>NC_081406.1:619472181-619837181 GCF_030272615.1 Cryptomeria japonica
ACTCCTATTCACTATCTCATTATACATAATATTTAGATAAGCCTTCAAAGAATAATAAATAATTATATATATGACATCACCTTCATATGAGCATCCCATTTTCGCATTATATGAAATTTGGAGACATATACATTATTTACCCATCTCAAATTAAATTTAAATTTAATGATTGAGACTCCTTCACATCAAGAGAAACAAGGGTTGGACTATACACAAAAAATATATATATAAGTATAATAAATTATATTTTTTAATTGATTTTGATGGCACGGCCTCTATGACACTCTTGCATTAATTATATTGTGGATTGTTAAGGACAATTTTCTTCATCTCAAGAATAACCTTATTGATATTGAAACCTTGCTAGTTCTAGGATTGTTTATTCTATCTCACATATAATTTTTCTTCATTTAATAATAATTTTATATGTTTTGATTCGTCTTTGTAGATTTACTCTAAATACTTGAGATATTTTATAAGCAAACAACTAGAGTTACTCAATCTATCTTTATGCAAAATAATATTTATATAGACAAGACTATGTTACGTCACCAGAGGCTTGGCCACATTGGAGAAAAAGGTCTAAGGACCTTGAAAAACAAAAACCTTATTGAAGCTTTGAATGATTGTAATCTTGATTTTGATTTATGTGAGCATTGTATTTATGGATTTAACAAAACCGCCTTCAATTTTACTCAAGTTCTCATAAATCTTGTGATGTGTTGGACCTTATTCATTTTGATTTATTCAGCCCTATAGATGTTCCTTCCAGTGGAAAATCCATATATTATGTTTCATTTATTGATGATTTTAGTAGAAGGACATGGATATATTTTGTTAAGAGTAAATCTGAAGGTTGTAGTAGACAAAGAATTTAAAGCAACGGTTGAGTTGCAGACTAGAAAGAAATAAACTATTTGAGAACTAATAACGGTAGTGAATCTTGTTCTAAAGGTTATGATAGATTCTGTAAAGATTATGGCATTAATACACAAATGACAAATTTGTATTCTTCACAATAGAATGGAGTTGCAAAAATAATGAACATGACATTGATGAAGAAGGCTAGGAGTATGTTGAGTGGTGCTAATCTAGAATAAAAAAAAATTGGTTGAAGTTGTTGCAGCTGCTTGTTACCTGATTAATAGGTCTCCTACATTAGTTGTTGTTAATAAAATGCCTATGGAGGAATGTTTGGGTCATAAGTCTTTATTTAGACATCTTAGAGTTTTTGGTTGTGAGACATATGCACATGTGACAAAGGAGAAGTGAACAGAGTTGGACAACAAGGTTGTGAGATGTATCTTTATCGAATACAGTTATAATGTAAAAGGATACAATTTTTGGGACCCTATTTCAAAAAAGGAAAACATAATAGAAATATTATTTTTAGAGAAATTAAGCCTCTTTATGTTACATTGTAGCCAGAATAGACTAAATAGGAAGATGTGATTCAATTTCCTTCTACGCCTGAAAGAATTGAATCGAGACCCTTAGATAGGCAAGAAGTTGAGGAATCTTCAAAAGAGGTGGAAGAAATTCCAACTCAGCTTGTTCGAAAGTTTACAAGACATATACAACCACTAGAAAGGTATTCACTTGTTGATTGGAGATGTATTTTTTCTTTGAATATTAATGTGTATGAACCTAGATCTATAGAAGAGGCGTTAGGTATGAATGATGCAGAATCCTAGAAGATAAAAATAGATGAAGAAATAGTATCTTTGAAAAATAATGATACGTGGGATCTTGTACCATTGGGTGAACTCACAATAATGGTTTCCACTTTTTTGCCACTTTTGACACTGAGATGAACATTTTAAAAATAATCTTCAACTTCTGAGAACTATAAATTTTAAACTATTAAGAATTTGAAGATGATGTAAATTAGTGATTTGTAGCATTTTGTGTGTAGATTCTATATATATTTTTTCAATTTTTTTTGAAGGATTTTTTTTTAAATTTTTCCATCTCCCTCGAAAAGTAGTTTTTTACAGCAAACTACATTTTTTAAGAGTGATGTGCCTCCCAAAACACATAAAAATTTTTCTATAAATGATAAAAACTCAATTATTTTGAATTTTGGTTTGTAACATCAATATCCAGGGCTTGCAGTTGGTTTGATAGTGATATCTTGAATATTTTTCATTTTATTAAGTTTTGAAGTCCGACTAGTCATAATTCATACATAGGTTTGAGTTTGAACACATAACTTGTATATATATATATATATATATATATCAAAATTCAATTTTATTTATTTTGTTAGAAAGAAGACATAAATACCTGGGGCATAGATATTTTTCAGAATTTGTTTGAATTAGTTTCCTATTTTTCGCAATGTGTTGAACATAGAAGTTCATATTCAATGAAAAACTTATGTTTGGTAAAATTAAAAAAACAAGTTCATAATAAACTCAAGATATAATAAAATTACAGTCATTGGAAAGCTTGCTTCACAGAATACCATACTATATTTTGGGTTATCAAGATCATTCCATTTGAGCCTTCAACTAGAGGTTTGAAGGCCAAAAGTCTACAAAAAAATGTAGAAAGCTTCAGAGAAGTGTAAAAAAGGGGGTTCGAATGAAGGGGGGTTTGAGTGAACCCCCCAATATAATTAAAAAATGACATAAACAAGCATTAAAGGTGCTTCGCTTGAAAAAGGGGGTTCGAGCGAAGTGGGGGACTCGCTCGAACCCCAAAGGGTAGTTCATTCGAACACCCCCACTTCGCTTGAACCCCCTCTGAATTTTTTTTCCTTCCATCTCATTTTTCCTTCGTGGGTGAAAGTGGGAACCATTATTGTGAACTTACCCCATTACCCGAAAGACAAAAACCTATTGGTTGCAAATGGGTGTTCAAGTAAAAAATTGCTTTAGATGGAGGTATTGAGAAGTATAAAGCAAGGTTGGTTGTGAAAGGATACTCTCAGGTTGAGAGTGTTGATTATGGTGAGATATTTTCTCTTGTTGCAAAAAAGACATCCATTAGATTTTTTATTGCTATTGATACTGCTTATTATTTAGAGGCTGAGCAAATGAATGTAAAAACTACTTTTCTTCATGGTAATTTGGAGGAGGATATTTATATGACACATCTAGAGCACTATGTGGTAAAAGAAAAAAGGAATTTGATTTTTAAATTGACGAAACAAATGTATGGCCTCAAATAGATTCCTAGGGTGTGGTACCAAAAATTTGATAGATATGTGTTAAGCTTGAGATTTGAGTATTCTAAATTAGATCACTATTTTATTATAAATCTAATGGTGATCATTTCATGTACATTGCATTATATTTTGATGATATGTTATTCATTAGAAAAGAGAAAGTTGTGATTTCAAAACTAAATACTCAGCTTGTTGTTAAGTTTGAGATGAAAGATCTTGCTGAAATGAAACACATTTTTGAGATGGAAATTAGAAGAGATAGAGTAAACAAAAAGTTTTGGCTAGTCCACAGTAAGTATGTGAATTTAGTTTTATAGAGGTTTAACATGTAGGATTGTAGACCATTATGTGTCCCCTTTACAATTGAAACAAAGTTATCTATTTCAAATCATCCTACGTCTCCATCAGAGATGGAAGACATGAGTATGATGTAGTTGGAAGTTTGATGTATGCTATGGTTTTTACTAGACTGGATAATTCCCAAGTAGTGGGAGTTCGTTCCAAATACATGTATAATCCTAGTAGAGTTCATTGAGATGCAGTTAAAAGAGTCTTCAAATATTTTAAGGGTACCTCAGACTATTCTTTATGTTATCATGGTAACTTGATAGGAAATAAAATTTCCCTTAATATTCATCGTTATATGGATTCAGACTGGGTAGGTGATGTTGCTAGTTGAATATCTACCAGTGCTTACGTGTTTACTTTATTTGGTGGTGCAATAAGTTGGATGAGTAAGCAACAAGTTGTGGTTGCTTTGTCCAATACTGAAGAAAAGTATATGGCAGCTACTCATGCTTTCAAAGAAGCCATTTGGCTTAAGAGACTATGTTCAAATATTGAAATAAAACAAGGGGTAGTGACAATTTATTGTGACAATCATAGTATGATCTACCTAACTAAGATCTTGATATTTCATACCAAGACCAGGCACATTGATGTTAAGTATCATTTTTACAAAGATATGGTGGAGGATGGCAACATGAATTTAGTTAAGGTAGAGACTGATAAATTTTTTAGATTCTTTAACTAAGGTTGTGAGCATAGAGAAGTTCATATGGTGTTTGGAGTTTATGGGCCTCTCAACCCCTAGTGGTTAAACAATGATGTTGGAACTGTTGGCATTATGTGAACCGGTATGAGGACATGATGACATTGTATGTTGTCATTGATGTCAATATGCTGAAGAAGAGAGAACCGGTATGTTACCAAGAACTAGTATATGTGAGAACCAGTATATGTGCCAAAGTGAAGCGGTGTGTTTGTTCAAGGTGAATCGGCATGTTGATATGAGAACCGGTACATGGAAGCTTTGTATGACTACCAGTTGGTAGTCTCAACTTTAAGGTTTCCAGTTGAAGTGCTTCAAGCCTGTGTGACTCAACCGATGACTTTGTGTGATGAGTTAGCATTGTAACAAAGAACAGATCATGTTGCCACATCAACCTTGTGCACGTGAAGGATCTTGCATGAAGGAGATTGTTCCTTTCTACCTTGGGAATGTGCAAAGTCTATAAATAGTGACAACGCGTGATGGGTTATCAGCCGCCATGAAGTGGTCGAAAATGAATGATGGAGAACGTCTTGAGATTGGTTCAAGAATGTTGCATTTAATGCAATGTGCTCAACGGTCAGGATTGAACCGTTTGAATTGCTTAACCTAACAGGTTTAGGGTTTAGGATTTATGCTACCGACCTATCTGTTTCCTATAAAGTTGATGTTGTGTTTCTTTCTGAGGTTGTTGGCAAAAGTTATGTGTGTGTATCCAAGTGAAGAGATACGTGATTCTTGCCAAACCAGAGGAGATAAGTGATACCTGCAGAGTGTAAGTGTAGAAGGTGAAAAGGAGCTAAAGCAAATCTACATTGGCATTGAGTGCTATTACTAGATCATTGTAATACCTATTGATCTCTAACCACTTCAACAGTTGGGAAATCCCTTAACAGGGTAGCTTTAAACGGCTTATTGTAAATATTTTGATAGGGTGACTCAAAACCATTGAGTTCTTGAAATCCTCTAACAAGGTAATCTTTAACAGGGTTTAACCCTTAACCGAGTATTCTAGCCATCCCTTAACCGGGTGATCCCTAGCAGGATTGGTTCCTAACAAAACCTATTGTATTAGTCTTTAATAGGACAAGGCTCCTAATAGAGCAGACTTCTAAAGAGTTCAAAAATAGCTTGTGGGTATTCATCCCCACCGTGGTTTTTCCCAGTTGGGTTTCCACATGAAAAATCTATGTGTCATGTCTGGTGTTATTCATGTGATGGTTTAAGTGATTTGTGTCTAAGGTAAATCATGTTGATCTACCTGTTTATATATCTTTGATGATAGATTTGTTACTATATATGGTGAAAATGGATAACAATAATAACAATATTGAAAGGCTAAATGAATTCAACCACAAAACCCTAGCCTAACAATCAACAAAGATCCACCATAACATATGAAGATTACCTAAGACAATGCAAATCACATGAAATCACAAAGATTATACCATCACATGTCCAATAGGGTTTTGATCTCCATTCTTCCTATCTCCATTGATCTTGCTTGATATATTTGCTCTCAGATTTTATGTGCACAAGAGCTCAACAAAGAACGGAATGTGGTTGCAAGTAGGATCGTAGTGTAGTCAATTGCATAAAAGATGATTAGCATGAATGATTAGAATGATTGATTAGGATGATTGATTAGAATGCATGACTAGGGTTTGATAATGAAGGAAGCATCTCCTTATATAGAAGACACTATAAGAAATGGAGGGATAAGATTGAGAGGTGTAAAAGGAGGTCGGCTATGATTAGAGGGTAGGTAAAAGAAATAATAAAATAATGAAAGGGGTAGGTAGTGTATGAATTAAGAGATGAATGACATGTGTCATGGGTAGAAAAGGTTAATGAATTAATTAAATAAATAAAGATTTATTTAATTAATAGAAGAAGTGGGATCAATTAAATAAATAAGATATTTATTTAATTTAGGAAAATGATAATTTAAATAAATAAATGTATTTATTTAAATCAGAAATAAGGCTAGAAGAGGATAAATGAATTAATTAAATAAATAAAAATTTATTTAATTAATAGAAGAATTAAGCTTAGATAATTAAATAAATAAAATATTTATTTAATTAGACATGACAATTTTAGGTGTCTACAGTTACTACTTATCAAATTGCCATTAGTTTTTATATTCAAAGTCATACTATATATTCTAGTCGGTTAGCATTACTGAATCATGCAGTCAGTACACATATAGAAGTCGGTATGAAGAGTCTAGTCGGTTACAGAAGAAAGCAATCACAAAATGCAGCATTCACCGAGCTATTTACCGAGTATCTTTTTATGGCTACTGAGCAGTAAAGTTAACACACCGAGTTGATATTCACTGAGTGAAACATGTTACCAGATACATTGAACCTAGGCATGCACATGAAAACGTGTTACAAGATCGAGGCACATCTAACTGTTATTACATTGGAAATTGCACTAGAAGATTGTGTATGATTGCAAGGTCAATCTAACCAATGAAATATTTTGTTTAGTTATTCATTTGAGGAATCTTGTTTGTAATATCGAAGCAATGAATTAGATCACTGTATTAAGAGATCTATTTATACAGCATGGATTAAGAACAAGGTGTGTGCATATATCTATGAAGGAAGACTGTTATAGAGACACAAAGAGGTCACCAAGAAAGTTATCACAGAACAGTCAAAGAACAGAGTAAATAGAAGGGTTTACCGAGTTACAATATGGGTTACTGAGGTATGCTATAAGCAAGGTAATCTTATTCTGAGCACATAGAATCTGCTATAACATTTCAGATGTAAAGTTGCAGATATTTGTAATGATTTTATTGTAATATTGTGAAGTTGAAACAGAAACCTTTAACAGGGTAAAAGACTCTAACCAAGTCTATAAATTGTAAATCCTCTAACCAGGTGCAGCATTCAGATTAATGTTGTAAAATCCTTTAGCAAGGTAGATCTAACAGATCTTGTTACTCCTAACAGGGTAAGCTATCAGAAATAGCTAAATGTAGCTCTAACCGAGCAATCTTTATTATTGCAGTAGTGAAGTTGTGGGTGCCATCCCCACTACAATTTTTCTCTCTAACCAAGAGTTTCTGCGTAACCAAAATATATGTGTTATGGAGTGAATCATGTATGATTGTTATCTGTTTGTTTTAACTTTATTTTATGTTATCGCACTATTCTATTTATGCATAACAGTAAGGTTATTATTAAAGAAAAGTTTTGGAGTGCTGATTCACCCCTCCCCTCTCAGTACATTAGCTTTCCATATTGGGCCTAACAATTGGTATCAGAGCTTGAATCTTGAAAAAGGGTTTAACTACCTAAAGAGAAAGATCTTATCAATGGAAGGCTATAAACAATCTTGGAGGATTGTGTATCTACAAGAAGAGCTGGATCATGCAAATCAAGTAATTATAGACATGCAAAGGCAAATGCAAAAATCTCTGAAAGTAAGAAGAAGATTATCTGATGACTTGCAGGATTCTCAAGAGTTAGTGGAACAAATCGAGACATCATCTAAGAACAGTATATCTGAAGAGACTGAAGAAATGATTGAAATGTTGAAAGAAAAGAACAAAGCATTGGTTGATCAACTAAAAGCAATGAAAAGAGAACATGAACATTTCACTACACAGATGACTGAAAATCTAGATGCATTAAGGATAGTTGAGGATAAAGCAAGAGATCTACAAAGAGAGAAACAACAACTTGAAGTCTTAGTATCTGATAAGAATGATCAAATCATAAGGTTAACTGGTATTCAACAAAATATGATCGATCAACTAGGTTATGCACATCATGAAGCAATTCTAAAGAATGATGAAAATCAAGCATTGAAACTTGAAGTATCAAGGTTGACTGGTGAACTTGAATCAGAGAAGAAATCCAAAGAAACATTGAAGAAGAGTTATGAAGCATCAAAGATGTTGGATGAGCAACTAAATACAAGAAGACCCAACAAAGATGTAGGACTCGGTTACAAAGGAAAAGAATCAATCGAGAAAGGAATTCATACTACCGAGAGAGGAGAATCATCAAAGCAAGCTAGAAACAAGAATAACATCAAAAGGAAGAAGCCTATTTGCTACTACTATGGAAACCAAGGTCATACTGCCAACATATGTCAGATTAGAAAAGGTAAGCAACCGAATATCACTAAGTCCAATGAATATTGTTACAATTGCAATAAATATGGTCACACATCTAATCAATGTAGGACAAAGTCTGTTAACAACTATCAGAAAGCAAAATTCAAAAGGCTTTGTAGAAACTGCAATAGATATGGACATAATACCGAGAAGTGTTGGTCTAAGCAAAAGAACTACATGCGGTATCCACACCAAACTCACACAGATCCTTACCGACAATATCCAGCAGTACCATGGGATTACAATACAAGGATATGGTGTGAATGTTGTGGAAGATATGGACATATTAGTGCCAACTATTTTATAAGGTTTGGAATGAACAACCAAAGATCATGGAGAAATCTTGGTATGGCATGTTTTCATTGTCACAGAGTTGGACATTTAGCTGGAGATTGCAGAGATCAACCTAGAAGGGAAACTGAAGAGATAAAAGAAAAATTCAAGATGATTTGGAAAAAGAAGGAAATCATGTCAGATGAAGAAAGCACCTTACCTACTGAGTTAGGTGCACCTATTCCAAGTTAGTCAGAAAACGTATGAAGGGACTGCATTCTTTAAAGGTTAAATCATAACAGTTCCTATTCTATTATGTACAAAATTTAAAATCTGCATAGTTAAGATGCAATTAGTCAATTTGAAATTCCATCAAAAGTACTTTATAGGAAATCTATCAAGTCAGTGTATACAAGAAGCCTGTCAAGTCGGTTAATGAAGGAAATTTGGGTACTCGGTTAAAACGAAAAAAAAGGAGCAAATCGATAAAAGGTGAACTGAGTGCATTTAATGTTTTGACCTAACCTGCACGGAGCCCGATAAGGTATTTTTGGGTACTTAAAGGTATTTTCGCGGTCATTTTCATTCACCAAGTTTTCAAGAGAGTAGAGCAAAGTGAATCAAGGCGATCAAACTTCATTCAGAGCGAATTTCAAGGTATTTACATCAAATCTATTCACACTGTTAAGCTGGTTACCGATCTAGTCAAATTGCTATTATCTACCGAGTGTGAAGTGTCAATCGTTTGTAAACCCTAAGGATAGTTTGCTAAATTTTACCTGAAACCTACAATGGTACCCAAGATCCAAGATCTTGTAGTTGTCAAAAATGTGGAGAAACCCTCGCTGAAATATTCTTTGACTCCCAAAGTTGCCTCTGAACTAGATGACAAAACTACATTTTCACTCATCCCGAATCGAGTCTTGTTAGTTGAAGATGTTAGATTCTTCACCAAATTTCATGTTGAGGAACTCAGTCATGTTGAGATTAGTGATACATATGATGAACTTTGTACTGATGGCAAAATGGATAGAAAATTTGAGCATATCAAAATCAAGGGATTAACTGAATCCCTAGCCTATCCCCATGTGTTCAAACCCCAGTGGGTTAAGTTTGTCTTGAGCAGAGTACATGATGATTTTATGTGGCTAGAGGAGAAACCATTCAAAATCACTAAGGAAATCATTCATGTGATCACCGAGTATCCTATCTATGATCATGCACGAGCACAAAAGATGATATCATAGAAGGAGATAATCAGTCTAACTGGAGTAGAATCTGATTACCGAGGACTGAAATTGAACAATGTCACTAATGTAGAACTCAAGTTTGCAATTAGAGTTTGGTTACTGTTTCTTCCAATCTGCAAGGGAAAATAGTGTACCATGTGCCGCAATTGACTTGGCCTACAAAATAGTGAAGAAGGGAATGAAAGTAGATTTATGTGAAGTGCTACTAAAGAACTTGTTTGAGAACCTGAACACAATAAGGAAGTCGAAGAAGAAAAACTCAGCAAATACACTGAAGTTTGGTTCACTTCTTGTATGCATGTTTTTCTACTTTGAGAAGTTCTTTCCCTCAATCGGTAAGTAGTTTGGGAGCTACACCGACCTATCACCCATCAAATCAATGATTTTATCAAGAAACTGGGAGATAACTTTAATGATATCATGGATGACTACTTCAACAAATTTCAAGAGAAGATGCACAATAGGTACAGGATTCCACCACAGCTGGTAGAAAAATATAAGGATGATATATGTTTTGAGGTAGACACCAATTATTGTTATATGAATGTTTTTGAACCAAGGACTCAATCTTTTCGACCAATGGGTTATGAGATTGACTATGATATAACACAACAGAAAATTGATGCCTATCTATCGTTGCCAAGGCATGCTACCGAACTAAGATATGGAACATATGAAGAGGTGAAGGAAAAAGTAAAAATGAGCATTGTAGTACCTAAGGCTACAAGAAAAGCTACAAAAATAATAAAGGTTTTATCTGAGAAATTCGTAGAATAATCCTCCTCTACACCAGTCAAAGGCACTCTTGCCATTACCAAAGAGGAATCAGAAGCTCAAGAGGCAGCAATAACATTAAGTACCAAGTTGCCTAAGGGTAAAGTTTTGAAAAGAAAGAAACAGGACATTTCAAAGGCCCTACCGGCACCACCAACAAAGAGACCCAACACTAGAGCATCAGCTGCATCACCGAGTAAGAAACAAAAGAGTGTTACTGTACCCAAGGTAACCAAGACCTATAAGAAATCTACTCGGAGACTCATTTTGGCAAAAGAGTCTAGTGATATAGAATCTGATGATGCAAACAAATTTCAGATTGTAAAAAGCAAAAAGGTAAATATTCATAGTGTTGAAAATTTTTGTGCCAATCTTAAAGAATATGGTGGATTTGCAAGATTTAGATATGTTAAGTATGAGACTAGGAATAATGATGAGAAGCGACAAATTGAAGAAGTTGTCATCTGCACACTTCTAAAGTTTCGGCTAGCTCCATTAGAACTAGTAAAGTCACTTCCGAGTGAATTATACTTACATATTGATAACAGATGGAAATATGCAATGGACTCAAAGAAACAAATAAGAGAAAGAAGTCTAGTCCATCTAATCCCTGATGTGTCTGTAGTAGAAATCAAGGAGCATTTGACAACATACAATTCTAAATTTCTTGTCAAATAGAGAGCCTTAAAATTGATGAATGGGCTATACATTGATGTGGAAAATGAGACAAAAGCCAAGTGGCAGGAAATCTTCAAACTAAAGGATGTCGGTGAACAATCTCAAGTTGAAATTGTTGATGTCACCAAGCAAGATCTTGATGTCACCGAGCAAGGTCCTGATGCTACCAAGCAAGACCCGGCTGACACTATTCAAATTGATGAAGATGTTATGGATGAAGAAGCACCGGAGTAGGAAATGAATGAAGGAACTACCTATGCAAAACTTGTATCTAGTGAATCTGTTTTAGAACAAGTTCAGCCTTATCCGCCGGTGAAGCCACCTGTCTCAACCGAAGCTCCTAAGGACATAGATCAAGGCACCGAAGGTCACAAGTCTGAAGCAGCAGAAGATACAACCAAAGATCAGACGTCTCAAGCACTATCAAGCACTGTAAATGTTACAGCTGAGACCCCTAGCACCGAGACACCCAAGGACACTACAACGGCTACAGGAACCGACCAAAGTGTTGCATCTACTGAGCAACCTATCGAGGGTCACCAAGCCTCACAAGCACTTGTCTTAGTGCAACCGACCAAAGGAAAAGAGAAGAAGGTGAGAAAGAATAGTTTCAAAATTGATTTGACTAAACCGATAGTGTTGCCCAATGTGGATATCTCAAAATTAAAAGGGCAAGCACTTACCAATTTCGGTGAACTATGCAAAGCAAAGGCCGAACAGGAAAAACAATTGGCTATTCAAAAGAAGAATAAAGTACTTCAGAAGGTAAAGACACTACTAATAGAAATGCTACCTTCAGCAACAGTGTCAACCGATGCAGCCATCCACATTCAACTGGATGAACTCCTTACTCAAATAGAAACATCTGGAGTTGATGCATCTGAGTACTTAAGCAAGCTAAAAGATAAAGAGCTTACAGCAAAAATGATTGAAGAGGTACAAAAAGCTCTAGCTATAGGAAAAGTAAAGCTTATCAAATTCATTGTTGAGTTGTCCCCTCAACTAAAGCATATTCTTTATTTATTTCAGAAACTTTGTACATTTTCCTTATTCATTAAAGATATCAAGAATAAAACTGATGCAATTGAGAAAGAGATCACCGATCTCTCAACTAAGTTGACCACTGAGCCTAATTCAGTTCAGAATTTTTATACCAAGCTTCAACAGCTCATGGCTCAATAGTTAGAACTCAGGAATGAAGAGCATAAAATCAGGATGGATATAATGACCCTTCAGACATTATTCCTTCCTCATCTCTCATCAGTACAGGAATAGATCAATAGAGCTACATGCTTATCAACTACACAAGAGGGAAGCACTCTTGATGGCTTAATATCACTATTAGCTGATATTCAAGTACAAAATTCATTAATGGAAAGTGTAAAGGATTCACTCTTAGTCGCCCTCACCAATGCCCGGAACAAGTATAAATCTATTTTTGATCAGTTACCGCCCTCGGATGGAAATTAATTTTTTGATGTTTGTCAAAAAAGGGGGAGTAATACTATAATACTACATAGGGGGAGTAATACTATTTTTGGAGAGTAACACAGTTTTTGTAACATGGTTTTGAGTATTGTATACAAGGGGAGTATACCGAGCAGAATATACAGAGCAATCAGAGCACACAACCACAGAACAAAACTGAGCTTGCAAAATCTGAGTTATGTACAGAATAATGATATGGGGAGTATATCTGCATATACTATTTCATTTACTATTGTATATATTATCAAGTGTAGTCATTTTGCAAAGTCTATAGATTTTTGAGTTATGACTTTGAAAGTAGTTTTTGTCAAACATCTCAACTAATGTCAAAAGGGGAGATTGTTACTACTTATCAAATTGCCATTAGTTTTTATATTCAAAGTTATACTATATATTCTAGTTGGTTAGCATTACTGAATCATGCAATCGGTACACACAGAGAAGTCAGTATGAAGAGTCTAGTCGATTACAGAAGAAAGCAGTCATAGAACGCAGTATTCACCGAGCTATTTACTTAGTATCTTTTTATGGCTACTGAGCAGTAAAGTTAACACACCAAGTTAATATTCACCGAGTGAAACATGTTACCAGATACATTGAACCTGGACATGCACATGAAAACGTGTTACAAGATCGAGGCACATCTAACTGTTATTACATTGGAAATTGCACTAGAAGATTATGTATGATTGCAAGGTCAATCTAACCAATGAAATATTTTGTTTAGTTATTCATTCAAGGAATCTTGTTTGTAAGATCGAAGCAATGAATTAGATCACCGTTTTAAGAGATCTATTTATACAGCATGGATTAAGAACAAGGTGTGTGCAGATATCTATGAAGGAAGACTGTTACAGAGACACAGAGAGGTCACCAAGAAGGTTATCAGAGAACAGTCGAAGAACAGAGTAAACAGAAGGGTTTACCGAGTTACAATATGGGTTACTGAGGTATACTATAAGCAAGGTAATCTTATTCTGAGCACATAGAATCTGCTATAACATTTCAGATGTAAAGTTGCAGATATTTGTAATGATTTTATTGTAATATTGTGAAGTTGAAAGAGAAACCTTTAACAGGGTAAAAGACTCTAACCAAGTCTATAAATTGTAAATCCTCTAACCAGGTGCAGCATTCAAATTAATGTTGTAAAATCCTTTAGCAAGGTAGATCTAACAGATCTTGTTACTCCTAACAGGGTAAGCTATCAGAAATAGCTAAATGTAGCTCTAACCGAGCAATCTTTATTATTACAGTAGTGAAGTTGTGGGTGCCATCCCCACCGCAGTTTTTCTCTCTAACCAAGAGTTTCAGCGTAACCAAAATATATGTGTTATGGAGTGAATCATGTATGATTGTTATTTGTTTGTTTTAACTTTATTTTATGTTACTGCACTATTTTGTTTATGCATAACAGTAAGGTTATTATTAAAGAAAAGTTTTGGAGTACTGATTCACCCCCCCCCCTCTTAGTACTAGTTTGATACTATCTGTTCATCATTGAGTTATCAATTGGCATCAGAGCGTCCTCCAGGTCCTTTGTGTTATAAGCTTAACTGCTTGAGGAAAAGATCCCAGTCAAATGATGAAGAGGGAAGGTCCAAAGGTCAACAGAGATAATTTCAATATATGGAAAGACAGAATGAAGATATACATCAAAAGCGTGGGTGCTCAACACTGGAGCTATGTTGAGAATGCTTATGTTGCCCCTACCGGTACTCTCACCGATGACCAAAAGAGAGAGATGCAGGAGAATGGGCAAGTCATGGAAGCCCTAATTAGTAGTTTATCTGACATTGAGTTTATCGATGTCCAAGATAAAGTAAATCCCAAAGAAGTATGGGATACTCTTGAAAATATCTATGGCAGTGATGAGCATGTAAAACAAGATAAGGAAGAAAGCCTTAGAGGGAAGTTTGAAGACATGCGGATGGTTGAAGGTGAGACCATTCAACAGTATGGAATAAGAATCAAAACTTTTGTCGGAGATATCAAGAGTGTAGGTGGTAAAATGGAAGATTCCACTGTGGTAAGCAAAGTTTTGAGATCCTTATTACCGGTCTATGCAATAAGGGTTGCTGCTATTCAGGAGCTGAGATCAATAGACAAGACTAAGGTATCCCTAGACTCCATCATTGCGAAGTTGACAGCCTATAAGCTAAATAGTTTTGATGGCAGTGTTCAAAAGACTGAATCAGCTTTTAAAGCTTCTATTGTACCATCCAGAAAAGGAGAAGAAGCAAGCACCAGTGGTGAACCAAGATAGAGTAGAGAAATGGATGATGAGGAGATTCTGATGGAATTTGAAGCTCTTCTTGCCAGGAAACTTCCTAAAGGAACAAGTAAATACAGAGGTAAGATCCCTTTGAAATGCTTTTCTTGTAACCGGATAGGACATATTGTTATAAACTGTCCTAATGGTGACAATAAGGACAAACTGGAAAGGTTCAAAAAATTCAAAGGAGGAAACCAAAAAAACTATTTTGTGGTAGTTGATGAAGGTGTCACAGATGAGGAATCAGAAGATAAAGAAAATGAAGATATTGTGTTTTTTGTTGTCAAGGAAGATGTGTCAGACAAGAAGGCTCTTGTCTCCTGCTTTGATAATTCCAATGAGTGGATTACTGATAGTGGTTGTTCTCACAATATGACTGGTGACCGGAGCAAGTTTCTATCCTTGGAAGAGTATGATGGTATTGTGGTTTTCTTTGGTAATGATGCACCATGTATGGTCAAAGGCAGAGGGTCCATCTCTCTGAATGGAAAGAGTAGTGTTGACAATGTGTATTGGGTTGATGGTCTCAGACACAACCTTCTGAGTGTTTCCTAGCTAAATGATAGTGGTCTCACTCTAGAATTCAAGAATGGAGTGTGCATAATCAAAGGAAAGAATGGTGAATTGGTGGCCACCGGCATGCAGACCAAAGGTAACCTATTTCAGCTGAATGCAAATATCAATACATGTCTTATGGCCAAGTTCAATGATAGCTAGATATGGCATAGGAGACTCTGCCATGTAAACTTTGATAACATTGTAAAGGCCAGTAAGATCAAGGTAGTTAGAGGGTTGTCGGTGCTAAGAAAATCAGAAAATACCTTGTGCAGAGAGTGTCAACTAGGGAAAATGTCTTCCTCAACCTTTAAAGGTAAACCTTTCACTGCTGACAATTTACTTGATCTTGTGCATACTGATTTGTGTGGTCCTATGAAAATTAGGAGTGTGCAGGGTGATAGGTACTTCATGATTCTCATTGATGACTGATCAAGAATGATGTGGGTCACATTCTTGAAAGATAAGTCTAAAGCTTTTGAAAATTTCAAAGCTTTTAGAGCATTAGTGGAGAAGGAAAACGGTAAAAGGATCAAGTTCCTTAGAACTTATCAAGGAGGGGAATTCACTTCTGGTGAATTCAACAAGTACTGTGAAGAACATGGCATCAAGAGGCAACTGTCTGCCCCTCAAAACCCACAGTAGAATGGCCTAGAAGAGAGGAATAATCAGACTATGGTTGAAGCAGCAAGAACAATGTCGATTCAAGGAAAGGTTGCTCAACCCTTTTGGAGAGAAGCGGTGAGCACTGCAGTCTACACAATGAACCGGGTACTCATCAAGAAAGGTAAGGATAAAAGTCCTTATGAGTATTGGACCAGTAAGACACCTGTGGTTAGCTACTTTAGAGTGTTTGGTAGCAAATGTTACATCAAGAGGAGCGAACACCAAAGCAAATTTGATGCAAAATGTGATAAGGGAATATTCCTAGGGTATTCCACCGAGAGCAAAGCTCTCAAGTGTTTCAATAATAGGACTCAGAGAATTATGGAAAGCATCAATGTGAGAGTTGATGAAACCTCTAAGAAAATTGAGGAAACTGGCAATGAGCAAGCAGTAAATGAACTGGTTGCAACCTTCTGGGAACTGGTTGCCAGTCAACCAAGTACCAGTAACAGTGTTCCTACACCGGTGGATGTAGATGCTAATACTGATGGAGATGAGGATGAAGAAGAAAAGCAAGAGGAATCTATTAATACCATTCCTCGGTATGTCAAGTTGAATCATGATCCTAAGTAGATCAAAGGAGATAAGGATGTAGGAATCCTTACAAGAAGAAAGGTCAAAGAAAACTCATGTATGATCTCTGAATTTGAGCCTAAATCATTCAAAGAGGCACATAAAGATAAAGACTGGATCAAGGCAATGGAAGAGGAACTTGACCAGATAGAGAGAAATGGTACATGGTCTTTGGTACCCATACCGAAGCATAAAAATGTCATCGGTACCAAATGGGTTTTCAGAAATAAGCTGAATGAGGATGGCATAGTGATTAGAAACAAAGCCAAACTGGTGTGTAAAGGATATGCCTAAGAAGAAGGAGAAGACTATGGAGAAACCTTTGCTCCTATAACCAGATTGGAAGGAGTTCGTATGTTTCTTGCATATGCAACTTTTAAAGGATTCAAAGTATATCAAATGGATGTAAAATCTGCATTCCTAAATGGTGTACTTGAAGAGGAGGTGTATATAGAGCAACCAGATGGGTTTGCTCTATCTGAAGATAGTGACATGGTGTGTAGGCTACATAAAGCCTTATATGGTCTAAAGCAGGCACCTAGAGCATGGTATGAACGCCTGCACTCCCATCTTGTGAAGATTGGATTTGAGAGAACAAGCAAAGATAGCAATATCTACTTGAAATCTGAAGGAGATCAGATCCTGATCTGTGAGGTATTTGTTGATGACATTATCTTTGGTGGAGATGACAGATGAGTCATGAGTTTGCAGATGAGATGAAGAAAGAGTTTGAGATGTCACTCATAGGGGAGATTAAGTTCTTCATTGGACTATAGATTCAGCAGAAGAAAGATGGAATCTTTATCACTCAGTCCAAGTATGTCAAAGAGGTTTTGAAGACCTTTGGCATGGAAGATAGCAAACCGGTTGGTACACTGATGGTGACTGGTTGTAAACTATCCAAAGAGGATGACTCAGCATTGGTTAATGAGAAGGAATACAGATCAATGATTGGTAAGTTGCATTATGTAGTGCATAGCAGACCAGATATTGCACATGCAATTGGCATTACTGCAAGGTTCCAAAAAAGACCAAGAGAATCCCACTTGGTTGTAGTCAAGTGGATTCTTAGGTATCTAAAGGGAACTATTGATTATGGATTGTGGTATCCATATAGCAAGGATTTCAACTCGAAAGTATTCACAGATGCTGATTGGGCAAGTAATGTGGATGACCAGAAGAGCACAACCGGTGGTGCATTCTTTCGCGGTGGTAGACTGGTCTCATGGATGAGTAAGAAGTAGAGTTGTATCTCTCAGTCTACAATGGAAGCAGAGTATGTTGTAGCTTTCATGAACTACACTCAGACAATTCGGATGAAGCATGTATTAAATGGCTTCAAAGTTCCTGTATCTGAACCGATAAGTATATTTTGTGACAATACTAGCGCAATTAACATCTCCAAGAATCCGGTTTTACATTCTAGAACCAAGCACTTTGAGCTTAAGTATCATTTCTTGAGGGAAAAGGTTCAGAACAAAGAGATTGCACAGGAACATGTTTCCAGTAATGAGCAATTGTAATACCCTAAAAATGGTCATCTAAACAATGGGCCCCTAATCTCGACAACATCACCAAGGTCCTAACCAAAGGCAATTAAATCAATCTTGAGCATACAATTAATTTCTAAAGTCATCAATTGTCACATGGAAAACTAATCAATCAATATTAATTAAATATTTATTTAATTAATTAAATCATTCCAAATAAATCATTTAAAACAATTATCTTATTTATTTTATTAAATATCCTAGCATATTTAATTAAATAAATCAATTTGCCATCAAATCAAGAAAGAGGAATTAATTTTAATTAAATAAATCAATTGAGCACAAATCTTCAAAAATGGAAAAAAATCAGAAAAAGGAATTAGTTGACCAAGAAAGAATTAAAAATTTGAGAAAAGAAATCAATTGGAGATAATCTTGAAAAACAAATTAAAAATTGATAAATAATCTCAGAGAAAGCAATTAAAACAATTAATTATTAAAATTGAATGAAATAGAGAAGAAATCAATTTTTTCTGATTTTATCTTAATTTTAGTTCAATTTCCTTTAAAACTGAGAAAAGCATCCAATCACATCAATTTACCTGGATTGTGCTTCCTCTTGGAAAATCTTGACCGCTCATCATCATTTAATCTCTGTCGTTGGTTTCTTTCTGAATTTTCTTTAAATTCAGGCTCATCTCTCATTCAAGAGAGGCTGGAGAATATATTGTTATTATACTATTTTTGCTCTAGACTCATTGATATATTGCATATTATTTATTCCATATTGATTAAATCATTTAACTCAAAGAGATGATGTCTGTAGTAGATGTATCTAAGAGATGTTCAGGACCCCATTCATATTCATTTGAATCAATTTCTGAATCATCTACCTGTTGTCTACTAGTATATGTGACCGGAATGTTCAGCGGTGCAGACAAATCTCTGATTTGTATACTTCATCTCTCATATCCTCTAGGACTTCTACTTCCTATGGTATTATAGCTGATATAACTGGAACTTGATTACCATCTGTTTCCTCTCTCTAGGTGGGCAATTCTTTTTGTTCATCGTCACATGTCTCCTGAGTTTGTTGAGTATCAATTTGTTGTGTTGTTAAAGGTAGTACCTTTTTCTTCCATTTACGTTGATGGTGAGATGTGTGCTTCTGATCGGATGACTTTCTTAGATCATATCCCAGTCCATCTTTAACATTGGTAGACTTAGTTTGTAACTGAATAGGTTCAACAATACCTTTTTGACATTTGCCAAGAGGACCAGCACCTGAATATCCCATGCATTGAAGCATCTTATAGCCTCAACCATATTGTGTTGGAGAAATCTCACAATGTCGTATTTCTTTATCTGCATTGTCTTCTTTGAAGAGCGATTTAAGGACATCATCCCCTTCTATTTCACCTACAAGAGAAGTAGAGGACTGTATAAAGGTGCCATCATAAATGACTTTCGAAGTCAAATTTTGTGGCCTCATACCCTTTGATGGTTTTCCCGACTGTCTTGGTGATGGAGGAAGAGATGTTAGTGAGAATATAGGCTCTATCTTGTAACCATCCATGCCAGTGTTTGTGATTCTCAGTTTCTTTTCCAAATCTTTCAGCAAAGACTCTGAACTTTTAGTTGCAGAAGCTGCTCTATCCTTAGGAACAAAAGCATCAGTACCCTGTGTTAATGCATTGCAGGTATAGCTTGTATCGATCGGAATATTGACTTCTATTCCATTATAGGGAATTTTTAGGCATTGATGATACGTAGATGGTACTGCTTTCATTTCATAAATCCATGGCCTACCCAGTAAGATGTTGTATGAAAGATGAAGGTCCAGGACTTGAAAATGAAATCTCTTTCCACAGGTCCTACTTTGATTGGTAATGATACCAGTCCCTTAGAAGTTCTTTCCTCTTCATCATAAGCCTTGATTGTTATCTTCTTTGTTGGATCAATGACATTCTCAAAAAATCCCAGCTGTGTTAATAGATTGTAGGTACAAATATTCAACCTAGCACCTTCATCTATCAAAACACATTTAACGCGGTGTTTATGAATCATGGCTTCAATGTGTAATGGTTGGTTATGTGGGTGACTCAGTGAATTATCATCTTCTTTAGAGAATGTGAGATAATGGGGTGAGGTCAGGTGACCTACCATAGATTGAAATTGATCTATGTCCAAATATTTAGGGACATTGGTGGTAAGTAGAGCCTTGTCCAGGACCTCTTTATGAGCAGAATAGATCTTAAGCAGTTCTAAAATGGAGATTTGGGCATTGGTTCTCTTCAATTGTTCGACAATACTATAACCAGTAGAAGACGATGAAGTTGGTTGTTTCGATTTAGCCACGATTGTGTCTGTTTTGATAGTTCTGATACTTAATATAAGTTCAGATCCAATAGCCAACAAGATGGGAGGGGGGGTGAATCATACAAACTTAATCTTCCATAAAAACATTAGATTCAACCTCGGTAACATATACTTCAATAATATAACAAAAAATGTTAAACATGCAAACTCAAAAGCATATAAACATCATAAACCTCATAACACCAAATTTAACATGGAAACCCAAATAGGGAAAAACCACTGTGGGATTTCGGACCCACTAAGAAATATACTCTTCTAGAGTATGCTCGGTTAAAAGAAAATCTTGTTAAAGATTACAAACACATTGCTAGATGTGACCCGGTTAAGGGATTTCCCTCAGATCTATTAGGATCTTCACCTTGTTAGAAGTGACCTTGTTAAAGGATTTCAAACACGCAATCAGAATGTCACCTTGCTAGAGGGTTTTACAAATAAGACTGTTAAGTCCACTCGGTTAAGAGATTTTCTGTCACTTTCACAAAATAACAGTAATTAAAAGCTATATGCAACTTCACATCTAAAATGCTAAAGTAGATTCTTATTTGCTCAATATAATCTAGACATAGAACTAATCTTATCCATCTAATGGGCTTCTATACTCTGTTATTCAAATAGGTCTTCAAGCTTCTGTGCTCAGTAATCACTATGTAGCATCCCTGTGCATACACTTGCCCGTATACATTGTTTATCAACAGTTCCCTATTTATAAACAATTAGCTTACCACTTAATCTCCTTGATCACATTTCCCATGATCAATCATAGCCATCAGATCTTCAATCTTGTCCAGGTTCAATGCATCTTTCGATCTGAAAATGTTTTACCCCACCTTGGAACTTGCATACATTTCTTGGAACTTGTGCTAGGGTATTGTGGTTCAATCTGCAATGTAGATCTTCATGTTGACTTTCCTTTGCCATAGATTCATTAACAAATGTCATGCACGGCATACCAATCATTTAATCAGTTCCAACTCATCAACTTCCTTTATTAAATAACGCATGTAAACATTTAATGCATTCTGTTATAGCTCCGTTACAACTCGGTAACAACTCGGTTATAACTCGGTGAATACTAAACTTCACTTGGTAGACATTTCATCTTCACTAACCGATAGTGATAACCTTAGGGTTTACCGACTAGGTTCCTTAGGGTTTACCGACTAGGTTCTTTGCTTGGTAACATAGTATAGTATTAACCTTTACAATTTACAACATATGTATGATGTCAAAACAATCTAAAACATCATGATCTCATCATTGTCTGACTCGGTAATAGTTGCCCATTGAATACCTTATTCATCCCCTTATTCATCATATTCTTTCTATGTCTTTTACTGACATCTTTATACTCTTCAAATCATACTTCTCAAGATATGGCAACATCATACTAAATTAGAAAATCAATTTCTTGACATCAATGACAAAATAATAATATCAAGACAGTAAAACATCCTTAATCAGTTATATCCATAATCATCAACAACCTTCTCAATATCCTTATTGAAATGCCAACAATCTTTCATTGTCTGTTATAATGCCAAATGCTAACATGTTTGTCTATTTGGCAGTTTTGATGTTGTTTGATCAAAAGTTGGGGGATTAGCTCCTGGGAGAGAAATCTTCCTTTGAGCGCGAGTCATAGCATTAGCAGCTTGTGCTTGATTTTGGTGGTCTGGGACTATGATCACATTGCAATATTCAGGTTGAATAGATTCAATCATGTTGATCACATTATCATTGTTAGTATAAGTATAATTGACTCTGTCTCCTCCCTTGGATTTTGAGGAATCTCCTTGTTCATAAGTGGGTAAGGGATCTTTAAAGGCCTTATGATCAGCATTAGTTGCATGATTTCCAACAACAATCTTGCCTACATCAATGAGATCTTGGATTTCATGTCGGAGTTTCATGCAATGGTTTATGTTATGTCCCTTGTTCAATGGTAGTCACAGTATTCATTTTCTCTCCACCATTTGGGTCTAATTTCTGGGTCATATGGTTTGGAATTGTCTGGCAATGTTATCAAATTATTTGCCAATAAAGTTTTAAAAGTTGATTCATATGACTCATCTAGAGGAGTAAACTCACGCTTAGGCTTTGAGACCCAAGGTTTGTCTTTAAACCACTCTCTTGTTTTCTTTCGGGGATTCTCTATTGTAGTTTCAGTTGCCTTGAGTGCTTGTGTGCCACTAGCCAAGTTAAATATTGTGGATTTTGTTTTTGCTTGGACAATATCTACCACTCTATCACTAACAATGTTCTTGTTGTTGTCTTTGCCATATTTCCAATATTTACTCTTTTCTTTAGAGCTAGAACCTTGTGATGTTTCTTTCCAAAGTGATATATCTCCCTTTTTGATAAGCATCTTATAGCCTGGACCATCTTTTAACTTTTCTTATAGTTTGTCGTTCTATCTTGATTCCTAACTCGTGCGACATACTGCTTATGCTATCCTTTTGTTGTTCTATGCTGGTTTCTAACTCATACAATAAAACTATTCTCTCATTCTATTTTTTGAATATTCTCGTACGATTCTATTTTTTGATAGATTAAAAACAGATTACCTTTCAGGATTTTTGCTTGAATTTTGATGATGCTAACGCTGACCCTAGATTGTCTTCTATCTGCCTGAGATTTTTACAACCTGACCAATTTCTTGCAAGACACTTGTCAAAGAATCTATCAAATCAAACATACACCTGTCAAAGAATGAAAACAACATGACTACTGATGTGTTGTTTTTGCATGTTGCCTAAAGAGAATCAACCAAACATCGTGTATTCTTTAAATTCATTTTTTTAGGCACTTAAATTGCTATCTGGTTAAAGAAAAAATTTGTCTTTCGTGTTTTTAGAAAAATCTAAGAGGTAGGAGAGTATGCTCTTGTCTTTTATAGACAATTAGAAATCTAGACCCTAGAAGCCTTTTTCTAAATTTTGAGATTTGTGTACCTTTAGCGGGCTTGTCACAGTGGGAAAAAGTAATCACCCTATGACAATGACCTAAGTGAGTATAGTTGGACCTGAGCATCCCAACTCACTATAATAAATAGGTCTCTAATGATTAAAGTCTCAGAGGATGGGATTATTTGAGTTTTCTCTTTGAGATCTCTCATATCAGGCATTTTGTAGGACCTCATGGTCTCAATCACATTTACATGACTACAGCTTGTTTCAATACCTTGTCGGGCTATAGGCCCCAATCATGCTTGCATGACTTCAAGGGGTAATTTCAAATGGAATTCCTAATTAAGAACTATAAAATAAAAGCTACCCGATTCACCTCTGAAAGGTTGATAATCTTTGTGCAAGAGAGATAGTAACTCTCCCAAGACACTTGCCATATCGTGCCCCCATTAGCGTTTGGAGTCAGCTAATACGACATTGAGAATCCATTGCGTGAGACTCAGTGGCAGTATTCTGATTAGCTATTGGGTGTGTACCTAAGTCAGCAAGCAAAGGTTTTCTTCTCTAAGCCAACTTCCATAGGGTTAGCGTGTTGTGCTTGAAATATTACATATCTCACGTATTTTTTGTGTTTTCATCCCTAGAATTTAAAAAATGAAATATTGAAACTGGAGAAAACAAATCAAACAGATCAAACAACTCAGTGATAAACTCTGTCTGTGTCAAAACTGGCCTATCCTAGTCAAAAATCAGTCCATTTTAGAATTGATCATACTCAGTTGTCATACTCAGCCATTGAAAAACTCAAAAATTTTAGTCTCTGCTCTGTGAACAGTCATACGAGTCTACTGAATTGTCATCCTGCACCATATCCTGTGTCATACGAGTATACTAAATTGTCGTCCTCAGTCCAATCTTGTGTTGTACAAAACCAAACAGTTTGTCATTTAAGCTAAATCTTATGTCGTATGAGACAAAACTGAACATAATCATTTGTCATCTAGGACCTACCCATTTGTCGTACGGTACTAGGCAGCAACTCCTACGAAACAGAATTGTTGTCATCCTGAACTTGTTATACTGTTGTACAGTCTCAAAAATTATGTCATACGAGTCTCTGATTTTTCCAATCTAGAATAGTTAAACCTATCCAAAACAGTCTACAGCGAGCCTAAAACTGGTTATCATCCTCATAAGCATAAACAACCTTGATAGTGTACCTCTGTAATTGCGTTGCATGATTTTGTCGATCATTTCTCAGCTAGTTCAAACAAACATTTTATCAAACCTAAGTCAACTTGGATAACGTCTTACACAAGATAGACCGTTCCTAAAACCAGACCAAATCTTAAGTTACTTCTCTTAATTACTACGTTAAACGAACTACTAGCTACAATTTGATCTTGACTTCTGCAACACATCTCGCTCTTGGTCCTGTCGGTTACAAAATGCCTGTTCAAACCAGAAATTCTCGCAGCAAAAAGGACAAAGAAAAAGAAACACCCTTTGTGTCAAAAGACAATCCATTCTTTGTGGAAAACCCCATTTACAATAAACCGTCCTCATCACAAATACCAGTTTATGACATTCCAATATTTGGTCAGCCCCTATCTCCCACCATGTCTAGGGAAAGACAAGAAAGAGAAGCTAATAAACAAAACACTCACGACAACTTCAGCAATCATGCCACTGATAGTGATTCATCAACTAAATCTAAGCTTCTTGAACCTCCTGAAGACAAAGTACATAGATGTCAGAATAATAAAGAATACCGAAAAATGATGAAGGTCATCATGGCTAGGGAAAAAGAAGACTATTTCCTAGAATTAGCAAAACAAGGTGCCAAACTCCCTACTATTTATAATTTGGAGGCCCTCATTGCTAAAGAGGAAGAGACACCATGGGGAAAAATGAGCAAACAAATGCAAGCATTACAAACTGCCAAAACAATATTCTCTCGACACATTATGCCCATTCCCATTTGACAAAAACCTCTACATGTCTCCATTGCCTTCATGAGTTGAGATCCCAAAATTTGATAAATACAATGGTACCTCAGACCCTCAAGATCATGTCAGAGAGTTGTGTGCCACTTGTATGGAGTTTATGCATGATCAAACATACCTCATGCACCTTTTCCCGAGGAGTTTAGGGGGTCAAGCAATGGAATGGTTTGCAAGCCTACCCAAAGGAATAAAAATGTTTGAAGAACTAATCCAACTATTTTTACAACAATAATCATACAACATTCGTCACCCAGTCACTATGATAGAGCTTTGCAATACTGAACTGAAGAGAAGAGAACCCTTTCTCACTTTCCTCCAACGATGGAGAAAGATGTTCTCTAGATATTCACAGACTATCCCAGATCTTGAGAAAATAGATATCTTCGTCAACAACTTAATCCCTGAATTGAAATGCAGTGTCCAGATGCAAGTACACCCTTCATTCAACAAAATGGTAGATAATGCTCTCAGAATGGAAGACGTGCTTATCAAAAAGGGATATATATCACTTTGGAAAGAAACATCGCAAGGTTCTAGCTCTAAAGAAAAGAGTAAATACTAGAAATATGGAAAAGACAGCAACAAGAACGTCGTTAGTGATGGAGTGGTAGATACTGTCCAAGCAAAAACAAAATCCACAATATTTAACTTGGCCAATGGCACACAAGCACTCAAGGAAGCTGAAACTACAACAGAGAATCCCCCAAAGAAAACAAGATAGTAGTTTAAAGACAAACCTTGGGTCTCAAAGCCTAAGCATGAGTTTACTCCTCTAGATGAGTCATATGAATTAGCTTTTAAAAATTTATTTGCAACTAATCTGATAACATTGCCAGA
Source organism: Cryptomeria japonica (assembly GCF_030272615.1). Taxonomy (NCBI): domain Eukaryota; kingdom Viridiplantae; phylum Streptophyta; class Pinopsida; order Cupressales; family Cupressaceae; genus Cryptomeria; species Cryptomeria japonica. The sequence goes on from NC_081406.1 coordinate 619,498,696, forward strand.
CAATTCCAGACCATATGACCCAAAAATTAGACCCAAATGGTGGAGAGAAAACAAATACTGTGACTACCATCGGAACAAGGGACATAACATAAACCATTGCATGAAACTCCGACATGAAATCCAAGATCTCATTGAGGCAAGAAAGATCGTTGTTGGAAATCACACAACTAATGCTGATCATAAGGCCTTTAAAGATCCCTTACCCACTTATGAACAAGGAGATTCCTCAAAATCCAAGGGAGGAGACAGAGTCAATTATACTTATACTAACAACGATAATGTGATCAACATGATTGAATCTGTTCAACTTGAATATTGCAATGTGATCATAGTCCCAGACCACCAAAATCAAGCACAACCTGCTAATGCTATGACTCGCACTCAAAGGAAGATTTCTCTCCCAGGAGCTAGTTCCCCAACTTCTGATCAAACAACATCAAAACTACCAAATAGACAAATAGACACAATCATGGCTAAATCAAAACAACCAGCTTCATCATCTTCTCCTGGTTATAGTATTGTCAAACAATTGAAGAGAACTAATTCCCAAATCTCCATTTTAGAACTGCTTAAGATCTCTTCTGCTCATAAAGAGGTCCTGGACAAGGCTCTACTTACCACCAATGTCTCTAAAGATTTGGACATAGATCGGTTTCAATCTATGGTAGGTCACCTGACCTCACCCCATTATCTCACATTCTCTGAAAAAGATGATAATTCACTGAGTCACCCACATAACCAGCCATTACACATTGAAGCCATGATTCATAAACATTGCGTTAAACGTGTTTTGATAGATGGAGGCATTGGGTTGAATATTTGTACCTACAATCTATTAACACAGCTAGGATTTTCTGAGATTGTCATTGATCCAACAAATAAGATAACAATCAAGGCTTATGATGAAGAGGAAAGAACTTCTAAGGGACTAGTATCATTACCAATCAGAGTAGGACTTGGAAAGAGATGTCATTTTCCAAGTCCTGGACCTTCATCTTTCATACAACATCTTACTGGGTAGGCCATGGATTCATGAAATGAAAGCAGTACCATCTACGTATCATCAATGCCTGAAATTTCCCTATAATGGAATAGAAGTCATTATTCTGGCTAATACAAGCTATACCTGCAATACATTAATAGAGGGTGTTGATGCTTTTGTTCCTAATAATAGAGCAGCTTCTGCAGCTAAAAGTTCAGAATCTTTGCTGAAATATTTGGAAAAGAAACTGAGAATCACAAACACTGGCATGGATGGTTACAATATAGAGCCTATACTCTCACTAACATCTCTTCCTCCATCACCAAGACAGTCGGGAAAACCATCAGAGGGTATGAGGCCACAAACTTCAACTCCAAAAGTCATTTATGATGGCACCTTTATACAGTCCTCTACTTCTCTTGCAGGTGAAATAGAAGGGGATGATGTCCTTAAATCGCTCTTCAAAGAAGATAGTGCAGATAAAGAAATACGACATTGTGAGATGTCTCCAACACAATATGGTCCAGGCTATAAGATGCTTCAACGCATGGGGTATTCAGGTACTGGTCCTCTTGGCAAATGTCAAAAAGGTATTGTTGAACCTATTTAGTTACAAACTAAGTCTACCAATGATAAAGCTGGACTGGGATATGATCTAAGAAAGTCATCCGATCAGAAGCACACATCTCACCATCAACATAAATGGAAGAAAAAGGTACTACCTTTAACAACACAACAAATTGATACTCAACAAACTCAGGAGACATGTGACAATGAACAAAAAGAATTGCCCACCCAGAGAGAGGAAATAGATGGTAATCAAGTTCTAGTTATATCAGCTATAATACCACAGGAAGTAGAAGTCCTAGAGGATATGAGAGATGAAGTATACAGAATCAGAGATTTGTTTGCACCGCTGAACATTCCAGTCACATATACTAGTAGACAACAGGTAGATGATTCAGAAACTGATTCAAATGAGTATGAATGGGGTCCTGACCATCTCTCAGATACATCTACTATAGACACCCCTAAAGAATCTAGAGTTATTACAAATGACGCACAAGAACTGATACGCCTAAGAATGCAAAAGGAAATAGAAGAAATCAGACTAAAAAGACAAGAAGACTATGAACGATAGTTGAAGAAAGAAAAGACACAAGCAATTCCTTCACCTACCAACCCTCCTAATGAGATAGGATAAATCAGGTACGAAACTATACAAGAAGAACTAGAATCTACAGAAAAAGAACTAGTCATCAATTCAGAAGAAGCTGAATGGAACAGACGACGAAGATTAATAGAACCGTCAAAGTCATGTCCACAATTGTGTCAAATGCAAGCAATCAATGGACCAAATCACGAAGGAACTTGCAGCATCAAGGATGTGGGTGTTGATACTATATATGCCTTCACTAAACCACTTGAAGATGAGTCAGCAACTCCATCCTATGACTCTGATGACTCAGATAGGAGCTCTATCTATGACAACAACTATTCAACAATGCATTATGACTACTCTGTCATGAATGATGAGATATTGTCTACTATTATACCATGGTATATAGCCCATTCTGAAGTAGGTAATGATGCTAGAAGTAGGTCAGTTGAATTAGGTCCAATACATACTAACATGAATGACGATAATCATGTTGTAACTCTTCCTGGTCTCAAGACACATACGCAAGGTAATCTTCTAGAATTCTACTGGTTGGTCTGAAACAATGATGATAGTACCGTGAACTCCCTTGAACCTATTCCAACCTTATCCTTAATGCATCCAGAACTGATTGATTGCACCCTTTATAACCAACCCTTGAATGTACCTACTTTTACCAATGACTATACACTAGCCTACTATCTCAATGCAGTTGAACCTCTATACTCTTCCACTAGTGAACAGAATGAAAACATGACTGAAGCAAATATCAAGTATCTTAGTCGCAAAAACAAGAAAAATAAGAATAAAATATCTGATGGCGAAAACCACATTGTGGTGGTGTCAGACTCTAAAAAAGAGAAAATAAAGGACGAACCTAAAGGTGAAAACCTCTCTGAGGTGCCTGAAGGTGAGATACTTGATATACTGCCAAGTCACTTCCATGAGAGATCTTCCATATTGATCGAGCCAACTCAACCAGTGAACATTGGGAGTCAAGAGATACCGCATATCATTCATTTAGCTCAATCACTATCAGCAGAAGAGTTAAAAGATTTCAGCAATCTATTTTTAGAAAAAAAGATCAACTTTGCATGCACATACTCAGATATGCTAGGACTAGATCCTGATCTCATCATGCATCATCTCTCTATTATGCCAGGAGTTAAACCAGTCAAACAAAAACTCTGAAAGATGCATCCTCATGTGGCACTACTAATCAAGGCTGAACTAGAGAAATTGCTAAAAGCTGGATTTATCAGAGCTATAGACTACGCAAAATGGATATCCAACATAGTACCTATATCAAAAGCAGACAAATTTATTAGAGTTTGCACAGATTTTAGGAATCTCAACAAGGCATATCCAAAAGATGATTTTCCATTGCCCAACATTGACATGATAGTAGATATGAATGTTGGATATGATATGTATTCATTAATGGATGGATTCTCTGGTTACAATCAGATCAAGATAGCACCTGAAGATCAAGAGAAGACAGCTTTCACATGTGCATGGGGAACCTTCTGCTGGAATGTTATGACGTTTGGTCTAAAGACCGCAGGAGCAACTTACCAAAGAGAAGTAACCACTATTTTCCATGATATGATGCATAAAAACATGGAAGATTATGTTGATGACACCCTGGTAAAGACTATGAAGAGATCTACACACATTCAAGAGCTAGGCCTCATATTAGATCGAATGGAAAGATTCAAGCTCTGCTTAAATCCAAAGAAATGTGCATTTGGGGTAACATCAGGAAAATTGCTTGGGTACATAATATCCAGAAAAGGAATTGAGGTTGACACTGAAAAGGTCCAAGCTATAATGGAAATGCCACCACTAAAGAATATCAGTCAGATGAGAAGTCTACAAGGCCGTCTTCAGTCCATAAGGCGTTTTATATCTCAGCTAGTTGACAAAGCTCAACCCTTCATGAAGGTATTAAGGAAAGGGATTCAATACAACTAGGATGAAGATTGTGAACGACATTTACAAAAAATCAAAGAATATCTTTCTAATCCACCGATATTAATGCCACCAATTCAAGGTAAGCCACTGATCCTATACATATCAGCTATGGATACTTCACTAGGGGCACTTCTGGCACAACAGGATGACAATAAAAAGGAACGAGCTATCTATTACATCAACAGAACATTGGTGTCATATGAAATGAATTATACTATAATAGAGAAAGCATGCTTAGCTTTGGTCTTTGCATCACAAAAATTAAGGCATTATATGTTGGCACACTCTATTAAGATGGTAGCCAAGATTGATCCACTCAAGTATCTTCTTAGTAAAGCAATGCTTACAGGAAGACTGGCCAAATGGGTCATGGTCCTTACAGAATTTGACATTGAATATGTGGAACGTACAGCCATCAAAGGACAGGTTATTGCAGACCAACTTGCTGAAGCTCCACTAGAAGATGATCAACCTCTACATATAGAATTCCCAGATGAATCAATCATGCACCTTACTAAACAATCATGGAAGATGTTCTTTGATGGGTCTTTCACTCAACATGGTTCTGGTGCTGGGATATTATTTATTACTCCCCAGAAATACTCAATTCCAAAAGCTTACAAACTTTTCTTCCCTTGCACAAACAACATTGCAGAATATGAAGCTTTGGTAAATGGGATCAAGTTGGCCATCGAGTGGAAGATCGTGGAATTACACATCTATGGAGATTCTCAACTCATTATCAACCAAATTAATGACCTATATCAGACGAGAGATGAGAAACTGCTGCCTTACAAGAGGATGGTGGATGACCTCAAGAAATATCTTACCTCTGTATCATTTCAGCAGATCCCCGGAACAACAAATAGAGCAGCAGATGCAATGGCCACTTTGGCATCTATACCATAGCTATAGGAGTCTAATTTTCGCTTTGAATTCCTGGTGGAAGAGTTACATTACCCTGCCTATGATTCTCCCAAGTCCCAAGTAGTCTGTTCTATTATTGGACATGACTCATCTCGTTATAGCCACATTTTCTCTTACCTACATGACCAAGTCATCCCTGCTAATCTTTCCTGAGATGAAAAAAGGAACCTAATCCGAAATGCATCATGGTACGTCATCATTGCTAATGACCTATTCAGGCGAGGTTTAGATAATACTTTGCTTAGATGTCTAGAAACTGAGGAGTCCCAATGCGCATTATCCGAAGTTCATGAAGGTGTTTGCAGATCTCATTTGAACGGTCTGACTTTAGCACACAAACTACTAAGGGTTGGCTACTACTGGCCAGACATGGAGAAGGAAGCTATAAAATTTGCTAAAACCTATGAAAAGTGTTAGTTGCATGGGAACCTTATACACACTCCAACAAGGGATCTCATACCCTTTGTGACACATTGGCCCTTCCAACAGTGGGCGTTCGATCTGATAGGCCAAATATATCCTGCGTCATCTAATGGACATAAATTTATTATCACTGCCACTGAGTACTTCACTAAGTGGGTAGAAGCGGTTCCGCTCATCAAGGCAACCAGAAAACAAGTAGCTCTATTTATTCTTAACTATATCATATACAGATATGGTATACCTTCATCAATTATAACAGACAATGGAGGACAGTTTAAGAACAAAGATCTAGATGAACTATGTGAGAAGTTTAAAATCAAACAACATTAGTCCTCAGTATATTACCCTCATGGTAATGGACAAGCAAAGGCATCTAACAAAAACCTACTAAGTATCTTGCATAGAACAGTGAACAAATTCGGGAAGGATTGGCATCTGTAGCTCAATCCTACACTGTGGGCTTATAGAACAGGTATCAGAACACCTACTAGGGCTACACCTTTTTCTTTGGTGTATGGGTCCGAAGCAGTACTACCTATTGAAGTAGAAATACCATCTCTAAGAGTTTCCTTGCAAGGTCTTGTTACTGATGAAGACTATAGAATATCTAGATTGCAAGAGCTCGAATTGCTAGATGAGCGTAGGCAAGTGGCGTTTGATCATCTCAGAGTGTATCAAAAGAGAATGTCCAGAGGATATAACAAGAAAGTTCGACACCGAGAATTTCAGGTTGGTGACTTAGTTCTAAGAGAGAATCCTAAAAATCAATAGTTTCGAGATAACAAAGGGAATTTTGAACCCAACTGGCTGGGTCCCTATATCGTTACTGTAGCTTTTGGCTCTGGTGCTTATTAACTTTCAACATTGGGAGGAGAACAGCTCCGCGAACCGATTAACACCATCCATCTGAAGAAATTCTTCACCTAAATATTCTCTGCTCCAGTAGCTTTTACAGCGAAAAATATCCTGAAGAAATCATAAAAATCAGAAAATGTCCTAAAGAAATCATAAAAATCAGAAAATGTCCTGAAAAATCCTAAAAATCAGAAAAAGTCCTGAAGAAATTCCCAAAAAAAAAAAGAAAGAAAAAAAAAAAAAAAGAAGAGAAAATGCCTTGGTGAAAACCTGGTAAACAGGCGCCTCTTGTACTCAAGCACTCCATCTATCAACGCAACATTGGCATTCCCGCTTTCCTGCATATTTGCTTTTGCTTGTACATATTTCAGTCACTTTTGTGACATCCTAGTTCATTGGAACCTTCATGGCTTGAAACCGATCAATGTCCTAGTCTTAGGTAATCAACAGAGCACATTACATGTCCTAAGCAATATCAACCAAGTCAATCTTACGTCAGTGAAACCTGGTCATCCACTCCGAGTCAGTTACCTGTCTCCTAACTACTGAAGAGTTTTATCACTAAGTGAACAAGCAAAACAACAAAATGGAAAACAATCACTAAACAATTTGAGCTATGCATGAAAGTTTTATTTGTGTGTTGTCTTTTATATTGGTTGTCGATTATTATCCCTCTGAGTAACTCGAGGAAGTCTATTGTGACTAAGAGGAGAAAGGATTGGGAGCATAATATTTTCTTGTTTTCTACTTGTAGGAATGATCCCAATGATCTGGAAACATCTAAATTAGTTGGGTGTCTGTGATAAGAGCCTTCACATCAAGGTGGAATTGCCTCACATACATCAATTCCACGTATTTGAATGCTACAAGGAGGTTCCCATCATTTCTTTGTCTATTTTGAGGGCATTTTTTTTATTGTGCAATCCAGGTCCATGCGTAATTTGTCCAAGGATATGAACGAAAAAATGGTCATTGCGGACAAGATCATTAAATATTGCACATGAAAAGCAAGGAACTCTACTTTGTCTGCTATAAATTGTAAAACACTCAATGGTGAAAATTAAGCTTTTCAAAATCCAGTGACTAGGTTTAGGTTGCATCTCATTTTGCATCTCATCTTGCATTTCATTCTATATTTTGTGAATTTGGAGTGATTTAGATATAATAACAATGATCTCTTTATCTTTTGAATCAGAGTCGGGAGCGTCATCATTTCTTCGCTAAGTGGTCTCTTTTCATCATTTCTCCAATCGAGTACTTGTGTTTTGAGATGTTAGCTGCATACATGAGCATCTCATATAGATCCATACATTTGATTTTATACTTATTTGCATTCATCTTATTGCATAGAAAAATGAAGAAAAATTGCATTGCTCATTCTCATTACTCATTTACATCATCATTTATTTTCATATGAAAAAAAAACAAAAATAGACATTCATATTCCATTTGCATTCATACATTCATGCTGAAAAGAAATGCATACATATAGAATAAAGAATATAAAGGACATCTCATAAGAGAATCAACACAAGTATGATGAAGTCAAATCAGATCTTGTACATATATCATGTCAAGTATAAGAGTACAAAATGATGTCGAATGACATATACAAACTCCCATCGGAGCAAGAATCGTATAGGCTACAAAAAATGGGTGTGTCTACAAAAAATATTTGAGCTACAAAAAGAAATCATCTAGCTCGCTCCCTCTCCCTCATCGCCTAGTGGTGGAGGAGGAGCTTGATGTCTGGGATCTTAAAAAGGCACCCACGCTTCCTCTGACCGTGCCATATACTGTGAATAAGGTATCACCTGCTGCACAACAGGAACTGCAACACTATACGCTGCAACATAGTAAGATGCCCTACTAGAATGGTGAAGGACCTCCTGTCGCAGGGGATCTATCTCTGCTCTCATCTCCACTCTCAGTGCTGCAATTTGACGATCACACTTAGTCCTCACCTCAGTGATCTCGCGATCACTCTCAGTCCTTATCTTGGCCAACTATTGGTCTCGCTCCGCCAGCTGAGTCTGAGCCACTAGCAACTGTGACTGCAACTCTACAAGACATGCCCTCATCGACCGTCCAGCGTCTGCCCCCTGCTCTCTTGTAAGCTCTCCACCTCCACCTCTCTCCGCTACTAAACCTACCTAGGTACTACTCGCGCCTCCTCTGTCCCACCCAATCTCACACCCACTCCTCCTAGGGATCCACCCTCACCCCTTTGTTGTCCTCCCTCAGCTGGCACCCTACTACTGCTAGAACCTGGATCACCACTACCCCATCATGAACTCTCAGCTCCCTGTGCCTGACCTTGCCTCTGACCCTATCTCTGGCCCTGTCCCTGTGCCGGTGCGGGGGCATCATCCTCAACATCCTCAATATGAGGAGCATGCTCACCTGGATCTATAAAACGCGAGAATGGATGCTGTTGAAAATGATCTCTATACTAGGGCAATACCCCCGCATCCGCTACATCGTCCAAGTAATCCCACCTCAGGCGATCTAACCCTGTCAACTCCTGCATCGCCAAAGCATATGACAACCACAAAGACCATCCCTGTCTCTCCTCATTAGCATACCGAGCATAAGTTGTATACTCTTGTGAGATCCCTTGAGGTTGGCCATACTACCTCATCACCCGAGACACGATGAATTGCTCCACAATGGTTTATGACCTCCCAATCACTGGGTGTGTAACAAACAAGTCCCTACGAACTAGCCGCCAGTCATCCCACGACTCCAAACCTCTATATGGTCTCCATACGATGGCTATTAGGTCATTGAGCTACCGTCTCCAGAAATCTGTCTTGCCCAGATGGGGCTGTGTAATATATCCGGCATACCTATAAATGATCAGCTACCCAAGCTCTCTGCTATCAACTCCTATTGGTCGCCACAAGGGAAGGTGCTCCCAAGCCCACACCTGCAAAATATATACCCTGGCGGCCATGCTCTGCCCATCTCTATATACGATCTCATGCATCTCTCGATACATGTGGGCCAATAAATAAGAGCCCCAACCAAGTCTCTGAGGGGTCTCTATCAACCTCTCTAACATCCGGCCCCATCCGCACTGGAAGCCTTGCTGACCTCTATCTGGCATAGGAAAATAGCCTATCAATCCTGCTAGGACGCATGCCAGAGGATACTCCTCACTGTACCTCCTCATAAGAATATCCCAACTCATGGACCAAGTCAAAATGTCAGAATCACCAAAGACATGCCTGACAGCCTGCAATCCTGGAAGGTGCCCTGAATCATAATCCACCTTATCCCCAGCAAAAGGGATACGGAGGATCCTGTATACATCCTTAGGAGTGATCGTCAACTCCCCCACTGGCAGATGAAATGTGTTATGCTCTGAATGAAAATGCTCTACCAATGTCGTGAGCATTCTGTGATTCACATGGATATCAGGTAATCCCAACAGATGAGTCAAGCCGCACAAATCGACATGAGCTTGCTCAACCTCAAATAAATATTGCACTAATGCCATGGTAGGAGGGTACACACATCTGAATAACGTAGGAGGTAATCGAACCTGCAAAAAAAAACCCAACAACAAAGCATTAGAAAACATTCCAAATGAGACTACACGAGAAGTAAAACATCACGCAAATCCAACTAAGTCAAATGCAAAATCAAATTTTCATGTTTACACCTCCAAAAATGTTCACTGTTTCCCGAATGACAAAGCACAGAGAAGCAAAATCTCGTACGAGTCAAGAATAGGTGTTGTACGACAAACCAATCTCAAACGACAAACTTTTAGACCCTGCATGACAAAATGGTCTTTTTATAGACCTGGCGTACGACACATGGGTGGCCCTAGAACAATAAATCTAATGGTTTGAAATAACAAAACAAAAATTGCCAGTTTCTCGTACAAGACAAGATCCTATCTCGCATGATAAAACGTGACGACCGATCCCAAACATGCAAAAAACTTGCAAAACGAACAAAAAAATTCAAAATTGAAAACATCAACAGGCTTAACATCGATCACTTACTGTTAGCTCATAGTTTCAGGGTCGATTATGTCTCCTCTGGTGCTCGAATCGATGCCGATGAGTGGGGACCACCATTTTCTTCACAGAAGGATTTTTGAATTTTCAAACTTGGAGGGTTAAAATGAATTGAAAATGACACTTTTGTCCCATATATAGCCAAAAACCTAATTTTTCAACTTGCTCCAATGGACACGAAAATTGTACCCTTAGCTAATTTGACCGTTCTAATTCCATTTTCGGGATCGAAATCAAAATTCGAGATCATTTTGCTAGTCAATTTCAAAATTTGGACCACTTAGCGCTCCTTTCATCAACTGCTCATTATTTCTTCTAAATTGCGCTCAATTTCTCGTGAATCAACGCCAAATCTCAATTTAATTTCTGCAAATCAACTTTGCACTCAATTTCTCGCTGAATTTTTTTTTTTTAAATTCCTCTGATTCAATTTGTGCTCAAATAACTTATCATCACTAAAAATTGCCTATCGTCATGTACCCTCGCTATCTTTCGATTTCACTCCCGAGGGGGCATACTTGTGACCTTATGACCTCACATTCTTCAATGTCGAGAAAATCTTCATCGAAAGTCAAGCCAAAAAATCTTTTTCAACTAAAATCAATCAAATAAGACCTCATCGCTAGGGGCATCTCAACTTCATCGCTTTATATCAAGTTGATATTTTTTAATCGAATCAATCGCTAGGGGCATATCAGTTTCATCACTTCAAATCAAGCTGATATTTGTCTTTTATCTGAATCAATCTCTTAACGTTAAGGAGTTTCTTTGATCACACTAAATCTAAGAAGGTGTTCAGTATTCATTTCTTGATCAAGCTAAACAATTTATCTTTATCGTATCTTGATCAATCAAGTTCAAGATCGATTTTTATCATCACTCGCTGTGTCTAGATCAATCAAGTTCTAGATCAATAAGATCCGCTTCTTGATCAATCAAGTTCAAGTTCGGTATCTTTATTTTCTATCATTCCTAGTTCAATCAAGTTCGGGATCGGTATCGCTTTAATCAGACTTTATTCAGCTTTGTCGCTTCGAATCAAGCTAAACACCTCGCTTTTAATTCTAGTTTGTGATCAAGCAAGTTCAGAACTGGCATCTCCTAGACATCAAATTTTCTTTGAACCAATGTGCTGCTCACACATTAATTCAAAGAGAGGCAAATGTAATACCCTAAAAATGGTCATCTAAACAATGGGCCCCTAATCTCGACAACATCACCAAGGTCCTAACCAAAGGCAATTAAATCAATCTTGAGCATACAATTAATTTCTAAAATCATCAAATGTCACATGGCAAACTAATCAATCAATATTAATTAAATATTTATTTAATTAATTAAATCATTCCAATTAAATCATTTAAAACAATTATCTTATTTATTTTATTAAATATCCTAGCATATTTAATTAAATAAATCAATTTGCCATCAAATCAAGAAAGAGGAATTAATTTTAATTAAATAAATCAATTGAGCACAAATCTTCAAAAATGGAAATAAATCAGAAAAAGGAATTAGTTGACCAAGAAAGAATTAAAAATTTGAGAAAATAAATCAATTGGAGATAATCTTGAAAAACAAATTAAAAATTGATAAATAATCTCAGAGAAAGCAATTAAAACAATTAAATATTAAAATTGAATGAAATAGAGAATAAATCAGTTTTTTCTGATTTTATCTTAATTTTAGTTCAATTTCCTTTAAAACTGATAAAAGCATCCAATCACATCAATTTACCTGGATTGTGCTTCCTCTTGGAAAATCTTGACTGCTCATCATCATTTAATCTCTGTCGTTGGTTTCTTTCTGAATTTCTTTAAATTCAGCCTCATCTCTCATTCAAGAGAGGCTGGAGAATATATTGTTATTATATTGTTTTTGCTCTAGACTCATTGATATATTGCATATTAGTTATTTCATATTGATTAAATCATTTAGCTTAATATTGCTTTAATCTTGTTAGATCAATATTGCATCCATCTAGCATTCATCATGCTCATATAGATAAAATCCTTCATCTTGATGTTGTCTAGTCACTAGTATTGCTAAATAATCTGAGAGCAATCTTATACTCGCATCTTTTAGAAGGCAATGGGTCGATTTGTTATGGTTTATTATTCATTGATTATATCTGATTAACCATGCATGTAATGACTTGATTGAAGTGTTGTGTCTTGCAGATACAGATTCTCAGTCCACTTTTCACACACACAGTAGTTAGCAGACATATTCACCAAGCCTCTCCCAAAGGCTACATTTATGTACTTAAGAGGTGAATTAGGGGTGCTCCCCCTTCAGAAGGTGAACTAAAGGTATATGCTCCACATCAATCAGGTATTGCATAGTCAAATTTTTTTCAGGATTGATGTGTTGAAGGATGCTACTCCTCAGGGGGAGTAGCATAATGGAACAGGGAAGCTTGTGCCTCCACTTTGGCATTGTTGTCAAAGGGGGAGAAGAAGTGAAGTGGAGAGGATATTTGCAAAAATTGGGGGAGAAGATGTCAAGCGGAGAGATATCTTTGTATATTGTCATCAATGCCAAAGGGGGAGATTGTTGGCATTATGTGAACCGGTATGAGGACATGATGACATTGTATGTTGTCATTGATGTCAATATGCTGAAGAAGAGAGAACCAGTATGTTACCAAAGTGAAGAACCGGTATAACATTGTGAACCGATATATGTGCCAAAGTGAAGTGGTGTGTTTGTTCAAGGTGAACCGGCATGTTGATATGGGAACTGGTACATGGAAGCTTTGTATGACTACTGGTTGGTAGTCTCAACTTCAGGGTTTCCAGTTGAAGTGCTTCAAGCCTGTGTGACTCAACCGGTGACTTTGTGTGATGAGTTAGCATTGTAACAAAGAATAGATTGTGTTTCCACGTCATCCTTGTGCTCATGAAGGATCTTGCATGAAGGAGATTGTTCCTTTCTACCTCAGGAATGTGCGAAGTCTATAAACGGTGAAAACGCGTGATGGGTTATCAGCCGCCATGAAAGCAGTAGAAAATGAATGATGTAGAATGTCTTGAGATTGGTTCAAGACTGTTGTATTTAATGTAATATGCTCAATAGTCAGGATTGAACCATTTGAATTGCTTAACCTAACAGGTTTAGGGTTTAGGGTTTATGCTACCGACCTATCTGTTTCGTATAAGGTCGATGTTGTGTTTCTTTTTGAGGTTGTTGGCAAAAGTTGTGTGTGTGTATCCAAGTGAAGAGATACGTAATTCTTGCTAGACCAGAGGAGAGAAGTGATACCTACAGAGTGTAAGTGTAGAAGGTGAAGAGGAGCTAAAGCGGATCTGCATTGGCATTGAGTGTTGTTACCAAATCATTGTAATACCTGTTGATCTCTAACCACTTCAATAGTTGGGAAATCCCTTAACAGGGTAGCTTTAACTGGCTTACTGTGAATCCTTTGACAGGGTGACTCAAAACCATTGAGTTCTTGAAATCCTCTAACAAGGTTACCTTTAACAGGGTTTAACCCTTAACTGGGTATTCTAGCCATCCCTTAATCGGGTGATCCCTAACAGGATCGGTTCCTAACAGAACCTATTGTATCAGTCTTTAACCAGACAAGGCTCCTAATAGAGTGGACTTCTAAAGAGTTCAAAAACTACTTGTGGGTATCCATCCCCAACGTGGTTTTTCCCAGTTGGGTTTCCACGTGAAAAATCTATGTGTCATGTGTGGTGTTATTCATGTGATGGTTTAAGTGATTTGTGTCTGAAGGTAAATCATGTTGATCTAGCTGTTTATATATCTTTGATGATAGATTACCTATTTATACACTAGGGTGAAATGGAAATGAAGTATTAGATTGTATGAAAAGATAAGTGTCAACCAGTTTATGCTTGTCTCAGTTATTCTAGGTTTTGTCGGTTGTACTCTGTTTAAGACCGGTGTTACTATTTGTCTGCCAAAGCACAGTGTCTACTGAAAAACCATTTTTAGGAATGTGTTTTTGTCTATACTGATTCACCCTCCCCCCTCTTAGTACCGGTTTGGTGCTATCCATTCATCATTGAGTTATCAAGAACCCCTCTTGTTGTTCTTGCAAGGTGTTCGACAAGTAGGAGATTTGTTAGTAAAATGATGTCTCAACCTTTCAATAATGAAAATTGTACTAGTGAATTTATACGCCAAAAAAAAATATGCTTAAGTGTGTTTAGAGTGTTGGATAGGGAATGTTTGATTTTTCCTACTAGTGCATTTTGTGTTTTGTAGAAGTGTTTCTATAATGCTCGATAGTTGATAAAGCCACATTTTAAGTATAACTTATTATAGTAAATCCTAATCATTTATTATTAGGTCGTAGATCTAACAATGGAGTTTTTTTATGTTTTGTTTGCCCTAGAAGGCAATCCTATATTATAAGGGCATTGTATTACGGCTATATAGTGTGATGTATTCAAAGAGTCTAATAGTTGTTGAGTTACTTATGGATCTCCATTGGTGATAATCCTATAACAATTTTTCTCTATAAGTATGTTGTAATTTATTGTTTTTTGAATAATATATTGGGTAGCTTTTGGAGAGGGGTTTTTTTCTCATAAAAGGATTTTCCCTAAGTAAATCACTTTTTTGTATGCATTTTATTAATGTTTAATTATGTTAAGTTTTTGTAACTATTCTAAAGATTTGTAAAAAATTTTGCATTACCCTCCTCTCAAGGTTAATGTAGGAAGTTGTTTTGCTACTTAACTTCCTTATAAGTGTTTAAACCTACACAATAACAATGATGATGGAAAGAGAGCTTATCCCTAGTGGGAAGAGTCTAAATCAAAAATGAAATGCTAAATTGAAATGGTATTACTTTGGAATTTGATGATGGTGGTGATGCAATTTAATATTTTAAAGGTAAGTCCTTGAAGTGTTGATGCAATAACATGACATGATAATACATAACAAGATTAATCATGGAAACATACTTGCAAGTAGGTTGCTATAAATTGTTGTCCTATAATACTCAAATATGAATACACTTTCTCAATAATTCTTTCTCAATAGGATTGATCTTGATAGTGTTAGGATTCTTGATAGATTCAAATGAATTAGAAATTATTCCTTTATATAGGGTTCGCAAGGTATTTCCTACTTTAGGCAAACTTCCAACGATCAAGAAAAGATATTAGCATTAGATCACAAATTGCAGGAACCAAAACTCACTCGCATTTGAATTTGAGCCCTTTTTAGAGGCGCACTATGGTGCTAGGTGCCCTAGTACACCTAGAAAAGAAGCAAAGAAAGGTGGTTGCATTGTAAGGAAGTTAAGTAGCAGAACAACTTCCTACACTAACCTTGAGAGGAGGGAAATGCAAAACTTTTATAGATTGTTGCAATAGTTATAGAATCTTAAAAGAAATAAATATAATATCATCCATACCACAACACAACAACATAGTGATTTAAATGGGGGAAACCCTTTCGGGAGAAAAACCCCACACTCCAAAAGCAGCTCAATATATTATTCAACAATCAACAACATATTATAATATAATTGTAGAGCAAGCTCTTCACAGGAGTACCACTAATTAGAGACTCAGAGGTAAATCGATAGCCATAAGGCTCTTACACACAACCTCTATCTCATGCACCTCATATATAGGAGATACAATACAAGAAACCGTCAAACGGTATAACAAAACCATGGGCTAAAACCACCCAATAAAGTAGAGTTGACATTATCTCCATTCTAGATGCCCTATGATGTGTCAAAACAAACATCAACATGTGTTCCTCCTTTTTACAACTCATTTATGTGTCTTATGTATTTATATTTCCTATTTCAGGAGTTCAAACTTTTGGAGGCCATAACTTGTGAACCAGGTGTCCAATTGACGAACCATTTGATGCATCAAAAAGATCACAAATTATTCAATCACCTCATAACCTACTACACCAATTACGCCCACTTTTTAGGGTGTTTCAGAGGGTCTAAAGTCCTCAAAATTAAATTTGAACCTTTCATCGTACCCTCCAAAAATGAAAATTTAAATATCTTCAAAACTAGTTAAGATGCGAAAATTTACCGGCATGCTTATCTAGCCAATCTGAATCTTTGGGGAGAATTTTGCACCATTTTGTGTTCAAATGAAAACTTACTATAAATAGTAACCTCATGTAAATGCAAGGTTGAGACACAATTTTCCCAACATGCATAGTAGAGGGTTCCAAGACATAGGATCTAGTCACAATATTAACATATGATGATAATTTGGATGTGATAGGGCTAGAAATAGGCTTAAAATGAGCTATGAGAAAGCACAATAAAGAAAGGGCCCAAAAAGGAGTGTGAAATTGTAAAGGTTACAATTTATGACACTTCACATTCGAACACTAAAATATTGCAAGATTAAATAAATTATATTATTATAATATTTCAAAGGTAAGTACTATACCACTATATATGATACTTGCTTATATAATATTTACAACATTGAAAAAATTGATGTGTATGTATTAATTTCTTACATTACCTAACTTTGCTCTACTTTCATGTGATGCTATAGATAATCTAGAAAATGACATGCTATATATATCACTGCATGTTTCTTTAGATTCCATGGAAATGAATGAAGAAAAATAACAACCAAGACCTATACTTGACTGGAGATGATTTGCTATCAAAGAAGACTATTTGTTGCTGATCATAGGACCATTCATTGATCAATGAGTCAATCAAGGAACCTTTTTAGTAAAATAAGCTTGCAATGACAAGATATTGTTGTTTAACTTTACTAGTTTGTGTTATTTTAGTTTTTTACTTATGAACCTCACCTAGCAAACAATGAATTTTTGTAGCCTATTATGTGTTCACTATTGAACAAATCAAAATATTGGGAGGGGGGGTGAATAAGTATTCCCAAAAATAAAAAATTCTCTAATAATAATCTGAAACTTATCTTAGATATTCTTTAGCATGAAGTGAAATGATCAATAGAAACAAAAAGCATAACATACACATCCATAAGAGAGAGACAAAAATTTTATATGTGGAAAACCCAAATGAAAAAAACCACATAGAGGGTTAACTCTCATGATAATATTGTTAGAGATTGTTGGGAGATTGTTGGATTTGGTTGTTGTCATTGCTGCTGCTAGGATATTTTGTTGTCATTGATGTCAACATATTCTTATGATCTATTTTGGTGAGTTTGGGAAGATTTTCTGATCCGGTTTTATAGTTTGGTTTTGTTGATCACTATTTTGCAGAATCCGATATTTCCTCTAGTATATCCTGGTATGACCATATCTTGTGTTGAGGTTTTGGGATATTGTTTGGGATGATCTTGTGTATCTTCATTTCAAATGGTTCATGATTTTGTGCCCCACAAGTTATCTTTCTTCGTGACAGTTGTTGATTGGTTGTGTTCTTGAGCTTTCAGATGTTGATCGATGAAGATTTGATAAGTGTTGTTAGTGTAGTTGTTGGTGATGATTCTAAAGTGTTTGATGGTGTTTCCTAGTCATTTCCTATTTGTTTTGGTGATCTACATTGATCGTTGTGCAATTTTTTGGTGATTTCTATGGACCGGTGATAATTTTTGTGTTATGCAATATTTCTGGTGGTGTAGCGTGTTGCGGTTGATCTTGGCATGATTTCTGATGGATGTGATCATTTAGGAATTTGAATTAGGTCCATGATATGTAATATAAATCATTATATTGGTCTGGTGGTTTATCTTTGTATCGTGTAATGTAATTTTTGTAATTGTAAGATGAGGGTTGAGGGTTTAGCCAACCTTGTTATCAAGGTTGATGTTATGTATATATAGGTGATATATTCATGTAATTTAGGTGTCAATATTGTGTTTGCATTATCAGAGAGAGGTGAATGTGTGAACAAGAGATTTATCCTTTGGCATTGAGTTTATGGTGAGATTGGTGTTGCAAAACAGACAACTGTGCTTAACTGGAACTGTAATCAGGCATTTGGAGATGCTATTCTTTCAGTTCATTTCTTCTAGATTATAGTCTAATTCATATTTTAAGTCAGTGAGACTTCCCTGAGGGTTGTAGCCTTCTAGGCATATATCTTTTGAGCAGTGAGCTCTAGGTAGTGTGCCTGAATGCATGTGCATTCCTCATTATAATATTTTCACATACTACTACAGAGTATCATCTTACTATGGGTAGGTTCCCATCATGGTTTTTCTATTAACCAGGTTTTCCACGTCAAAAATATTGGTGTTGTGTGTTGTGTTGTTAATTTGCTCATCTGTTCATTGTTGTAATTTATCAGTTTATGATTTGGAGTTTAATTTTTTGCATCCGGTGAAGACCCCTCCCCCCCTCTCAATCTTCCTTATTTATTGCTTCTAACAATTGGTATCAGAGCTAGATCCTCTGATAGAAGCTTAATCACTTGAGGAGATCTAGGATGGAAGCTCAAGGTATTCTTTTCAAGAAGGATAGTCTGAGGTTTGATGGAAGTAACTATACTATATAGAAGAGCCAGATGGAGGTGCACTTGAAATGTCTTGGAGAGGATTACTGGAAGATCACTAAGAATGTCTGTTTGTTTCTCAGAATAGACCATCTACTCCTGATGATGTTAAGGAAGAAGAGTATAACATAAGAGAGAAGCAAGCATTACTTAGTACCCTGACTAATTCCAAAATGATAAATGTTATTTGACTTCAAACCACACATGAGATCTAGGAGAAGCTTGAAATCCTGTATGAAGGTGATAGTCAAGTGAAAGTTTCTAAGTTGCAGAGTTTGAAAGGAAAGTATGAAACATTGAAGATGGGAGATGATGAGAACATACACTCATACATGGATATGGTGAATGAACTTGTCCTTGGTATCAGAAATATTGGTGGAAAGATTGAGGAAGATGAGATTGTTGCTAAGGTGTTGAGATCTTTGCCTCCTGCTTATAAACATAAGGTTGTTGCTATTGATGAGATCTAGAGTGTGACCACAGTGACAAGAGATATGTTGGTTTGAAAAATTGTTGCATTTGAGCTAAGCAAATTTGAAGAATCACATGGAAAGTCTAAGACAATATTTAAAGCGTCAGCATCTATGTTTGGTAAGAAATATGATCCTGATGAATGCAGGATATCCAAATATGAAAGAGAAAGGATAGAGATAGTAGAGCAATAAAGAGAGCTTGATGAGCTTGAAGCACTAATTACCTGGAGATTGCCTAAATGTGTTGGTAAGTATGAGAGAAAGTTGCCCTTGAAAAACTTTTCTTGTAATAAGATAGAAAATTTTGCTTCTAGATGTCTGGAGAGAATGGCTAAGTATGACAGACATGATAAGTTTGATAAGCATGATAGGAATGATAGATATGAGAAGCATGAAAAGTATTATAAACCGTATAAGTCTAACCGGAAGTTTAGGAACTAGAAGAGCTATTACTATACTGCAAATGAACATGTTACAGATGATGAGTCAAAAGGAGATGAAGTTGTGTTTATTACCATTAAAGAAGATAGACATGTACCTATTGATTCCACTATCTATTTTGTTGAGGAGAAAGCTTTGTCTACTAAAGTAGAAGAAAAGAGTGAATGGGTGATTGACAGCAGTTGTTCAAATCATATGCCCGATGATAAAAGTAAATTTATAAGCTTGGAAAGGTATGATGGTGTAATAGTTAGATTTGGAGATGACAAAGCCTGTGTAATCTGTGGGAGAGGTTCTATTTCTTTGATGGTAAGCATAACATTGATGATGTCTTGTATGTTGAAGGTTTGAAGCATAATCTTTTGAGTGTTGGACAGATGGTTGATAAGGGTTATGATCTACAATTCAAGGATGGTAAATGCAAGACCTTGAGTGCCTCTGGTATAGAGATTGCATCTGGAACTAAGACTAAAGGTAACATTTTTCATTTGAATGCTGGTGAGAAAAGTTGTTTGATTTCTAAGATAGATGAGAGTTGGTTGTGGCATAGAAGAATGTGTCATGTAAACTTTGATTCATTGGTCAAGATCAATTCTACACAAGCTGTTAGGGATCTGCCTAAGATTGTTAAACCTATTAATCTGGTATGTAAGGAATGTCAATTGGGTAAGCAAACAAGGATTTCTTTCAAGAGTAAATGGTATACATCTGATGGATTATTGGATCTTGTGCATGCTAACCTATGTGGACCTACAAATGTTAGAAGTGTACAAGGTGATAGATACTTTATGTTTCTAATTGATGATTATTCCAGGATGATGTGGGTTGTCTTTTTGAAGGAGAAATCAAAAGCATTTGAGAAATTCAAGATATTCAAAGAAAAAGTTGAAACTAAGTCTGAATTGAAGCTGAAGTGTCTGAGATCTGATAGAGGTGGAGAATTTTGTTCTAGTGAGTTTGACTCATTCTGTGAAATGCATGGAATCAAAAGACAACTATCTGCTCCTAGGACCCCACAGCAGAATGGAGTTGTTGAAAGGAAGAACCATATTGTTTTGGATATTCCAAGAACCATGTTGATTGAAGGAAATATTCTAAAGGTCTACTGGAGAGAATCTATTAGCACTACATCTATACATTTAACAGATTTCATATCAAAGGTGATACTAGTAAGACCCCTTATGAGATTTGGTTTGGTCATGTTCCTACTATGAGATATTTCAAAGTCTTTGGTAGCAAATGTTATGTCAACAGAGATGAGGATATTGGAAAGTTTGATACTAGAAGTGATGAAGGTATCTTTTTGGGATATTCCACAAAGAGTAAAGCCTACCGGTACTATAACAAGAGACTGAGAAAGATAGTTGAGAGTGCAAATGTGAAGGTGGATGAGAACCTTGGGAAGGAGATCAGAGCTTATGATGATGGTCAACATGTTGTCTTAGCTCCTATTCAACCTGAAGAGCCTAAGTAGAATGATCTAGTAGAGACTGCTAATCTAGATATTGTTGCTGGTGGTGATGATGTACAAGAACCCAAAGATCAGAACATTCAGAAGACTCCAAGGTATGTAAGATTAAATCATTCTGAGAATCGGATTATTGGTGACAAGAATAAAGGTGTGATGACTAGAAGAAGGTTAGCTACAGAAGAAGTATGTTTAATTTCCAAAGTTGAACCTAAAGATGTTGTTGAAGCCTGTAAAGATGAAAATTGGATGAGAGCTATGGAAGAAGAGTTAGATCAAATTGAAAAGAACAACACTTGGGAACGTGTGCCTAGACCTAAGGATAAAAATGTTAATGATACTAAATGGGTATTCAAAAAAAAATTGAATGAAGTCGATGAAGTAGTCAAAAATAAAGATAGACTGGTCTGCAAAGGGTATTCACAAAAATAAGGGATTGATTATGAAGAAACTTTTTCTACGGTTGCTAGAATTGAAGTTGTTAGACTGTTACTTGCTTATGTTGCTTATAAATATTTCAAGGTATATCAGATGGATGTCAAATCTTCATTTTTTAATGGTGATCTAGAGGAAGAAGTTTACATTGAATATCCTGATGGATTTTCACTATCAGATGATGGAGACATGGTATGCAAGTTGAAGAAAGCACTTTATGGATTAAAACAAGCTCCTAGAGCCTGGTATGCTAGATTAGACAAATATTTGATGAAATTAGGATTTTCTAAAAGTGTTGCTGACAGTAATCTGTACTTTAAGATTGAAAATGATAACATTCTAATTGTTGAAGTCTTTGTTGGTGATATTATCTTTGGTGTCGATGATTATATGAGTATGAATTTTTTCGGTGATATGCAGAAAGAATTTGAGATGTCTATGATTAGTGAGATGAAATTTTTCTTAGGTTTGTAGATTGCACAGATAGGAAAAGGTATCTTTATATCTCAAACTAAGTATGTGAAGGAATTGTTGAAGAAGTTTGGACTAGATGATTCCAAACTGGTTGGAACTCCTATGTTGATTGGTTGTAAATTGTCTAAAAATGATGAATCCCCTAAATCTAATCTGAGTTTGTATAGATCTATGGTTGGTGGACTTCTATATCTTACTCAGACTATTCCTGACATTTTGTATGTTGTATGTATGGTTGCTAGATATCAAGTTGATCTGAAGGAGATTCATGTCACTGTTGTTAAGAGGATATTCAGATATCTACAAGGAACTATGAATTATGGTTTATGGTATCCAAAGAATGATGATTTCATGTTGTGTCCAAACACTAATGCAGATTGGGTTGGTGATGTTGATGACCGGAAGAGTACTACCAGTGGAGCATTCTTTTAAGGCAAGAAGTTGGTCTCATGGGTTAGTAAGAAACAAGATTCAATATCTTTATCTACTACTGAAATTGAGTACATTGTTTCTGCTAGTAATTGCACTCAGATAGTTTGGTTGAAGCAAATGTTGAAAGATAGCGGAGTTATTCATGATGAGCCTACTATCATTTACTATGATAATTACAGTGCTATAAACATGTCAAAGAATCTGGTGCAACATTCAAAGACTAAGCATATATCAATCAAATATAATTACTTAAGAGAGCAAGTTAGTGAAGGGAAGGTGAAGCTTGAGTATGTATCTACAAAGGAACAAATTGTTGATATTTTCACTAAGCCTTTGCCTAGAGATACATTTGTCTATTTGAGAGACAAGTTAGGGGTATCCACCCCTCTTGATGAGATCTAGATGCATTGAGTTGCATCGATCCAGTGGAATTCAGTCTTTTTCTTTTATTCAGATTGATGAGCTGGTGATGCTCCTCTGCTAGAGTAGTCTATTGATTTGGTTGTGTGTCCTAGTGGGAGAGAGATTCATGATTCTATTTTGTGAGAGAGTTTGGTTTTCTGTTTAGGATATCTTTGGCATTGTTGTTAAAGGGGGAGAGAGATCATGTGAAAAACTTCTCTATCTATCTTGATCTTAGGGGGAGTTTGTTGGTGATATCTTTTTTCTTTGCATTGATTGTTTTTCACATTCATATGTTGCCATCAATGCCAAAGGGGGAGATTGTTAGAGATTTTTGGGAGATTATTGGATTTGGTTGTTGTCATTGCTACTACTAGGATATGTTGTTGTCATTGATGTCAACATATTCCTGTGATCTATTCAGATGAGTGGGGGAATATTTTCTAATCTAGTTTTATGGTTTAGTTTTGTTGATCACTATTTTGCAGAATCTGGTATTTCCTTCGGCATATTTTGGTATGATCAGATCCTGTGCTAAGGTTTTGGGATATTTTTTGGGATGATCTTGTGTATCTTCATTTTAGATGGTTCATGATTTGGTACCCTACAAGTTATCTTTCTTCGTGAGAGTTGTTGATTGGTTGTGTTCTTGAGTTTTCAGATGTTGATCGATGAAGATTTGATAAGTGGTGTTGGTACAACTATTTGTGATGATTCTAACATGTTTGTTGGTGTTTCCTAGACATTTTATATTTATTTTGGTGATCTGCATTGATCATTGTATAAGTTTTTGGTGATTTATATGAATTGATGATGATTTTTGTATTATGCGGTATTTCTGGTGGTGTAGCATGTTGTGGTTGATAATGGCATGATTTCTAATGGATGTGATCATTTGAGAATTTGAATTTGGTCCATGAAATGTAATGTAAATCATTATATTGGTCTAGTGGTTGATCTTTGTATCATGTAATGTAATTTTTGTAATTGTAAGATGAGGTTTGAGGGTTTAGTCGGCCTTATTATCCAAGCTAATGATTTGTATATATAGGTGATATATTCATGTAATTTAGGTGTCGGTATTGTGTTTGCATTATCAGAGAGAATGTGCAAACAAGAGATTTATCCTTTGGCATTGAGTTTGTGGTGAGATTGGTGTTGCAGAGAAGAAATTTGTGCTTAACCAGAATTGTAATCAGGCATTTGGAGATGCTATTCTTTCAGTTCATTTCTTCCAAATTATAGTCTAATTCATATTGTAAGTCAATGAGACTTCTTTGAGGGTTGTAGCCTTTTGAGCATATATCTTTTGAGCAGTGAGCTCTAGGCAGTGTGCCTGAATGCATGTGCATTCCCCATTGTAATATTTTCACATACTACTGCAGTGTATCATCTTACTGTGGGTAGGTTCCCACCATGGTTTTTCCCTTAACCAGTTTTCCACGTCAAAAATCTTGGTGTTGTGTGTTTTTTTGTTAATTTGTTTATTTGTTTATTGTTGTAGTTTATCAATTTATGATTTGGAGTTTAATTTTCTGCATCTAGTGGAGACTGATTTACCCCCTAACCCCCCCCCCACTCAATCTTCCTTCTTGATTGCTGCTAAAAAATATAACTAGTTATATGGAATTACAAAAAGAGGCTCACTATCGGAGGACTCACTGCCCTACATATGCATGGGATCAATTCCAATTAAGCTTGAACAACACATCAATTTGTTTGTAATAGATCTAGTTAAGAAACTCTACAAAAACACTCCACAATCTATAGGTGCTCCAAAGCACTGTCATGCAAGATCAACTTCTTTGTTAGGTCACTTACCACCTTTCTCTTCACTTACTTCATCGTAATACCTTCATCCCAAATTGTCTCATACATTTCCTCACATACCTCTCATGCCTCTAACTCTTCTCATTCCTCTCATGCCTCAAGCATGATATGATCATGTATATATATGAGTATAATGATAAGAATATTCATTAAGTTGGCCTTGAAAATATTTTCCCAAATGATATTTTCAATGATTAAATCACACGCTACAATCACTGGAGCTAAACATTAACATAATATCTTAAGGTCAACCTAACTTGGAATAAGCATATCTTTCAAATTCTGCAATAATATGCTATCGAAGCACCACAATCATGATCCAACTCAGCATTATGAGGTTAAAGATATAAACAATTAATAATCAATAGCTTATCGATAGAATTCAAGAAACTAGAGGAAACCAGAGCATGAAGATCTGCTCAATACCACATAAACGAATATACTTTAGGAGCACAACCTCTAGAGCAACAAAAAACAAGAATATTGTTGGCAATTTGGAGGAATTGATTATGTGTTGCATTGATGTTTTGTCATTGATGTCAACACTAGCTGCTTTACCGGTATCCTTTTGGTCCCGATAGGTTGTTTGGTTTCAGGTTGGTTAGATCATGATGATCTGGTATACTCCGGTATGATTTGTCTTATGGAATTGTCTTAGATCTACTATTCATACTACTCAGATACATGTTCAATCAGTTGGTTTTGATTTGGTGATCAGATGTAATCTTATACGTTGTTAAGCATGGTTTGTTGATCTGGTGAGGGTTTCATTAGTAGAGCTTTGTTGAAGATATTTTGATATTATGCATAAATGGTGTTGGTGCAGCTTCTAGTAGAGATTCAAGATGCTGATGGTGATCGTGTTCAAGACTTGGCTGATTGGGATCATTGCTTTAGCATGTGTGGACCTAAATTGGGTCCAGTTCTATCTAGGTTTTGGACCGGCTTAATGTAACGTGTTGTTTGGTCTTCTCGATGTGTTTCTGGGATGACTTATGGGTTTGATAATATTTGTTTGGTCTCAAGCTGACATGTTTTGTAATTATGTAATAGGATTTATTCTCTGGTGGTCGACCTTATTGTTTATGGTCGAGGATTTATATACATATGATGTAAGATCTCATTGTAGATCATGAAAATATGATATAGGAGCAAATCATGTAATAATTATTCATGCAGAGCATTTGGTCGATCATTGGTGATTACGTTGGGTTTATGTAAGAGGATTTATTCCTCTGGTATTGAGCTTAACCGGAACTGTACTCAGGCATTGGATATGTTATCATTGCAGTTCATTCTTCCTTTTGGATTGTATTCTGGATTTTTATGTAGTCAGTGAGACTCCTTTTATGATGAGCAGTGCACTCTAGGTTGTTGGTCTTCCTGCATGTGCAGGCCCCTCATTTTGTAATCACATACTTTCTACAGAAGTAGTATCTGACTATGGGTAGGCTTCCCACCGTGGTTTTTCCCTTTATCAGGTTTTCCATGTACAAATCTTGTTAGCCCCCCCTGTCAGTTGTCTTCTGATTATTTGAACCATCTAACAATTGGTATTAGAGCTTTGGTCCTCTCTGGAGAAGCTTAACCGCTTGAGGAAGATCCTATGGTGTCTAACAGTTCAAGTTCATCTAGTTTAGTTGCAGTTGTCTTTCGAAGAGAAATTTCTAGGCTTGATGGAACAAATTACAGAGTATGGAATATTTGGATGGAGACTCATATGAGATATCTTGGTAAGGAAATTTGGAAGATCACTGAGAATGGAGTAATACCTTTCAATCCGGCATCTGGAAATCCTCCTCTAGCAAACTTGGATAAGGAGCTTGAGAATGATTGTAGAGATAGAGAAGCCCTCTTGTGTGTACTTTCTGATTAGCAAATAATGGGATTGACTGACAAATCATCAGCAAAAGCTATATGGGACAGGTTGGAGACTCTAAATGAAGGTGAACCTACTGTTAAGATTGCTAAACTTGATGGTTACTGGGTGAGATATGAAAATTTGAAGATGGAAGAAGGTGAAAGGATTATTGCATTCATGGAAAGGGTAAATGAAATTGTCATGGGATATCAATGTTGTGGTGGATCTTTGAGTGAAGATGAAATAGTCTTTAAAGTTCTGAGAGCTTTACCACCGGCTTATAAGATGAAGGCTACTACAATTAATGAATTAAGGACAATGGCTAATACTTTTGTCAATAGGGATACCTTGGTTGGGAAATTATCTGCTTTTGAGCTTGAAGAATTTGGACCTTCTGGAGCTGTAAAGTTTGAACCTGCTTTTCATGCATTTACATCACCAACTGACAAGCAAGATTGGAAATTTTTGTATGCAAAGGAATTGGATGATATGAAAAGGGAAGATTAAGAATTTGAGCAACTTGGAGCCCTATTTGCTAGAGGAGTACCTAAAGGACCGGTAGGAAGTAAGTATGAAGGAAAATCACCTTTTAAATGTTTTGCATGTAATAAGCTAGATTATTTTACATCTAGATGTCCTGAAAGGAATTTAAGATTTGAAGAAAGAGATAGAAGTTCTTTTAAGCCTAACCCTACATATTAGAGTAAGCATAAGTACGGGAAAAATAGAGATAAATCATGTTACTTTGCGGATGAGGAAGGTGTGACTAATTCTGATGATGAACCAGCATAAGACTCTGCTATTGGTTCCAGCAATGAAAAGGAATGGGTGTTCTTTGCTGTCAAGGAAGATGATCCGACACTGGAAGAGAATGTACCTGAAGAAAATGCCCTTGCAGCTAAAATTGAGAATAAGGATGAATGGGTAATTGACAGTGGATGTTCACATTATATGACTAGAGATAAAAGGAAGTTTCTATCTTTGCAAGAATTTGATGGTGGTCTGGTTAGATTTGCAGATGACAAAGCATGCATGATCAAAGGAAGAGGAACTATATCATTAGATGGTAACCACAATACTGATAATGTTTATTATGTTGAGGATTTAAGGTATAATCTTTTGAGTGTAGGACAATTGGTGGATAAGGGATTTCAATTATAATTCAAGGATGGAAAATGCAAAATCATTAATAGATCTGGATTGGAAATTGTAACCGGTACTCAAACAAAAGGTAATATATTTCATTTTAATTCCAGTGAGAAGACATGTTTGATTACACAAATTGATGAGAGTTGGCTTTGGCATAAAAGGCTATGTCATGTGAATTTTGATTGCATGGTAAAGATCAGTTCAACTAAGGCAATTAGAGATGTACCTAAGATTTTGAAGCCCTATAATCCGATATGTAATGAATGTCAAATGGGAAAATATGTCAGAACCTCTTTTACGATTATATAAGACAAATCTAATGATTTTCTTGATCTTATTCATACTGATTTGTGTGGTTCTGCTAGAATCAAAAAATTTCAAGGTGATGGATATTTTATGCTAATCATTGATGATTATTCTAGAATGATGTGGGTTACTTTTCTACGAGAGAAATCTGAGGATTTTGAAAAATTTAAAATCTTTAAAGCTAAAGTTGAAACTGGGACAGGATTGAAGATTAAGTGCTTAAGGTCATATCATGGTGGAGAATTCACATCCGGTGAGTTTAGTAACTTTTGTGAGAAGCATGGCATAAGGAGACAATTTTCTGCTCCCTGGACACCTCAGTAGAATGTGTTAGGGTTTCAAGCAGATCCAAAGCAAATATGAACTAACAATCATATGCAGATTTAAATACAAAAGACAAAGAAATAAAATAGGACACAGATAACACAGAGATTTAATGTGGTTCACCTAGAATGGGTTACGTCCACCATACACAGTCGTCCAATCTTTCTTATTATCTAGCAAAAATAGTACACCAACTTTACAATGCCTTAAGCATCCCAGCCGCTTATAACATGTGTTTTTAGGGCAAAAACAAAGTCAACCTTTTTAGGGTTTTATTACAATGTTGGTTTTTATCAACAAAAAAAATATACCCAAAAAAAAATTTCTCGAGGGCTCCCACCCCTGAACCCCTGCCCGGGGCCCGACTTGGCCCTGGACCCCAACAAGGATACGTGCTGAGTGTATAGTACTTTTCTGATCAATTGCCACATTTCAAAAATCTCCCACTTGGAGACTGATCAGGCTCCACACCGAACAATCTCCCACTTGGAGACTGATACTATATGACACCACTGTACATGCAACATTCGCTGGATAAAACACTAGGACTCGACTGGTATAAATTCCACAATTATCAATCAAGAAGACTAATAGAAACTGATGAAGAAATCAGCTTCTCCTGTGGAACTACCTTTGTGAACATATCGACAGGATTCTCACTTGTGTGAATCTTCTCAAGCCGTAACTGACCCTCCTCCAAAACAGTCCGGATGAAGTGATACCTAAGCTAAATGTGCTTTGTCCTTGAATGAAAAGAAAAGTTCTTCACAAGATGAATGGCACTCTGGCTATCAGTATACAATGGGCGATCCTCATGTGTTTGACCCAATTCCTCCAGAAAACATTGTAACCAAATCATCTCCTTGTTGGCTTCTGTAGCAGCAACATACTCAATTTCAGTGGTTGAAAGTGCAACAACCTTTTGCAGCCTAGAAATCCAACTAACTTCAGTTCCCCCTATAGTAAAAACATACCCTATAGTACTCCTCCGTGAATCAATATCACCTGCCAGATCAGAGTCAATAAATCCACTCAAAACGGCATTAGATCCTTTGAAACATAATGCCTTCGTAGTGGTTCCTTTTAAATACCGAAGGATCCATTTCACAGCATTCCAATGTTCCATACCTGGATTACTCATAAACCTGCTCACAACTCCCACTGCATATGCAATATCTGGCCTTGTCCATACCATTGCATACATCAGACTGCCAACAGCTGATGAATATGCGATGTTAGATATTTTATTAACCTCTTCCTGTTCCTTTGGGCACATCTCCTTATTCAATTTGAAATGACTAGCCAAAGGTGTACTAACTACTTTTGCATCCTACATGTTAAATTTTTTCAACACCTTCTTTATATACTCACTTTGGGACAAATTCAAGGTTCTATTTTTCCTATCCCATGTAATCCTGATACCAAGAATTTGCTTAGCTGCACCCAAATCCTTCATAGCAAATGACCTGGCTAATTTCTATTTAAGATCATTTATATGTTGCATGTTAGACCCAGCAACAAGCATGTCATCAACATAAAGCAACAGGATAATATAACTTCCATTACCCAATCTCTTAAAATATACACAATGATCAGAATGACATCTATGATAACCATGTTTAGCCATGAAACTATCAAATTTTAAATACCATTGTTGGGGTGCTTGCTTTAGGCTATACAAACTTTTCTTCAACCTGCACACCAAGTTCTCCTTACCTTTGACCTCATATCCCTGTGGTTGCAACATGTAAATTTCCTCCTCCAAATCTCCATGGAGAAAAGTTGTTTTGACATCTAATTGTTCAAGATGTAAATCATCTGCAGCCAGAAGACTAAGTACAGTTCTAATTGAAGTCATTTTTACAACTGGAGAAAATATTTCATCATAATCTATACCCTTTTTCTGTGCAAAACCTTTTACCACGAGTCTGGCCTTATATCTTTTCTGACCTCCTTCCTCCTCCTTCAGCCTATAAACCCATTTGTTAGGCAAAGCTCTTTTTTCTGCAGGTAAATGGACTAAGTCCCAAGTCTTATTTTTCATCAAGGAGTCCATCTCCTCTTTCATGCCTAGCTCCCACTGTTGTTTGGCATCCACCTGCATTGCTTCTTCATATTCTTTGGGTTCACCAGAATTAGTTAATAAAATAGAATACAAAGAAGAAGAAAACCTTTCAGGGGGTCTACTTGACCTTGTAGAATGTCTAACACTTGCAGGAGTTTGTGGGACAATCTGTTGTTGCTGAGCATCAGGTACCTGTGGCATTTCATTTTCAGGAATCTCATCCAATACCACATATTCTTGTTTGTCCTGTTCATGCTTATTTTCCTGCATCTGTTCTTTATACATAACCTTCTCATTGAATATAACATCTCTACTTCTAATTATTTTCTTATTTTCAAAATCCCATAACCGATAGCCATATTCATCTATCCCATATCCAATGAAGGTACATTTATGAGATTTAGCGTCAAGCTTGGTTCTATTTTCTTTATCAACATGGACAAAGGCTTCGCAACCAAAGGTTTTCAGAAAAGAATAATTTACCTTTTTACCAGTCCATGCCTCCTCTAGAATACCACCATCCAAAGGGGTTGAAGGTCCTCTATTTATCAAATAGACAACAATATGTATACCATCTGCCCAAAAATGTAAGGGCAATCCAGCATGCAATCTCATGCTCCTCACGCGTTCCATGATAGTCCTATTCATTCTCTCTGACACACCATTTTCCTATGGAGTTCCTGGAACTATCTTCTTCTTTCGAATCTCATTTAAGAAGCAATAAACTTGAAATACTTTTCTGCAATACTCGCCTCCATTATCCGATCTGAGACACTTCAACTTTTTTCCTATCTCATTCTCAACCAAAGCTTTCCATTTCTTAAATGTTTCAAAAACATCTGATTTTTGTTTTAGGAAATATACCATGTTTTTCTAGTTGAGTCATCAATAAAAATAACATAATAACAAGAGCCACCAAGAGATGATACCTGAGCCGGTCCCCATACATCTGAATGTACAAGCTCTAACTTCTCACTCTTCTTCTCTTTCCCAACCTTGAGAAATCTGACTCTTTTCTGTTTGCCATAAACACGGTTTTCACATAACTCTAAATCAATCTTCTTTAGTCCTAGCAATAGATTCTTGGAGTGAAGGATTTTCATCCCTTTCTCACTCATGTGCCCAAGCCTATGGTGCCACATTATCGAATCTATTCTTGCAACATCTATTGTTGTTGTCCCTGCAGTAACTTTATCTGTAGTAGCTAAGGTAGAGTAAGTGTTACCAGTACACAAATATAATGTACCTACCTTCGCACCTTTAGCTACTACTAATGATGCTTTAGTGACCTTCCAGATACTATCTGAGAAGGTAACTATGCAACCTTCACTACCTAGTTGCCCTGCAGAAATTAAATTTCTTCTTAAATTAGGAACATGTCTTACCTCCTGCAAAAATCAGTCATTTCCATTCTGCAACTTGATCTTTATCTTTCCTTTTCCAACAATTTGACAGGCCTCATCATCACCCAAATATACCTATCCAAAATCACCTTGAACATAATCTAGAAAATATTTTCTATGGGGTGTAGCATGAAATGAAGCCCCAGAATCTATTACCCAGGAATCATTAACATTATCCAAACATAAGATTAAAGCATCTTGTAAAGTATTACTTGCAATATTAGCTTCCTTACTGTCATTTTCATTTTTGTCTCCTTTTTTTTTCTGAGACCAACAGTCTTTCGTTAGATGACCAGGCTTTCCACAGTACCAGCAATCTTTCTTTCCTCTAGATTGAGAGCGTCATTTCTTTGACTTCCCTCGTGACTTCTCATTCCCAGGGCATTTTCCTCTTTCCTTTGATCTTCCTCTGTTCTCCACATTCAAAACATTACCCAATGATGTTGGAGTCTCACCTGTGTTTTTCCTTCGCATTTCCTCACTTAGGATAACACCAACAATATCATCAAATACCAAAGTATTTTTACCAGAGACAGAGTTACTTACAGCCATAACCAAGCTATTCCAGCTTTCTGGCAAAGAACATAAAATCAAGAGAGCCCTAACCTCTTCTGCAAAGGTAATTTTTACCGAAGATAATTGACTGGTAATTGTATTAAATTCATTTAAGTGCTCTGCTATAGATCCTCCCTCGCTCATTTTCAAATTAAACAAACGCTTCATAAGAAATGTCTTATTCGAAGCCGAGGGTTTCTCATACAACTTAGCCAATGTCGCCATCAAATCTACAATCGTTTTTGCTTTTGTAATATTGAATGCTACAGACGGTGCAAGGCACAATCGAATGGATCCCAGTGCCTTTCTATCTTAAATGTCCCACTCTTCATCTGACATTGTGGTCACTTTCTTTGCCTTTCCTTCCAATGGCCGCCACAAATCCTTTTGATACAGGTAATCCTCCATCTACATTTTCCATAACTGATAGTTATGGCCGTTAAACTTTTTGACCTTGAATTTGGAATCCTCCATTGCTCCCACTCAAATCTAAAAGTTCTACCAATTTAAATAAAACCTCACTCTGATACCAATTGTTAGATTTTCAAGTAGATTCGAAGCAAATATGAACTAACAATCATATGCAGATTTAAATACAAAAGATAAAGAAATAAAACAGGACACAGATAACATAGAGATTTAACGTGGTTCACCCAGAATGGGTTATGTCCACCATACACATCTTTCCAATCTTTCTTATTATCCAGCAAAAATAGTACATCAACCTTGCAATGCCTTAAGCATCCCAACCGCTTATAACATGTGTTTTTAGGGCAAAAACAAAGTCGACCTTTTTAGGGTTTAATTACAATGTCGGTTTTCATTAAAAAAAAAATATACCCAAAAAAAAATTTCTCAAGGGCTCCCACCCCCGAACCCCCACTTTCCTCGGGGGCTACCACCCCCGAACCTTTGCCCAGGGCCCGGCCCGACCCCAGCAAGGATACGTGCTGAGTGTATAGTACTTTTCTGATCAGTCACCACATTTCAACAGAATGGAGTTGTGGAAAGAAAGAACAGAACTATCTTGGATGTTGCTAGAGCCATGATGATGGAAACTAATCTACCTCATATCTATTGGAGAGAAGAAGTGAGCACAATAGTTTATACATTCAACAGAGTTCATATCAAAGGAGAAACCGGTAAGACACCTTATGAATTATGGTTTGGTAATACACCTACTATTAAGTATTTCAGAATCTTTGGTAGTAAATGTTATATCAGGAGAGATGATTTCAATGGCAAATTTGATCCTAGATGTGATGAAGGAATATTTCTTGGTTATTCTAATGAAAGAAAAGCATATAAATGTTATAACAAAAGATTGCAGAGAATTATGGAGAGCGCTAATGTCAAGGTGGATGAGCAGAATAAAAGTCAAATCAGATTTTATGAGCAAGAATCGGTAGTGGTAATGATCATAATTGAACCGGTAAGACCTTTCCCAAAATAAAATGTTGAACCAATTACTCTGACAGTATCAGAAAATTCAATAGTAACTGAAGAATGGGAAAGAGGAACAGAGATTCGGAAGACTCCTAGGTATGTAAGGTTGAATCATTCAGAAGATCAGATCATTGGGGATAAAAATAATTGAGTGATGACAAGAAAAAGATTAGAAGCTAATCAGGTATGTTTAATTTCTCAAGTTGAACCGGTATCATAATTGAAGCATGTAAAGATGAATGTTGGATGAAAGCTATGGAAGAAGAATTAGATCATATAGAAAAGAATAACACCTGGACTTCAGTTCCCCGGCCTAAAAATAAGAATGTTATTGGAACTAAATGGGTTTTTAGGAACAAATTAAATGAAGATGGACAATTTGTGAGGAATAAAGCTAGATTGGTTTGTAAAGGATATTCTCATAAGGAAGGAATTGATTATGGTGAAACTTTTGCACCTGTAGCTAGGATTGAAGTTGTAAGATTATTTCTTGCCTATGTTGCACATAAAAACTACAAGGTTTATCAAATGGATGTTAAGTGTGCTTTTCTGAATGGGGATCTTTATGAGGAAGTTTATATTGAGAAACCTGGTGGTTTTTCACTTTCAGATGATAAAAACATGGTTTACAGGTTAAAGAAAACCTTATATGGATTGAAACAGGCACCTAGAGCTTGGTATGCAAGGTTGGAGAAATATCATTTAAAACTTGGTTTCACTAAAGGTAATGTTGACAATAATCTATATTATAAAGTCATGTATGATGATATACTAATTATTGAAGTCCTTGTTGATGACATCATTTTTGTAGGTGAAGATAAGTTGTGCATGGAATTTTCTAACAATATGGAGAATGAATTTGAAATGTCTATGATTGGGGAAATGAAATTTTTCTTAGGTTTGCAGATTACTCAAACTGATAAATGTATTTTGATCTGTCAAACTAAGTATGCTAGAGAGATGTTGAAGAAATTTGGTATGAAAAATTCTAAACCGGTTAGTACTCATATGGTTACAAGTGAGAAATTGACAAGGAAAGATGAATATGCACAGGTAAATCCTACAAGATACAAGTCTATGATTGGAGGTCTATTATATTTGACTCAAACTAGACCAAACATAATGAATGATGTTTACATTGCATCAAGATATAGAGAAAATCATGAGAGTGAGGTGAAAAGGATTTTTAGATACTTACAAGGAACGTCTGAATATGGTTTGTGGTACCCTAAAGATGACAACTTTACTTTATGTGCATATACAGATGTAGATTGGGCAGGTGATGTTCATAACTAGAAAAGTACTTCCAGTGGAGCTTTCTTTCTTGGAAAGAAACTTATTTCATGGATCAGCAAGAAACAGTCATGTACTTCTTTAGCTACTATTGAAGTTGTGTATGTTGTTGTTGCTACTAACTGTACACAACTTCTATGGATGAAGCAAATGTTGAAGGACATACAAGTGCATTGTAATGGACCGATAGTTATTCACTATGATAACTCTATTGCTATAGACATATCAAATAATCTGGTATTTCACTCTAAGACAAAGCACATATCTATCAAGTATAACTTTTTGAAGGAGAAGGTGGAAGAAAATGAAGTTAGATTGGTTTATGTGAACAGTAAAGAGCAGATTTTTAAACCTTTGCCTAAAGAATCATTTGAGTACCTTAGAGATAGATTAGGGGTTTCTTCCCCTCTGGCAGTAAACCGATTGATGCTATTTGGCATCATTCCGGTATGCGTGATCAGAGATATTATTCATTCCAGATGGATGTGGTGATGCTACTACTCAAGGAGAGTAGTTAGTTTTTTTATTTAGTGGTTTATGATTTTGCTTTGATATTTTTGTCAGATCTCTGGCATTGATGTCAAAGGGGGAGATATATAAATTAGGGGGAGAAATTTGTAGACCTTAAGTGAGATATCATCTATAGGGAGAGTATGGATCAGAACTTCATTACTATATTCTTTTGTGGGAGATTTGTTTGGCATTTCTTGGCACTTGGATGTTTTTCACATCTAGTGTTGCCATCAATGCCAAAGGGGGAGATTGTTGGCAATTTGGAGGAATTGATTATGTGTTGTATTGATGTCAACACTAGCTACTTTACCGGTATCCTTTTGGTCCCATTAGGTTGTTTGGTTTCTGGTTAGTTAGATCATGATGATCTGGTATACTGGGTATGCTTTGGCTTATGGAATTGTCTTAGATCTTCTATTCATTCTACTCAGATACATGTTCAGTTAGTTGGTTTTGATTTGGTGATCAGATGCTATCTTATATGTTGTTAAGCCTATCTTGTTGATCCGGTGAGGTTCTCACCGCTAGAGCTTTGTTGAAGATATTTTGATATTATGCATAATGTTGTTGGTACAGCTTCTAGTAGAGATTCAAGATGTTGATGGTGATCATGTTCAAGACTTAGTTGATCGAGATCATTGCTTTAGCGTGTGTGGATCTAAATTGGGTATGGTTTTATCTAGGTTTTGGACCGGCTTAATGTAACGTGTTGTTTGGTCTTCTCGATGTGTTTTCAGGATGACTTATGAGTTGGATAATATTTGTTTGGTCTTAGGCCGACATGTTTTGTAATTATGTAATAGGATTTATTATCTGGTGGATGACCTTATTATTTATGGTCAAAGGTTTGTATATATGATGTAAGATCTCATTGTAGATCATGAAAAGATGATATAGGAGCGAATAATGTAATAATCATTCATGCAGAGGATTTGGTTGATCATTAGTGATCGAGTTGGGTTTATGTAAGAGGATTTAGTCCTCTAGTATTGAGCTTAACCAGAATCGTACGCAGGCATTGGAGATGCTATCATTGTAGTTCATTCTTCCTTCCAAATTGTAGTCTGGATTTGTATGTAATCAGTGAGACTCCTTTTGTGATGAGCAATATGCTCTAGGCTTTTGGACTTCCTGCATCTGCAGGCCCCTCATTTTGTAATCACATACTTACTGCAGAAGTATTATATAACTGTGGGTGGGCTTCCCACCATGGTTTTTCCCTTTACCAGGTTTTCCACATACAAATCTTGGTGTCATGTGTTCTAGATGGATGGTAACTATTCTATGATTTATGTTTATGTTTAATGTCTATATCTACTATTCTGGTATTGGGTTTATGTGTTCTGGTAATAAGGATTTGAATGCTTAAAGTTCTGTAATTTGGTGACAACTGATTCACCCCCCCCCCCTCTCAGTTGTCTTCTGGTTATTTGAATTGTCTAACAAATACAACAATCTCAACTGATACCAATAGTTATATTAAAAATTGTACTACTATATCTACACCAAGACACCAAATGCAAAGGATTGCACTTCTAAAATACATCATTGTTTGAACGACTAGAGCACAAAATTGATTGCCACAACTAACACCAAAACTCTCACCAAGATAAAAGTATCCTCATACTAATAAAAGATATTTCTAGAGAAATGAACATGTCAGCAACATATTAACAACTAAAATTTGTCATCTACAACATGCATTCCTAGCTTTACAACATAACATACATACCTATCTTGCAGTATTCTACAACACATCATATATACCTATCTTTCACTATTCTACAACACATCTAGAGCAATCTGAATCACCAGGTTTGACATCAATGACAACTAATGACGAGTATTGATAGCATTCACTTATCAAAGAGCTAGCTAGAAAATAGAATATTTCGGTAACCTATGATTGAGGGATGTCATTTTATGGATGTGGCTCCTAGTTAGGATCTACAAATCTTATTAGTCCAAGAATCCATAGCTTGTGTGTTTGTGGATATGGATCTTGGTCAATATATATAGATGATGCTAGTTTGATATGTTATACATTGTATGTTGATGTTTGTCATGTATGCTCAGTGTATGTTATGTGTATGCCCAGTATTTTTTCATCTATGCTCCTTATGTGTGGATGTTTATGGTAATAACCATTTTTTTATTTCATTTTATCTGCATATGTTTATTTTTGTCAAGTGTCTTATGTATGTAATATTTTCATCCAGACATTATGCATTGATAGAATCTTTTCTCCAGGGTCTATTGCATCTCTCAACTTGGAGTTGTAATGTATCTTAAATATTTTGATAGAAATACTTTGGCTTATCCATACTTTTACCATTTGTATGAGCATAATCTCATACCCATACTAAAGTGAGGGCTAAATGTAGCATCATAAATTATTCTCACTTATAATTTCATGTTAGCTTTAGCACCCATTCTGGTGGTTGTGTTTGATTTTGTGTGAATGTGCACGTCTCAAGTCTAGATTGATAAACCATCATAACCCCCGGTGCCTTATCATTTGAACAACCAAATAGGGAAGTACACTAGTGCCCAATGTAGTGTTCCACCAATTTGGCTCCAAATTTGAAAGTTCAAATGTAAAATTTGGGCCCTTGATAGTCATGACCTTGTTGTTTGACATTTTTGAATAGTTGTTTACAAAAAGGTGTAAAATATAAATGTGACTTCCTTCCTCATTTGAAAATCCTAATGATCAATCTAGCAATCTAATTACAAATCTTGCCAACAAGAATTATCAAGATCAATCAAGCTAAAAAGTTTGAAACTATAAAAAAGCATGCAATCATCTACTATACAGATTTTTTTATTAAATTGATAGGCTTCCCATTTGGGATTTTTAGCCCAGAAAATTATCAAACTCACCATAGTTTTTCGTCAGCGGCGAACTTCCAAGGAGTTTGGGGGGCACGTGGCAGGGTTTTTGTCGACAGTGATTTGTGCCTACGAAAACTTTCCTATCGGTTATCTTTCAGCAAGTTGTAAGGACACGTGTTGCAGTCTTTAGTGTCCATGGGAATGTGGCGGCGAGGGTATCAATTAGGTGGCAAGCATTGTCCAAAAATTGCAGGGATGTAATTTTTCTTGGGGTGAACATTAACAATGGATGTTGTGTGATAAAACATGTGTGTACTAAACTAAGGGCTAAAAAGAAACCTAATTAATCGAACAAACACAATACATCACACACCTCAATATTAGAATGATAAAATCAAAACAAGCATAAAAATAATAGCACAAATGCAAATCAAATGTCTGCTTCGATTTGATTATTTCGTGATTGGATGTGTGCTCATGATGTAGCTTTGAATGTTCGATATTACTCCATGATAGCAAATGCAAATGATAATGGATTGATGGATGAAAATTGTTGGTGTAAATAAATATTCATTTTGGATATTATTACACTTTACTTAAGTTAACTTAGGATAATGCATCTCTTCGTAGTTTGGATTTGAGACACTTAGGGAAGTGTGCACATAGGGATAGAGATTGTAGGAGAATTTCCACCTTTTGTGGTCTTATTTTGCTATTACACTCCACATTCGGTGGGTCATCCACCTCTTGTGGAATATTATATTATTTCTCCTACCTACCCCTAGTATTTCTTACCTACCCTTGTTTCTCATTGAGCCACATGTCATAATTGTGTGCTCGTACATCCATATAGCCTTGCCTATATAAGCAGGCCTATATTCATTGTATTGGTTAATCCAGTTGATCATTTGCATATTGATGAGAATACAGTTTGTTCTTATCATTCTATTGTCTCTCTTTTTATGCTTTTCATTGTGCCCTTGATCTTGGCAAAATCCTACATGGTATCAGAGCTATTGGGGCTTCATTGATTAGTTTTTTGGAGACATTTTGGAGGCTTCTATTTTTGGATTTGGGGATCTTCATTTTTTGGGGGCGTCATATAGCGATTTGGACATCACCGTTGAATCCGGGAGGCCGTTTCCATGAATTTTGACTATAAAGTCGACCTATTTTGGTGAGAAAAAAAATTTCCCCATTTTGGCTATTATCATACGGATTTCAAAAAAAAATTTAATTATTTTTCAAAAAAAAAAAGGAAAAATTTTCAAAAAAAATCAAAAAATCAAAAAATCAAAAAAAATTAAATAAAAAGCAAAAGTTGTTTTTGGGGGTCCGCAGACCCCCCCGTACTCTGCAGTACCCTGCAGGTTGCAGGGTCGTACCTGCTGTCGGAGCCACCGCCGCCTCAGCTCCCGGCTCGGCTCTCCGGCAGCCCGCTCCCGCCGCTGGCCCACTCGGCTCCTGGCCCAGCTCTCCGGCAACCCGCTCCTGCCGCCAGCCCCCTCGGCTCCCGGCCGCCGGTAACATCTGGCAACGCTTCTCTCCTCTCTGGCATCCTCTAAACAGGCGGACCCACGCCCACCACGTGGCAGGCGGCCACTGGCCCATGGTCGACTATCGTACGCCCAGTCAGCTGCCACATCATCCACCATGCAGAGCTGATGCAGACTGCGCCCATTCAGCAGTCCGTATGGTACGAACACCCAATCAGCAGGGAGGTGAAGTTTGCACGATGGTCATACGACCGTCAAATTTAAGCCAGTAAATTGCTAACGTCAGCGCCACATCAGCAGACTTTTGAAATTGTTTGACCCCCTCTCCATTGAGCTTTTCAGTTTTGCAGTCCAACTTTGGAAGGCCATATCTTGCTCATTTTTGCTCCTTTTTTGGTGCAATTTTTTTTGAAATGGGCTAAAATTTCATGATCTTCACATTGGTGTGGTTATTTTATGATTTTGGTGCACAGATTTTTCAGAATTTTCAAATTAACTCAGTTGTACCTGTCCAATCCTCAATTCTGCAACTTCAAAGGCCTCGTTTGAGCTCATACGACCTCCTTTTCAGGTGCCATTTTTTTTTAAAGTGCATGTTTTTTTCATCTACTTTCATAATCTATGATCAGATTTCAGAGATTTTGAGTGAAAATTGTACTTTCAGATATTGGTCTTATTTGGCCTATTAGGTACTTGTAATGTGCTTGGATCTTAGTTTAGATCTCTTGCATTATCGGTTTGAGTCTATTTTGGCCTTATTGAGGTAGTTGTAAAATTGTAATCAGAAGTCCACTTTACCATTTTTTGCAAGTGGCCCATTGTATACGCACTAATTATAAAGTGCCAAATCATCACTTTTGGGGGGGTTCTTTGATTGAGTGAATTTGGGGGGGGTGTCTTGTGTGATTGTGCCTCTCTTTGTGCTCTTTCATTTTTGTTGCAATGAGTCCTCATAAATTTCCACCTTTAACTCCACATAATTATGCATCATGGAAAATTAAAGTATGGAGTAAATTAATGGAAAAGGGTCTCGCACATTACATAGATGGAACAATAGCAGCACCACCTGATCCTAAGGCTGATCCTAATGCTCAATTAGAATGGCTCACAAAGAAT
The DNA here is from genome assembly GCF_030272615.1 of Cryptomeria japonica. Lineage (NCBI taxonomy): Eukaryota > Viridiplantae > Streptophyta > Pinopsida > Cupressales > Cupressaceae > Cryptomeria > Cryptomeria japonica. The sequence continues at coordinate 619,539,822 of NC_081406.1, forward strand.
TGCATGGCTTGGAACTTTGCGCAAGTATGTATCAGATGACCTCATTTTTCACATTAAGAAGTGTAAAACAATCAAACAGGCTTGGGATATGTTTCAGAAATTGTATGGTCAAGTTGATGAAATCAGAGGTTACAAAATTGACAATGAGCTCACCAACTTGGATCCCAAGAGTTTTGATACAATCCAAGATTATTTCACCAAAGCAAATGAGCTAAGAGCAAAGCTTAAGGATTGTGGAATTGATAAAAAGGATGCTCAGTTGATCTTCAACTTATTGGACAAGCTTGCACCAGAATATGCAGCATTTGTGTCTAGCTTCCAAACTCATCGTTTGACAGTGGTGAGTTCCTATGTTATGCCTTCATTTGATGCTTTCATAGAAATGTTAATATTGGAACAATCTAAGTTGTTGAACATGGGACTTCTCAAGTCTTCAAAGTCCAAGGCTTTGGTGGCAAATCAAGGGAATCAAGGAAGTCAAGGCAAAGATTCCAACAAAAAGAAGAAGCACTCTAAGTCTAAGCCACACCAGGAAAAAGGACAATCATCCTCTCCATCACAAGGCAATTTTTCATCCTCTTCCAAGAAGGCGACACCACCTAAGAAGGATAAACCAACTTGTGCATATTGCAAGAAGTATGGTCATGATGAGCATCGATGCCACACAAAGCAAGTTGATGAGTTAACTAATCTTCTCAAGAAAAACAACATCAACTTGCCATCCGCCTACACAAAGAAGGATTCATCTCCTTCCTCTTCCTCACAGTCTAAGGGAAAAGGGCAAGCATTTGTGGCTACAACAGGTTCTTCACAGCAATGGATACTTGACTCAGGTGCCTCATATCACATGGGTTCTACAAAGGAGCAGTTTTCTTCATTGGAGTCATCTAAGGTACCTCACATTTACATAGGTGAGGATACACAAGTAGAGGTTGAAGGGAAAGGTTCAGTTGACATGGATGATGGAACATTTGAGAATGTTCTCTATGTTCCTAACTTGTCTATCAACCTTCTCTCTATCTACTAAATCACTCACTATGGAAATGGGAAAAAGGTTGAGTTTACACCAGATTCAATTGTGGTAAAGGAACTTGATGATGATGCCTTGGTAGCAGTGGGACAAGTCAATGACAAGTCAAGACTTTATTCATTCTCCCACTTTGTGCCAAGTTCACCTTCTAGGGCCTTGCTTACTCATTCAAATTCAGAAAGTAAGCTATGGCATGAGCGGTTTGGTCACCTCAACTACCGCTATCTTCAGCAGCTCAGCACTAAAGACATGGTCACAGGTCTACCTCGAATCAGTTTTTCAAAGGGTGTATGTTCAGGTTGTTTCATGGGCAAGCATCCCGAGTAGAAGTTTGATAAGGGGAAAGCTTGGAGAACTTTGGAAGTTCTTCAACTTGTTCACAGCGATGTAGCAGGTCCATTTCCAGCACCTTCATTTAGTAAGGCCCACTATGTCCTCACCTTCATTGATGACTACTCCCGCTTCACTTGGGTCTATTTTCTTATTCATAAGAGTGAAGTATTTGACAGATTTCAGGACTTCAAGACTCGTGTGGAGAAGCAATCAAGGAAAGTGGTCAAGATTCTTCGCACAGATAATGGAAGGGAATATGTGAACAAAAGACTTGAGGATTTTTGTACATTTGAGGGGATTGATCTTCAGCATTTTGTCACATACACTCCACAGCAGAACGGGGTTTTAGAACACAAGAATAGAACTCTCAAAGAAATGGCTAGCTGTATGATACATGCACGTTCTCTTGATCCCACTTTTTGGGTAGAGGCTATTAGTTGTGCCACACACATCCAGAATCGGGTTCCTCACAAAGCTTTGCAAGGTATTACTCCTTTTGAGGCTTGGGCTGGTTTGAAACCGATTGTGAGACATTTCAGAGTCTTTGGGTGTCCACCATGAGCTCACATACCTCCGCAGAAACGCAAGGCATTGGAACCTCAGAGTCAGCCTTGCATATTTGTTGGATATCCTGAGGGTGTTAAGGCATATAGATTGATGGATCCTAAGACACATGAGGTGTTTATTGAGAGGAGTGTTCACTTTGAGGAAAGCTCTCCTAGCTTATCCTCTCTACCTCCTCCACCTTCCTCCATTGTGGATAGTGATGTTAGTGATTCAGATGATGAGACTCCTACAACTCTGACTCGCAGGGTTACACGTCCACAGGGTCCACTTGCAGTTGAGGAGCCTCGTTCTCCACCTCCACCTAGACCTTGTTGGGCTCGACAGACACTTGAGTCCGCAAGTTCTCTTGTTGGGGATCCTTCAGATATACAAAGAACTCGATCATAGCATCAAGATCTACCACATGCATTCATTGCTACCGCTTCCGATCCACAAACATTTCGGGAAGCATCAGGGGTTCCTAGGTGGGAACAAGCTATGGAGGAAGAGTATAGTTCCTTGATGATGAACAACACATGGGATTTAGTCCATCTCCCTAAGGGGAGAAAGGTGGTTCGATGTAAGTGGATATATCAGACCAAGTTTGCAGTGGATGGTAGTGTGGATAAGTATAAGGCTCGGCTTGTTGTGAAAGGTTTCTCTCAGGTTGCGGGTGTTGACTATACTAAGACCTTTGCACCCGTAGCCAAGATGAACTCCATTCGTTTGACACTTGCTATTGCTGCAGCTCATGGTTGGGTTGTACATCAGATGGATTTGAAGAGTGCTTTTCCTCATGGTGATCTTGATGAGGAGATTTATATGGAGCAGCCATAGGGTTTCATCCAGGATACTTCCTTGGTTTGCAGACTAAGGAAATCTCTCTATGGCCTTAAGCAGGCCCCCAGGGCTTGGTACGCCAAGATGGATTCCTTTCTCCTCTCAGTAGGGTTCACCAGGTGTCATTCTGATCTGAATGTCTACATTTTGCAATAGGATGACTCTCACTTGATACTTGTGCTCTATGTTGATGACTTGATTATTACAGGGAGTACTACATCCATCATTAGCAGGGACAAATCTGCTTTGCATGACAGATTTGCTATGACTGACTTGGGTCTTTTGCACTACTTTCTCGGGATAGAGATTTCACAGTCACCTTCCGGGATTACACTATCGCAGCCCAAGTATGCTCTTGATCTACTTGCATGCTTTCATATGGCTGATTGTAAGCTTGCTCCGACTCCCTTTCTTTCAGGAGTCAAGCTTGAGGCTCAGTGTTCTTCTCCACCAGTTGATGCCACTTTGTATCGTCAGCTTGTGGGTAGTCTCATTTACTTGACTCATACACGCCCTGATATTTCATTTGCAGTTGGCATGGTTTCCCGCTTCATGCAGGAACCACATGAGCTTCATTGGAAAGCCACCAAACACATTCTTCATTACATCCAGGGTACACATCACTATGGGATTCACTATGCAGCAGGCACAGGACTTTGCTTGGTTGGTTACACAGACTCCGATTGGGCTGGCGATCTTGATGATCGTAAGTCTACTTATGGTTACAGTTTTCACCTTGGTTTGGGCCCCATTTGTTGGCAGAGCAAGAAGCAACATGCTATTTCTCTCTCTTTGACTGAGGCTGAGTATCGAGGCGCTGTTAACGCAGCGACTGAGACCATTTGGCTCCAGCAAATCCTCACAGAGTTTGGATTCACCACTCCACGGTCGATAGCTCTACATTGCGACAATCAGAGTGCTATTGCAATCTCGAAGAACCCGATCCAGCACCAGCGGACCAAACACATCAAGATTCATATGCACTATATCCGAGAGCTCATTCAGGAGCAAGTCATTGATTTGCAGTATTGTCCTACAGCAAAGCAGGTTGCTAACATATTCACCAAAGCTTTCACCAAGAGTAAGTTCCAATAGTTGTGAGCTCTCTTTGGGGTGCGGGATGTGTCATTAGGGGGGGTCAGCTGACTTCTCCTTCCTCTCTTATGGGGGGGACTTTTTCCTCTTTGAGGTTTTCTCCTTCTTCTTTGAGAGTCTTTTGTACTTTCATCTCTCTTTGGGGGGGGATTTTTTTCCCACTGGGTTTTCTCCCTTTCTCCGTTTGTGAGAGATTGCATTGCATGGTTTTGGCTTGCATTTGCACATTATACATGGGTACCTATCATGGCCTAGTAGCTAGGACCCATCTTGCATTGTTGACTTGAGTCTTCATTCCCCTAAGTTGCACTTAAGGGGGGGTGTTGGTGTAAATAAATATTCATTTTGGATATTATTACACTTTACTTAAGTTAACTTAGGATAATGCATCTCTTCATAGTTTGGATTTGAGACACTTAGGGAAGTGTGCACATAGGGATAGAGCTTGTAGGAGAAATTCCACCTTTTGTGGTCTTATTTTGCTGTTACACTCCACATTCGGTGGGTCATCCACCTCTTGTGGAATATTATATTATTTCTCCTACCTACCCCTAGTATTTCTTACCTACCCTTGTTTCTCATTGAGCCACATGTCATAATTGTGTGCTCATACATCCATATGGCCTTGCCTATATAAGCAAGCCTATATTCATTGTATTGGTTAATCTAGTTGATCATTTGCATATTGATGAGAATACAATTTGTTCTTATCATTCTATTGTCTCTCTTTTTATGCTTTTCATTGTGCCCTTGATCTTGGCAAAATCCTACAAAAATGATAAAGGATGGGTTGAATAATAATATTGGCAAAGTAACAGTATGATGTATAAAAAAGTGGATTAGAGAGAGTTTGGTCTAAAAATGAAGGGATTAAATAGGCAAGATGAGGAAGGAAAGGATAGGTGAAGAGGAGACACTTGTTCTCCAAAAAAAGGACAAATGGCTCAACTAGATGGAAAAAGAATGACATGTGTCCATGAGGACACATGTCTATTTTGGGAAAAGCCACCCAAAAATAGGAAGAGTGACATGTGTCCCTAAGGACACATGTCTATTTTGGAAAAGGCCACCCAAAATGGGATATTTTCCCCAAAATTAGGAATTGGTTAGGATTTGCACACATATGTGGGATGTTAGAAGGGATAGGATAAGGTTAGTTGGAGGGATGACTAGGCTAGGGAAGTGGGTTAGAAGGATAGGGTTGGATAGGATAGGATTGGAAGGAGGTTAGGGAGAAAAGTTAGGAGCCATGTGCTCAAATAGGAATTTGAGCCAAATTAATTAATTAAATTAATTAATCCATGGGCTTGGAAAGGGGATATTTAATTAATTAAATGTAATTAATCAAATGGGATGGCAAAAAGGGGATTAATTAACCATTTTAATTAATTAGGAGGAAAAGAGTTGGGGTTTAATTAATTAAGAATTAATTAATCAGAAGAACGAGATAGGGAAACTAATTAATTAGAAGAAAGGGATTTAAATTTGATTAAATTAATTAGTCAAATTTATGTGTCTACATTTTGCCCCTCTTCGTGGTGGCGCTAAAATAGTGTCGGTGCGAAGAAAAATAAAACACCTAAGAGCGAGGAAGCAAAAAAAATGCCCCATGCTCGACTGAGAATGGAGGACAAAGGAAGGGGTGCCCTCTCGAGAGGGTGCATAGGAAAAAGGGCCTTCGATGGCATCTCGAAAAAGACATTGCTCCGGCCAACGGAAAGAAAGGGGACAAAAAACTGAACCAGCAAGTGAAGACGACACGTCACAAGAAGGTCTGAGGAAGTTTTCATGAATTTTAATAAAAAATTTCTTGCTTTTGAGCAAACCTAAGGTCTGAGGGGGAAGAAAACCTAGGGGTCGGGCAGAGAACAACCCCGTCGGAGCGAGGGTGTTGCCAACAAACACGGGGGTGCAACCCGCCCGCGCGGGGGTACCACCTCGCAAGAGCGGGGGTGCAACCCCGCAAGCATAGGGGTCCCACCCTGCAAAAGCAGGGGCGCAACCCTGCCAGTGTGGGGGCATAGCCCCATAAAAGTGGGGGTGCAACCCTACCGTCGTAGGGCGCAACCCGGCGGGCAAAGGGCCCAGTAACCGAAAGAAAAGAAGGGGAAAACAGGAAGAAAAAGAAAGGTGATGAGTGGGGAAAAAAAAAAAAATCCTTGTGATCCCACAAAGGGGGGACTGCCAGATAAGCCATCAAAATGCACTTATTCACATAAGAAGGGAAAGAAAGTCACCGAAAAGGTGAATGGGGGCTGGGGAAAAGAAAGGCAAAGGACTGACAAGCCATCAATGGTAAGGGAATGTGTGCACATCCCAAAAAGGAAGGAAAGGAGTGAATGAAAAAGGATATGCGATGGATATGGGGATGATATAGATGAAATGAGCATGGAGCGTGAGCACTCATAAAACTAGACGCCATGCAGTGAACGCTTAAATTGATATAGCATTGTCTATGAGTCAACTGAGGTATAGAGAACCAAGATGGAATTTCACATCCAATGCATGGATTGACACAAATAAACAGACACACAGGCTAATGTAGCACCACACAGAGCTACAGAGACCCTATAGGCAACGGTGCTAGAAGAACCCCAAGGAGAAGATATGTCCCAATGTAACATGAGATAACAAAGACCTCATGAGGGTACAAGGAGAACATCCAAAAGACATGCCAAGCAAAAAGAAACAAAAGCAACAAGATCACATCCTGAGCCTTCTTATTCCTAGCGCACCATTTTATAAAAGATCATGGAAACCAAGAGGAAATAGAGCCCTCAGGAGCTTAAAAAGATAAACAAAGATAAAAAAGAATCAAAGCCAACATGAGGGCCTCAAATATATTTTGCCAAAAGGATGATTGATTGGATGAGGATTTGATGATGTCTAACTTGAGGAAGGATACATCCTGTGCAAACAAATGATGGGTGTTAGTGAGAAGGATACATTTCGGAACAACACCAAGATAAAATATTGATGATGGGATGACAAATGGTATCTGATACGATCGTGATGACAAAGATGCTCAAAGATGATTGTTGAAGAACTAGATAATAGGATATGATCTCGAAGAATAGGACCAATGGACACCTATGTATAGTGATACCTATATACAAGATGTACAAGAGATATGAATGATGGAAGAAGACGTCGAGATAGGCATGATTTTTCCCCAGTCAAGAGGAAAAGTGATGAGAGATTGATGATAAAGATAACTAGATCAAGCCTTGCAACAAGGTTGGGAACAAGACCAAGGATACGATTGCATGAGATGAAGGATTGTGAGGAATAGATGGATTGAGGGAATGCGGGTACCATGGGATATCGTGCAAAGAATAGGTGGATGCAATGAAGCAGATGGGTTGATTGGATGGATGAAATTGGATTGCATGGAGGTAGCCTAGAGATAAATACCAATGACAAGGGGTGCAAGAGGAAATGGAATGATATGAGTAGATGGATGAAAGGATGGGGGATAGGATGAAAAGGATTTGAAGATGGAAGCATTATGAATTTGTGGCTTGGAGATAAAAAGGATGAAGGATAGTTGGATGGAGGTAGATGAGGATTGGGAGAGGAACCGATCATGGATGAAGGGATGGAGGAACTGGGATATAAGGATTGGGGGATGGATGGATATGATAAGATGATTGATAGGAGGATAGGAAGTTGAGGAAAGTGGATGAAAGTGTTGAAATACAAGAACATTGAGAGGGGGGTGAATCAGTGTTCTCAAAGAGGAAAAACCATGGTGGGATTTGTGACCCACAATATCAATCCACTAGCCATATGAAAAGATATTACATAATATGGGGGCATGCACATGTAGGAAGGCTTACCGCCTAGAGCACGTTGCTCAACACAAAGGAGTCTCACTGACTATAATCACTTTGGATAAGAAAATATAAAACTGAACTCATTTAATGCATCTGCTATGCCTGATTGAGTTATGGTTCAAGCTCTGACTGTTCCAGTTCTGAAACCCTAAACCCTTACCAGAATAACCTTCGCATTACGGATCTAATCACACAACATCATCATTACAATCATAACTCAAAATGATCTAGAAACTGACTTATATACCCTTACAATCTTTTATGACTCATGTCGGCTTACATACATAATACAAAATGATTATACATGTCACATATATAGATAAATAACAAAATGAATTGTCGAGTGTTGGATCTTCCAATGATGTCGGCCTCCTATACCGGTACACAGTTTGCTGGTTATTATCCTCACCTGATCTGCAAATCATGTCAGCCTCCAATGTCGATACCCATAGAATTATTCCTACCGGTGAAGAAACATATCAGTGCTAGTGAAGTGTTTGTCGATGAAGTATCTGTCGATGAAGTAAAAAACCAAAGAATGAAACCAGAACATGTTGCCATCAATGACAACATATGAAACCAATCAAATGAGTGTCAATTGCCAACAGAAAGATAGGGTGATAGATGGATGAGGATCATGAAGACATGTGAAAGGATTATATGAAGGAACAACCTGATAGGAAAACAGAGGCCAAGAGGTGTCCAAAGAATGTATACATGGTGGCCTTTTCTTCTTCTTTTATCAAGATCCAAGGAGCACGGAGGAAGTGAACTGGATTGGATATGATGGATATGGTAGGTAGATGGAAAGGAGGAGGAAATGACGATATGGGTAGAAGAACTTGCCCCCAAGTGCAGAGAGAAAAAGGATGAGGGGAATTACGCATGACACCTATTTGCAATTTTTTCATCATGGTACTTGTCCAAGGCACCTATTTGCCAAGTTTTCACCATTGGATAGATTTTTCTCTTCTCTTTTTTCTTTTTTTTTCTTGTTTTTTGGGTGAATTTTCTGGTTTTTGGGAGGAAATTCATGGATGGAGCTAGATGATTATAAGTGGATTTAGAGGATAGATGAATGTAGGACTCAAGCATCAAGTTCCATATCAAGGTAGTGGGATCCCATTTGGAGTGATCACTAGATGTTGGTACAACTTTATTAGAAATGAGTGGATTATGTAAAGGCTTGGATTAGATGGTTTTGATGGGGAATGTAAGGGAGATGATGGTGGCAAGTGTTTGAATGGAATCAGGGAAAGTGAGTGTGATGGGGGATTTTGTCAAGACCAACACTGGCACATGTTGTGGAGGATGTGAGATAAGTGAAGGGGAGATGGATGTAGCATGTGGATATGATGGAGGAATTATGATAGGTAGATTTGGGGCATAGGGACCCAAAATAGATTTAGGAGATAGAGGGGAAGTATTTTTAGCTTGTGGGCTATCAAATTTGGATGCCATTACAAGTTCTTCTTTTGGATTCCATTCTTCTCTTTGTTTTTCTTCTTTTTGCTTTGGAATCCACATTGTTTTTGCTTTTGCTTTAGTAGGCCTTTGCAGTATATGAGATTCATTGCATTTTTATATTAGCTTTTGCACTATTGGAACATATATTTTTCAGTGGACATGATCATCTTTATATTGATGTGGATGTTTATCTTTATGCATTTTTGATGTGGCATCCAAATTTCTACGAGTAGCACTGGAAGGGGTGTGCAAAGTTGTAGGAGATGCAGGGAATATGGGTGAAGTGATGGAGGTAGGATGATGGCTGGAATGTGAGGACATGTGCCTTTGATGATCCTGATTAGGAATGAAAGGAGCAGGATGTTCATGATGAGTGATGGAGATAGTGGATTTGTACATGTAGGAAAACATGGAGGATGATATTTTGGGATATAAGGGCCCAAAATGGATTTAACATGCAAGGGATATATGAAGGTAGATTTTGGATATAGGGACCCCAAATGGATTTAGAGGATGGAGGAAGATGGATGATTGTTTTAGCTTTATATGATGGAGGGGGCGGAATGGCGATGAATGATTTGGAGGAATGATGGGAAGATTTAATGGTTTTGCTTGGAAGAATACTTAGATTTTCCATTAATTGTACCAAAAATTTTATTTGAAGTGCCTTGGGATATATGTAATTGAGACCATGAGATCCTAGATGTGCTTTGACATGGATGGGCTTTAAAATACCTTTCTCATGTAGGCCTAAGCCTTTTCCTTGATAATTCATTTTTTTGGGCATTTTATTTAAGGTAGGATACTTGTTGATGCAGTCACTAGTTAAGAGGGACCTAAAAGAGATCAATCCGGACCGAGAAGCAAGAGTAAACATAACAGAAACAAGAGGATATGATGGAGGAAATGCAGAACTGAATGAATTAGATCATGAAAACTGGTTACAGATAACTGGTAATATCTGGATTATAAGATTCGGCTCACTAACCTTCTACATACATGCTCAATTACCAAATTGATCAACTTCGTACCTTCAAATATTAAGATCTATCTTCTATGTTCTATATGACTGATCTCTAATGCTCATTTACAATGATTTATATGATCCAAGAAGATCAGGTTAGCCCAAAAGGGATCAAATGCCATAGAACAAGACCAAATGTTTAAAACCAATAGGTCGGCCTCCGCCAAAGAGATTCCTCTGAAAAATCCAAAGGATGAAGTGCAGATCAAAGGGAAGGTCGGTCACATGCCAAGGAACATTGGAATCAATGAGCTAGGCTCCACAAGCTATGGAAAGGATCTGGTAGATTCACCAATGCAAATAGGTCCAAGCGGTTCTGGTGCTAGAAAATTGTCTCGGAATCTGGAATCGATAGCTTCCCAGAAAATGATCCAAATGCTCTATGGTTTAGGAATAAAGAAGATGATCATGTCCTCAAGCAAAATCTAACTCCATAAGATCCGGTGATCCAATGCAAGAAAATACATAAAGAAATGTTGAAACTGCAAAACAGAAAAGAAACAGAAAAGAAATATTTTTGGTTGATGCAAGATTGCCATGAACCGGGGATGCTCCTACATCAAAGATTCGAGGTTGTTGAAAAAGTGAGTTTCTCACTTTGTTGGGGTCAAAGGAAAACCAAGGCGGTCCATGAATCTTCAACTGGTCTATCCTTTCACTTCACAAGATACTCCTTATATTGAATGCTCCAGGTATTATGTCCAATCCTATTGTCCAAAATGTCTTCAATCTGATCTGGTTCCTTCTGAGGCAGCTATTTCTCCAAGTCTGCAATACTATCTTCACTTAATTCTGAGTCATGATACTAATTTAGATCTACAATGTTGAATATAGGTGAAATACTCAAACTATCTGGTAGCTCCACTTCATATGCATTTCCAAAATTGCACTTCTTCAAGATCTTGCAAGGTCCAAACTTCCTCATCTGAAACTTGTTATAGGTTCCAACTAGAAATCTTTTATTTCTCTAATACACCATCACTTCATCACCAACTTCAAATTCCCTATGTTTTCTCTTCTCATCTACTTTCTCCTTATACTTTTTGTTCTTATCCTCCAAATGTTGCTTAACCTGGATATGCAAGTCCTTCATGTGATCTGGAAATTCTTTTACCTCTACACTATGCTTGTCTTCATTATTGATATCTCTCAATTTTGATATACCTCTAGGGTGTGCTCCGGTAACAATCTCAAAAGGTATTCTTCTGGTACTCTTGTTTACTGAATTATCGTAGGAAAACTCTGCTTGTATAAGAATCAAATCCCAACTTCCAGTTTTCTCTCCAACCAAGCACCTCAACAAATTTCCCAAGCTTTGGTTTACTACCTCTATCTTCCCATCAATCTGTTGGTGAAAAGTAGAACTAAATTTCAAATCGGTCTTCATCTTCTTCCAAAGTGTTCTCCAAAAATAACCAACAAACTTAGTGTCTTTGTCTAAAACTATGCTCTTAGGTAATCCATGCAATCTCACCACTTCCTGGAAAAATAAGTAAGCTACATGCACTGCATCTGATGTTTTCTTACAAGGTATGAAATGAGACATATTTGAGAATCCATCCACCACCACAAATATAAAATCATTTCCTCTATGTGTCTTAGGCAATCCAAGTATGAAATCCATGCTTATGTCTTCCCAAGGTCTCTTTGGTATTGTCAAAGGTTTATACAATCCCACATTCTGACTACTACCTTTTGCAACTTGACAAACTCTACAACTCTACACAAATTTTCTAACACACAGATGCTACAATTTTATCAACACAAAAGTGTCCAGCTAATCCTCCACTATGCTTCTCCTTTATCAAATTCTTTATCATAGAACTCTTAGTATACACAACTAAACTCCTCTGAATAACATCCCACCCTGAATGAAATAATCTAACCACTTGCTTATATCTACCATAACCAGTTCTTTACATGCTCTCCAAGGTTCTGCAAAATCCGGGTCATCATCATACAAGGTCTTCAACTCTTCAAATTCTAATATTGTCACTCTCATCTCTGTCAACAAATTCCTCCTTCTACTCAATGCATCAGCAACTTTGTTTGACTTCCCACTCCTATGCTTCAACACAAAGGTGTAACTCTGCAAAAATTCTACCCATCTCATATGTCTCTGATTCAACTTACTCTAACTATTCAAATATGGTAAGGCTTGATGATCGGTATACAACACAAATTCCTTAGGCAATGGGTAATGTCTCTACTTCTTCAAGGCTTGAACTATGGCATAAATTCCTGATCGTACATTGAATATATCCTCCTAGCATCATTCAACTTCTCACTAAAATAAGCTACTTCTCTCCCTTCTTGACTTAACATGGCTCCAATTGCATTCCCACTTGCATCACAGTCCACTTGAAATACTTTGTTGAAATATGGGAAAGCTAACACAGGTTGTTCAATCACTTTCTGCTTCAACAATTCAAAACTTTTATTTGCTCTGGTGGTCCACTTGAATTCCTTCTTATCTCCCCTCATTGTCTCAGTCATAGGGTTACAAACTGAACTGAAATTTCTGATAAACTTCTGATAAAAACTAGCCAATCCATGAAATGATCTAGCCTCTCCAATGCTTGCCGGTTTAGGTCATTTAACAATTGCTCGTACCTTCTCAAGGTCCATCTTCAATCCATCCACAGATATCACAAACCCCAAATAGACTAACTCTTCCTTCATGAAAGTATAATTCTTAAGGTTTATCAGCAACTTCTCTTCTCTCAACCTTTGCAAAACTTGTCTTAAATGCAACAAATGATCCTCTTTTGTCTTACTAAAAATCATAATGTCATCCAAATATACAATAACAAAATTACCCAATAATTTCTTCAATACCTCATTCATCAATCTCATGAAAGTACTTGGTGTATTAGTCAACCCAAAAGGCATCACCAACCATTCATGCAATCCTTCATTTATCTTGAATATTGTCTTCCACTCATCTCCTTCTTTGATTCTGATATGATGATATCCACTCTTCAGGTCTATCTTGGTGTAGTATTTGGCTCCACTCAAACAGTCCATTATGTCATCCATCCTAGGTAAAGGAAATTGGTACTTCACCATGATCTTGTTTATTGCTCTAGAATCAATACACATCCTCCATTCTACATTCTTCTTAGGTGCTAACACTGTTGGTACTACACAAGGACTCAAACTTTCTCTGATCAAATCTTTCTTCAACAATTCTTGCACTTTTTTGTTCAACTCTTCATTCTCTACCAGTGTCATTCAGTGTGCATCTTTGTTAGGAAAACTAGCTATGAGAATTAGGTCCATGCAATGACTGATACTTCTCACAAGTGGTAATCCATCAAGCACATTATCTGAAATGATGTCTTCATACTCTATCAGCAATTATTTTATCTCCTTTGGTTGTTCTTCCTCATGCTCTAGATTCTGTCTTCTTAGGAACTAAGGCAAAGAACACATTCTCATGTCTCATCCCATCCAGGAATTTCCTTCCATCCACCAAACAGATTCTAGCATTCGTATAGACTTTACTCTTCAAAGGCTCATCCAAGGGTAACAAGGTATGTTTCATCCCATTTGCTACAATAATGTATATGTTCTTTCTCCCATCATGTATTGCTTGTCTATCAAACTATCAAGGTCTACCCAACAAAAGGTGACAAATATCTATAGGTATAATATCACACAAGACTTCATCATGATAATTCCCAAATTTCAATTTCACCAAACATTGCTCACTTACTAATAACTTATGATCATCCTAAATCCATGCTATTTAGTAAGGCTTAGGGTGTTTCAATCTTTCCAACTTTAGTTTATTCACCATTTCCTCTGAAACAAGATTATCCTAACTACCACTATCAATAACTACTTTAGTGCACTTACCAGATACTTGACATCTAGTCTTGAATAAATTTTGCCTCTGCAAGGGCTCTTTATCCTTTCTGGTATGACACAAAGCTCTCCTCATCAACAATAGTTCTCCATCTTCTGGTTTGTTAGCTGATCCGATGTGGCTTTCTTCTACTAATTTTGTTCTCCCAGTGTTCTCTATCTTCTTATATTTGAAAGCATGATGTCCTCCTCCACACTTATAGCAAGTGCCTCTGAACACTCTCTTGTCTTGTCTTCAGTCATATTTTCCAAAATTTTCATTATGGCAACCATCGGGTTCTCTCCTTCGGTACAAATTTATGTCATCCCTCCAGTATGAACTACCATATTTTCTTACTTCCTTTTCCTTGTTTAGATCTGTACAGGTTCCTCTTCCTCCTTGAAATATTCCTCTAGAAAATCTTCCACCTCTACCTCTCTATCTCTGCTCTTGTATTTTATTCAACTTCTCTTCTTCTTTCAAGGCATATTGTTAAGCTTCTTCAATACTCTGCAACTTTATCAAACTGAGTTCATCTTGTATAGACGTCTGCAATCCATTCAAATATCTTGCAACTTGTTCAACCTCATCATCGACATGTCTGGATCTGATATTCAGCTTGTAGAATGCTTCGGTATACTCCTTCACACTTGATTCTTTCTGCTTCAAGTTCTGCAACTTCTGAAACAGATTTACTTGATAATCAGTTGGCTTAAAATTTGATTTTGACTTGGCAACCATCCGCTCCCATGTTTTGATCTTCTCTTTACCTCTTCTATGTCTATCAACCTGCAAATTCTCCCACCAAAGAGATGCATGACCTTTCAATCAGGTACAGGCATATTTTACCTTTCTTTCCTTTGTGGTGTTCTCAAAATCAAAATACTTCTCCATCTTCGAGATCCAATCTATCAATTCATTTGAATCCAAATTTCCATCATACTTCAACGGGGTAAAATATGGTTTAATGTTCTCCCTACTCAAAACCCTCAAGAACTTTTCTTCATTTGGATCAATCGCTGGTAGATTTTCTACTTGTTTTGTTGGTGCTTCTTATTCATCCTTGCTCACATCTTCAATAGGTTGGCCCCTTCTCTGGGTTGTCTCAATGTCTTCCAACCGGGCTATAATTCCTCTCAAAATTTCCATCATAGCAGGGTCTACATTCTCGTGCACTCCGCCATTCCTATTTCCTCTTTCTATCATCTTCACGTTAGTCCTCTACAGTTGTAGGTTGGATCCACAGTCCGCCACCCCAAAACAAAATCTTCAGGACAATGCAATCTTCGGAATGAAATCTCACTCTGATACCACTTTGATGTGGTCACCAGTTAGGAGGGCCCTCAAAGAGATCAATCTGGACTACGCAGCAAGAGTAAACACAATGGAAACAAGAGGATATGATGGAGGCAATGCAAAACTGAATGAATTAAATCATGAAAACTGGTTACAAATAACTGATAACATCTGGATTACAATATTTGTCTTGCTGGCTTGCTACATACATGCTCAGTTATAGAATTGGTCAACTCCGGACCTTCAAATCTTAAGATCTATCTTTTATGTTCTATATGATTGATCTCTAATGCTCATTTATAATGATTTATATGATCCAAGAAGATCTAGTTGGACCAAAGGGAACAAATGTCGGATAACAAAACCAAACATGTAAAACCAACAAGTTGGCCTCCGCCAAAGAGATTCCTTCAGAAAATCTAAAGGATGAAGTGTGGATCAAAGGGAAGTTCAGCCACACGTCAAGGAACATTGGAATCAATGAGCTAAGCTTCGCAAGCTATGGAAAGGATCTAGTAGATTCACCAATGCACATAGGTCCAAGCGGTTCCGGTGCCAGAAAACTGTCTCGGAATCCAAAATTGATAACTTGTCAAAAAATGATCCAAATGCTCTGTGGTTTAGGAATAAACAAGATGATCGTGTCCTCAAGCAAAATCCAAATTCGCAAGATCCAGTGAGCCAATGCAAGAAAACACATTAAGAAATGTTGAAACTGCAAAACATAAAACAAATAGAAAAGAAATATTTTTGGTTGAGGCAAGATTGCCATGAACCAGGGATGCTCCTGCATCACTTATTCTCCGGGTAACAAGATGCGAGTCCTTTATCAGATGGAGGAGAATGGGTGATGCATATTAGATGTTCTTGTGTTGTGAATGAACTACCATGGATGAGCATAAGCAAACCAAGGGGATAGAGTGATAGTGGTGGGATGGTTTGGATAGGAGGAAATGAAGGATCAAGCAGTGGATTATATGTGGCACGAGGACTTTGAGTTGGCATAGGGGATGATAGGGGTTCTTGAGATGGAGGAGATGGAATGGTAGGATCTTGATTTGGATTAATAATGCTTTGAACATGCTCTGGAACAAGATCTTGGCATGAGGGGATTGGTGTGGGTGGTGTGACAAGAGGTGAGTGGGTAGACTCTTTAGAGGGAATGGAAGGAATGATGGAAGATTCAATAACTTGGGTGGATGGAATGGATGGGAGGATGAGGTATTATTCAATTGAGATAGCTGGAGTGGATGGAAGGACGAGGGGTTCTTTAATTGGGGGAGATGGAGTGGATGGAAGGAGGAGAGGTTATTCAACTGGGAGAGATGGAGTGGATAGAAGGATGGGAG
The DNA here is from genome assembly GCF_030272615.1 of Cryptomeria japonica. Taxonomy (NCBI): domain Eukaryota; kingdom Viridiplantae; phylum Streptophyta; class Pinopsida; order Cupressales; family Cupressaceae; genus Cryptomeria; species Cryptomeria japonica. Next base: position 619,556,488 of record NC_081406.1, read on the forward strand.
ATTCATCAATTAGGATAGATGGAGTGGATGGAAGGAAGAGAGGTTCCTCAACTAGGGTAGATGGAAGGAAAAGAGGTTCTGCAGCTAGGATAGATAGAGTGGATGGAATGATGGAAGGCTCAATGAATTGGGTGGATGGACTGGATGGAAGAATGAGAGGTTCCTTAGCTTGAGTGTGAATGATGGTAGGAGTAGGTGATGGGGATTGTAGGTGGACAATCTTAATGGGTGAAAGGTTTTCGATGGTGTTAAGAAGTGGGAGAGGAATGGTAGATGTGGGAGTTAGAAGGGAAGCTAGTGGATTGAGATAAGATGTAGTAGATGGTGGACTAAGATAGGAGGAAGTGGATGATGGTGGGCTAAGATAGGAGGAAGTGGATGGTGGAGGATTGAGGTGAGATGAAGGATTGTGACTGGTGCCACGTTCTTGTTCATGAATTTTCATCACAACAATGTGTGAAGGTTGTGCCTATAGATAACTGAATCGTGGTTTTGAAATAACAGGTTGTGATGTTACTTGAGATTGATATTGTGGAGCACTAACCACTTGTGGCACTGATTGGACGAGTGGGGGTATATATGATAATGACATTATGTAATTCATGCCCCCAGTCACATCTTGTGTGACAAATGATAGTGGATTAGGATTAGATGGAGGATTACGATAGGATGGAAGATTATAATTGGATGGAGAAGTGAGATAAGATGGGAGATTAGAACTGCATGGAGAATTTAGATAAAATAGGATATTAGAATTGGATGGAGAAGTGAGATAAGATTGCAGCGTTACTTGGAAATTTGTCTCATCAAGTTGATCAACCATATCCTCATCATTATCAACATAGGGTGAGGTGGAAGAAAATAAGGGATGACCATACTCATCATAGTAGGATTGAGAAATGACTTGGACATTTGTGTCATCAGGTTGATCAACCATACCCTCATCATCATTGACATAGGGTGTAGAAGAAAATGAGGAATGACCATACTCATCATAGTAGGATTGAGAGATGACTTGGATATATGTGTCATCAGGTTGATCAACCATACCCTCATCATCATCAACATAGGGTGAAGAAGAAGAGAATGAAGGGTAACCAAACTCATCATAATAAGATTGTGACATGATGATTAATTGATGAGTTGGAGAGATGAAAGATGAAGATAAATGATAGACTAAAGCTCAAAATGAGACGAGGATTGACTTTGAGGAAGTTGGGAAGAGGATGAAGATTGATGTTCAATTTTGAATATTTGATGTTCAACCTCTAACTCAGAAAGAAGGAAATGATGATGCAAATTTGGAGACAAGATATGATGATGGATGATAATCCTGGTGCTAGGAGATATGAGACATAAAGTTATCTAACTGAAGATCAGCAACATCTGGACGCAAATGGGACACAATGACCTAACGTCGCGTGAAGCCAAGAACCAAAGGATATTAATTGAACAAGAATCTAGAGACTCATGGACAACATAACACCTAGACCAAGGACATCTAGGACCATGAGAAATGCACGGATAAAGATATCAATTATTGATAATTCAAATATTTCTAACACAATGCAAGTAACATAATGGGAGTGTAACAACATCGAAACACCAAGATCATAAAACATAGATCCTGAAAGCTGGTAGATCAAGCAGTTTCTAAGACAATGCAAATAGCATAACAACATCACAATGACGTCTAAGAATAAGATCACGAAAGATAAGTTGTAACTGTTGAAAGATCAAGAAATGTCTAATGCAATGTGGATAGCATAATGATAGTGTAACAACATCTAAGACCAAGGTCATAAAAGGTAGGTGCAAACTTCCAAGATATCAAGAAGTGTATAATGTAATGCAGATAACATAACGTGAAAATCCGATAGCATTACGAGACTGAACTAACCAAAGAGGACAAGACAAAGAAAACTCACTAGGACAAGGGTGCAAACCCGCTGAAACAAGATAGGCAAGACTGAAAAATGTTTGGACAACATAACAACACCAAAAACAGAAACCCGTTGTTTCAGGGTGCAAACCCGTTGTTTCAGGGTGCAAACCCACTATTTTAGGGTACAAGCCCGCTGGAACAACACAATAGATAGTATCAAAATAGAACCCACTAGAATTGGACTAAAAAATAGTCGGAGAAAACCCGCTAGAAAAAAGAGAAAACCCGCTGGTTTGAGATGCAAACCCACTGGTTGCGAAAATGACAGTGACTGCGCTAAGTATGTCAATTATGGCTCAAAGTTGACAACATTCCCGCTAATATAAGACTGCAAACCCATTTTAATAGACCACAAACCCACTAGAACTGACTTCAAACCCACTAGACTGATATTTAGACAAAATATTTGACACCAAACACATCAAGCATGAAGATCTGACCATAAAATAGATAAAATCAGTTAAGTACAACCCTATGAATAGTTAAATTATAGTATGTGTTAAATCTCCTAACCATAAAATACCACATCCAACTGGATAGATAGAAGCTCGACAACACTAGCTCCACCCTTAGCACACACTTCTTGGGCATGTCAAGCTTCAAATTCCTGGGTAATCACTTCCCAATGAATTTTCTATCTCGAATTGGGGACTACATGAGGAGTTTCTTCGGTATGTGCATATCACAACACTTGAGTTAACACATAGAAGGATTTTTGGATACTAAAGAACAGTTGGCTCGTAGTAATTTTTTGACTGGTTCAATCCAACAATGGATTCTCAAAGAAAGCCACTTAAGACTTTAATTAATCTTATCAGTGCAGAGAAGGCCTCCACATATGATGAATTCAGTCAACACTTCAGCCATTTGATTGGGTTTTTTATATAGCGGCTTGAAAAACACCACTCGAGGTTGCGCTGGGAGAGATGCTATCCCCAACGTGCCCTTGTTTTGAAACACTCCCTTGAGGTGATGAGGCCCCCAAGATGTGACTCTCTACTAAAAATAAAAAATGAGTGTCGCTAACACTCTTCTCTTGTACCTATGACCAAGAGAGCTAGAGGGAGAGGATAGTGTGTGATAGCAGTAGGACCACTCTACATGTGCACAAGTGTGCCAATCACGAAAGACATGGGGTTCATTTCCTTTAACTTGAATTGAAGTTTGCCTAATTAATCAAAAAACACAACATGTTCATCCCCTTAATTGAATTGAAGTGTGCCTAATTATGCAATAAGACACAAAATAAAGAAGGAAATGAAACAAATGAAATGATTAATTTTGTTTCAACGAAACCCCATTCTCTTTAGGGGTCCTACAAGAAAAATGTTAGTGTTTAAATGCTTAGGGGTCTTCTTATAGCTTGAAATATTGCACAAACATTAGAAAAACCATCTAACAACACAAAAATTAGTTGATTAGTACTAAAATAGCATCCTGGAAAATCATGTAAATGATAATTAGCGATCCCACTACTGTGTGGCGCAAACTTGTTGTTTCAAAGCGCAAACCCATTGGTTTAAGTGAACCTATTGGTTGTCTAAAATGCATTCTCGCTAGTGCAAAATAGTGAAACCACTGGTGCAAGATAGCGAACCCACTAGTGCAGGAAAGCGAACCCATTGGTGCAAGATAGTGAACTCGCAGGTACAAGATAGAGAACCCGTAGGTGCAAGATAGCAAACCCGCTGGTCTAAAACGCGACCCTACTCCTGTCTATTCAGACACCAAAAATCATTTATAAAAACCCGAAACTTAAAATGAAAATTTTACCTTCCATATGAAAATGATAATGGCGAACTCGTTGTCATATGAAAATGATAATAATGAACCCACGGTTTCAGGGCACAAACCCACTGTTTCAAGGCGCAAACCCGTTGTTTCGTGAAATCACGGGATTGAGAAAATAGATTTCCGCCTAGGCGGAAATTAGCTTGTAGATCCACTTTTTTGCCTACAAGTGATCAACAGCTATCAAAAAACGCACTAAAACAACAAAAAATGTTAGAATGACCTGTGAAGTGGATCCCACTGGGCGTGCCAAAAAATTTGTGATTGAAAATGTGTGTGCTAAACTAAGGGCTAAAAAGAAAGCTTATTAACCAAAAAAGCCACAATACATCATACACCTCAATATTAAAATGATAAAATCAAAACAAGCATAAAAACAATAACACAAATGCACACCAAATTCCTGAGTTGATTTGATTATTCCGCGATTAGATGTGTGCTCATGACGTAGAGCTTCGGATGTTCAACATTGCTCCATGATAGAAAATGCAAATGATAATGGATTGATAGATGAAAATGATAAAGGATGGGTTTAATAATGATTTTGGCAAAGTAACGGTATGATGTATAAAAAAGTGGATCAAAGAGAGTTTGGTCTGAAAATGAAGGGATTAAATAGGCAAAATGACAAAGGGAAGGATAGGTGAAGAGGAGACACTTGTCCTCCAAAAAAAGGACAAGTGGCTCAACTAGATGGAAAAGGAATGACATGTGTCCATGAGGACACATGTCTATTTTGGGCAAAGACACCCAAAAATAGGAAGAGTGAAGGACACATGTCCATTTTGGAAAAGGCCACCCAAAATAGGATATTTTCCCTAAAATTAGGAATTGGTTAGGATGTGCATACATGTGTGGGAGGTTAGAAGGGATAGGATAAGGTTAGTTAGAGGGATGACTAGGCTAGGCAAGTGGGTTGGTTAGGATAGGATTGGAAGGAGGTTAGGGAGAAAATTTAGGAGCCATGTGCTCAAATAGGAATTTGAGCCAAATTAATTAATTCATGGGCTTGGAAAGGGGGTATTTAATTAATTAAAGGAAATTAATCAAATGGGATGGAAAAAAGGGGATTAATTAACTAGGTTAATTAATTAGGAGGAAAAGAGTTGGGGGTTAATTAATTAAGAATTAATTAATCAGAAGAATGAGATAGGGAAACTAATTAATTAGAAGAAAGGGATTCAAATTTGATTAAATTAATTAGTCAAATTTAGGTGTCTACGGATGCATTTTGTGGGTTAAGTTTAATGATGGAAGTATGTGGTCAATTTGCTTCATCAAGAGTTCTGTGCAGAGTTTGGATTTTTTTAAAGGACTGGTGATATTCGTAAAAAAATTGGGGGGGGGGGGAGAAAGAGGGTATTCACAGAGTTTGTTTTTCGAAGAACAAAAGGGTATTGAGAGGCATTCTTTGATATCGGTGCGCGTTTAGAGGTCTTGTAGTTGGCTTTGTTGGCCTCTATAGGTAAGAGAATGTAATGGGATGGTTGTAATGTGTTCACATTTTCTTTGTATGGCATGTCTGTTTGAGGGTAGTGTTTATAGTATTTTATTTTTGGAGAACAAAAGGGTAGTGATAGGTGTTCTTTCATATCGATGCGCATTTAGAGGTCTTGCACTTGGATTTGTTCAGCTTTATAGGCAAGAGAACGTACTAGGATGGTTGTTTTTTGTTCACATTTTATACGTTATCATTTGATGTTTAATGTGTGTGTTTTCTTTGTGTCGCATGATTTATTGTCGCCAAGGTGTGACGTTGTTTTATGTGATTGAGATAGGAGGGCAGTGTTTAGTCGAGTTTTCATCTATCGAATTTGTCTGTTGGAGAATGTAGTCGGTAGAGGACATTGATCAAACCATACATATTAGGTGTGTATTGGTCAATCTTGTATTTTCAAAACTATTGAGGTTGCCAAATTGTTAATTTGTTCTTCTGCAATATGTGGCATGAAAAATGCATTAATTGCGTTTAAGGGTTTGTTCGACATTTTACCTAGAGATAAAAATTTAAAGTATAGGCGTAAGTAGGGTTTCTATATCTCAATCCTATATTATTAAAATTGTTGGGGTTGCTGAATCATTGATTTGTTGTTGTGCAATATGTTGTTGGCATTTGGCATAATTGATGCACAATGAGATGATGCAGGTAATGCAGTTAAAGATTGGTGACTACACCGGTAGAGGATAGAAGACTATTTGTGATGAAGAGATTGAGATTTTGTGATTAGATGACTTGATCAGTTATTTATGTTGTCATTGATAGAAACTGATGTCAAATGATTATTATTGATGTTCTTGATGTTTTGTTTTGTCATGTAAGTGATTTGGTTTACCGGAAGACAGGGCTTACCACCAAAGAACAAAAGATTGTGAATTAGGACTTTAACCGGTAAAGAAGAGATGTTTTGGTTGAATTGGGCGATCAACGATGATTGGTGAGTTGTGGTTTGGAATGTGAGCTTGTATCATAGAAAGGAGTATCTGACAGGAACCAGAACTTGTGATTACTAATGGAAGGCTTGTTTCAATTTTTTGATGAAGGTTTGCTAGGGTTTTAGTAGGGTTTAAAGACCAATGAATAAATCATCAAACCGATAATGGTTTTTGTTATGACGGTGATTGACAGTGAGGCTACATGAAGGCGGTAACACGGCACAACCCGCATGAAATGTTTGATTTTTGTTTTGGCACGATTCAAGGAATAATATATTGGGAAACAACGAAACGCTTAGTGGAGTGTTTTAAGGTTTTGAATTTGGTACAAATCGGATTTTCGTGATGGGTTTCGATCAACCAACGGTTGATATTGCATTGTAATTTGATGTAATGATCTGTATATTGATCTAAGATGATTTCTTATGATTTGTATTGTATTTTCATGATGTAATTAGGGTTTAGTGGTTGACCTAGTTGAGATTGCTATTTAGGATGGCACAGTTGATGTTTATCGTGTCGGTGGTCTTAAGAGAATGTGTTGAGCCATCTAAGAGAAGTGTGAGATCTTCTTGAGAGTTGCAGAGTGTTGAGAATAACTGGATCTAATCTAACAAGTTGAGAAGTGCATGTAACAGATCATTTTTACACTATTGTTCTCTAACAGTTGCAGCAGGTTAAATCCCTTAACCGGGTAGGTCCTAACAGGCCTCAAGCATTTAAGTTCCCTAATAGGAAAGCTCTCAAAAAGAGTGGTAAATCATCTCATGAGGTTGATTCTAACAGATCATCAAGCTCCTAGCCGGGCTGCTAGGCAAATCCCTTAATCGAGTGACTCCTAATAGGGTCTTCTCCTAACAGGGCATATTGTCATCTCCTAACAAGGCTAAGCTCTTAACAGGGCGTACTTCAAAAGAGTACAAATATTTGTGGGTGCCAACTCCCACCATGGTTTTTCCCTATTTTTGTTTCCACGTCAAAAAATTATGGTATTCATGTGTGGAATGCTTTTCATGTGATGTTCTTGTTTATGTTGAATTGCATGCATTCTTTCTGAGTACACCAGTTATGATGTTTTATTAGAGGTTTATCCAAGGTTACCGATACTGATAAGATTTGGTAGAGAAAGTGTTTGATCTTATAGATGAGGATAATGAGTTGGTAAATGATCAAATTTATATGATTGCTTAAGTGGTGAAAGAACCAATAGATGTGGTAAATGATTTGATTAATGTGTTAGCAAATCTGATAAAGAGGTTGTTAGATCTGATAAAAGAAGTTGAGATATTTGATAAATGATTTCAGATTTGATATAAGTTGGATTTTGGCTTAATCTTGTAAATTGGTATTAATACCGATTCACCCCCACTCTCAGTATTAACCGGATCTTCATAGGATTAACAATTGGTATCAGAGATTTGGTCCTCTGTGTGCAGAAAGTCTAACCTCTTGAGGGAAAGATTTTGAGGAAGTCAAGATGATGAAGAAAGAGGGTCTAAGTTCAACAAGGATAACTACAAGATCTGAAAAGACAGAATGAAGATCTACATCAAAGGTCTTGGTGCACAATATTGGAAGCAAGTTGAAACAAAATATGTTGCTCCTACTACTACTCCCTTGACACCGGATGAACTTAAAGAGCAGAAAGATAACATGCAAGCCTTAGAAGCTATTGTTAGTACTTTATCTGATTCGGAATATATTGATGTTCAAGGATTGGAAACTGCAGGTGAGGTTTGGGAAAAGTTGGATATAATCTATGCAGGAGATGAGCATGTACAAAGAGCCAAAGAGGAAATCTTGAGAGGAAATCTCAATGACATGAGAATGCTTGAAGGAGAAAATATTGCACAGTATGGTCAGAGAATCAAAGAAGTTGTTGGTGGCATAAAGAGTGTTGGAGGTAAAATGGATGATGATGCAATAGTAAGTAAAATGCTTAGAACTCTTCAACCTCAATATGCTATAAGAGTATCTGGAATCCAAGAACTTAGATCTATTTCAAAGGATAAGATAATTGTTGATTCATTGATTGGTAAGCTTACAAATTTTGAGTTAAATAGTTTTGACAATAGTATGACAAAATCTACTGAATTTGCCTTTAAAGCTTCTGTTACCGGTTCATCTGCTAGAAAAAGAAAAGATATATGTCAAAATAATGAGTGTAGGTCAAGTCATGGAAGTAACCGGGGAAATCAAGACAATGAAGATCAAGTGATGGAACTTGAGGCACTGTTTGCAAAAAGACTTCCAAGAGGCACCAGTAAGTATAAAGGAAAGCTACCTTTAAAGTGTTTCTCTTGTAGTAAAATTGGTCATATTGCTACTAACTACCCTAACACTGATAAGAAAGAGAATTTTAGGAGATTCAAAGGAAAGGGCAAGAAACATTGTTATGTTACAATAGATGAAGGTGTGACTGATGAAGACTCTAAAGATGAAGGTGACAATGAGGAAATTGTGTTTGTAGCCATGAAGGAGGAAATGACAGATGAAAAGGCACTAGTAACTCATATCGAGAATAGTGATGAATGGATTATAGATAGTGGCTACTCACACCACATGACTAGAGACAAAAGTAAGTTCATAACCCTTGATGAACTTGATGGAGGTGTTGTTAGATTTGGAAATAACTCTCCCTACATGGTGAAAGGTAAAGGTTCAATTTCTCTAAATGGGAAGAGTAATGTTGATGATGTGTTTTGGGTTGATGGTCTAAAGCATAATCTTTTAAGTGTTGGTCAGCTCAATGATAAAGGTTATTTTCTTAAGTTAAAAGTGGAGTCTGCAGAATTCTTGGAGGTAATGGTGAACTGATTGCTACCGGGAAGCAAACTAGAGGTAACTTATTCCATTTGAATAGTAATATTAATAATTGTTTGGTTGCAAGAATGGAAGACAGTTGGTTATGGCATAAAAGATGTTGTCATGTTAATTTTGATAATTTGGTTAAAGTAAGTAAGTCAAGTGTTGTAAGAGGATTGCCACAAATTGTCAAACCGGATAATGTGATATGCAAAGATTGTCAAAATGATAAGATGACCTTTTTTTCTTTCAAGAGCAAGAATTGTATTTCTGAGAATATTTTAGATTTGGTACATATTGATATTTGTGGCCCTATGAGAACAAAGAGTTATTACAGTGATAGGTATTTCATGATTTTCACTGATGACTATTCTAAAATGATGTGGGTGACATTTTTTAAGGAGAAATCAGAAGCATTTAATAAATTTAAATCATTTAAAGCTCTGGTTGAGAATGAAACCGGTAAGAACCTGAAGTTTTAAGATCAGACCAGGGAGGTGAATTCACATATGATGAATTTGTTAAGTATTATGATGAACAGGGTATCAAGAGACAAATGTCTGCTCTGAGGACACCACAACAAAATGGTATAGTAGAAAGGATGAACAAAACAATAGTTGAAGCTACTAGAACCATGCTAATTCAGGGTGATGTATCCAAAATGTTTTGGAGAGAAGCAGCCAGTACTGTTGTATACACTTTAAAATGGGTACTAGTAAAGAGAGGTAACAATAAGACACCCTACGAGCTATGGCATGGAAAAAATCCTTGTGTAAGTTATTTCAAAAAAATTGGGAGTCAATATTTTATTAAGAGAGATAACTACACTGAGAATTTTTTTATGAAGGAATTTTTCTTCGTTACTCTTCAAAGAGTAAGGCATATAAATGTTACAATAAGAGAACTAAGAAAATTGTTGAAAGTGCTAATGTAAAAGTTGATGGTCTATCTGATAAGTCTGAAGGTACAAGCAGATTAGAATCTGAAGAGGATGATAATGAGGAAAAACTTGTGATCATTGAACCGAAGGCACAGAATAATGAAGAACCGGCAAATGCACAATTAGATGCTCAACCGGTAAGCGATGACAGTGAGGAAGAAAATGAAGAATCTGATGCACAAGATGCATAACCGGCAAAGACAATACCTAGATATGTCAAATTGAACCATTTATAAGAGCAAATAATTGGTGATAAGAATGCAGGTGTACAAACTAGGAGAAAGATCCGAGAGAACTCATGTTTGATTTCTACAATAGAACCCAAGACAATTAAGGAAGCACTAAAGGATGATGATTGGGTGAATGCAATGAATGAAGAATTAGATCAAATTGAGAAGAATCAGACATGGTCACTTGTTCCTAGACCGGAGGATAAGAATGTAATTGGAACAAAATGGGTCTTTAGGAATAAATTGGATGAAGAAGGAAAAATTGTAAGAAACAAGGTGAGGTTAGTCTACGAGGTTAGTATGCTCTAGAAGAAGGTGAGGATTATGGTGAAACATTTGCACCGGTTGCTAGATTATAAGGAGTAAGGATGTTGCTTGCATTTTCTACATATAAGGGATTCAAAGTTTATCAAATGGATGTCAAATCAGCCTTTCTAAATGGGATTCTAAAAGAAGAAGTATACATTGAACAACCGGATGGATTTTCCTTGATTGATGATAAAGACATGCTGTGCAAATTGCATAAAGCAATATATGGTCACATGCACATTTGATCAAAATTGGATTCCAACGTACTAGTGAGGACAACAAAATTTATTTGAAGACTGATGGAGACAAGATGTTGATAGAAGAAGTGTTTGTAGATGACATAATTTTTGGTGGAAATGATGATATGTGTACAGATTTTTCTGATATAATGAAAAAGGAATTTGAAATGTCTCTAATCGATGAAATAAAGTTCTTTATTGGCTTACAGGTCCAACAACTGGAGAGTGGTATTTTTATTTGTCAGACCAAGTATATCAAAGAGGTGTTGAAGAATATCGGTATGGAAGACTGCAAACCGATAGGAACACCAATGGTAACAGGTTGAAAGTTATCAAAGCAAGATGATTCCCCTATTGTTAGTGAAAAAGTGTACAAATCTATGATTGGCAAGCTACACTATGTTGTTCATAGCAGACCAGACATTGCTCATGTTGTTGGATTAGTGGCTAGATTTCAAAAAGAGCCTAAGGAGAGTCACATGGTGGCTGTGAAGAGAATTTTTTGGTATCTTAAAGGCACAGTAGACTATGGTTTATGGTATCCCTATAAAGGAGATTTTACTTTGGATTTCCGTACTGATGTTGATTGGGCAGGTAATGTGGATGATCAGAAAAGCACAATCGGTGGAGCTTTTCTACTTGGTGGAAGATTAGTGGCATGGACGAGCAAGAAACAAACATGTGTTTCTCAATCTACAGCTGAAGCAAAGTATGTAGATGCATCCATGAATTGCACGTAGGCAATATGGATGAGACATGTGCTAGAAGGATTCAAGATAGATATGTCTGAACCGGTGACTATCTATTGTGATAATACAAGTGCAATAAAAATTTCTAAGAATCCTATACTTCATGCTAGAACCAAGCACATTGAATTTAAGTATCATTTCCTAAGGGAAAGAGTTCAAGAAAAATAGGTGAAAATGGAATATGTGAAGAGTAAAGATCAGTTAGCTGATATCTTTACTAAGCCCTTATTGAAGGCTACTTTTGAGTTTCTTAGAGGTAAACTAGGAGTTAGACCCCTACACCGGAAGAACTAGAATGTTGGAGATGCGTCAATCTTGTGGATTTCATGTTTATCTTTCATTAATGATTTATGAAGGTGCAAGCTACTCCTTTGGGTGAGCAAGTCTGATGTAAAGCTTTGATTTAATGCTTTGATATAACTTTTCTGATTCGATTAGTAGAGATGATGGAAGAGGCAATAGAAAAATTGAAGACAAGTGATGCATTTATACCTTTGGAATTGATGTCAAAGGGGGAGAAGAAAAGAAATTAGATATGGGAGAAGTTGAAGATCATATTGAGAGAAGCATTGGTTAAGGGGGAGAAGACAAAAGGAGGAGAACCGATAGATGATGTGATACCGACAAGCAAGTTGGAGATGATGATGTTACTCTGATTGTATATCTGATTGGTGTTTCCATCAATGCCAAAGGGGGAGAATGTTGACATTAGGCATAACTGATCCAAAATGAGATGATGCAGGTGATGCAATCAAAGACTGATGACTGCACTGGTAGAGGATAAAAGACTATTTGTGATGAAGAGATTGAGATTTTGTGATTAAACGACTTGATCAGTTATTTGTGTTGTCATTGATGGAAACTGATGTCAAATGATGATTATTGATGTTCCTAATGTTTTGTTTTGCCATCTAAGTGATTTGGTTTATCGAAAGACGGGGTTTATGTAATAATCCTCCAAAATTTGTTTCCACAAAAATTGAGTATTTTTTTTTTTCATTATGTTTTATTCAATTGCATACTCTGGGCATCCATCCACTTAGGATTAGGCATTCATCCATTCGGGATGAGCTTCTAACCATACGGGTTAGGCAATTGTCCATACGGGACGTAATATTCCATCTATCCAATACAGGATAGGCATCTACCCATATAGGGTAGGCATCCATCCAAACGGGATAGGAGATGCTCTGGCCAGAGACTTAGACTCATCGGGACCATTCGGGTCCTGAGCCACTCACTAAGTACTACACTCTTCTAACAAGAATGCACCGAGGTCGCCATCCTTAGGAGTAATTAAAAATAATACAAGCTTGAATTCCGCCTCGGAATTTGGCTTAAAGCCTCAGGAAGTCAAGCGAATCCATACGGGATTCCTTCCGAGTATGCATTGAATTAAATTGATTATCTTATTTTTCAATTAGGATTCTTACTCAACCAAGCCTAGACCCCACCCACGAACGCCTGAGTACGAGGGACAACTCCGTCCCAAGACTGCCTACATACCCGCTTCGGCACGGGATCAAGGCGTAAAGTATGTAGTTCTATTTTCTAATCTATGGTTTGATGTAAACTGATTTGTGGGTACGCAACCCTTTCTAGGGTCAGTGTCCCAGACAGTTTCTCTGCGGTTGCTACCCACGATGGTAGCGCTTAAGCGAAGGCTCAAAGTGGCCTATTGCTTGTGGCCTAAACAAATTAACTAGACCCTAATACTTATCAAGAGCGTCACCCAATTGCAAATCACCAATATCCCTTCGAGATGACTTAAATAAATAAAGAAAGTAATTTCATGAGGGTATTTAACTTGACCATCCTTAAAAGGGGGTTTACTATGGTGTATCTCAACGGATATGAAAATCATTTAAAAGTTATCTTATTAAATTATCGATCCAAGAGGGATTACCCGCCCCTTGGATTTTAACTTCCAAATGTCCCTTATTACTCCCCGACGATTTATAGGGACGATGCCACAGACGTCATTAATGCAGCTTTATTAGGCGTTAAGTGCAGTAGTTCAACACGACGGCATTACCCGTAAGCGTGACCCAGAGGCACCATATATACCGAACGCTGCTAGTTTTGGTTTTCCAACTTCCTTTTTTTAGTTTTCTAACTACGAATAACAAAAATGAAAGCGTAAATAATTGAAGTAACTACTTGAAGTGTAATTTGCATAACAATGACCATCACGAAACTTGCATAATAGTAATTGCATGAAAGATATAATTATTCCATAAATAATCCGCATGCTATGAACCATTAATAAAAGCAATTAATCTATGAGAAATTTGTATGACGTAAAAAGATTTAACGAGTCCAAAATAACGATCAAATTTAAGCATTTGTATTAATGTAAGTTAATCTCTAAAGACCAATCAAGTGTCCCAATGATTCTTAATGGGTTGAGTAATTTAATTTTAAAAGAATATAGTCTACAATTTTAAAACTTACTAAGGATAATTTAATTATGAACTTGCTACATATTAGCCCAATTTTTTTTTCTAAGTCGAAATACGATATCTTAAAGCTTACACTAAAAAAAGAATTCATTATTTCCTAAATGCCATTTCTAAAAAAAAAAAAAATTAATTAAATAACCAATAGTAATTGACATAGAGTATTAATTTATATATATTAAAAAAAAACCCCAATTTAAAAAATTTCAATTCACAAATTAGAAAGGGAAAAGAACTTTTAATTAAATAACTTATTTTAATTGGGTAGTAAATAGGGTGCGGGGTGGGGACCACGGGTCCCATCACCCCTGCGGCCCTGCATGCGCAGGTCCGCAGAGATGAGGGGACCCGCGGGCCCCTCTGTACCCCTGCAACGGTTACAATGTAACCGTTCTGCATGCCGACACCCTTTAGCGTTAAACGTCGTGCGTTACAGGGATTTTTCTTAAAGTTTGAATGATTTCCCTCTTGTTTTTTTTTTTGTGTTTATTTATATATATATATATATAAATATATATGTTTTTTTAATATATATATTATTATTTTTGATGTAGGAGTATTGTATTTTTAAATTATTGAAATCATTCAGAGAAGGGTAGATAACAGGTCTGTTAGAATTAATAATAATAACTACAGATTAAATTTCAGGAAGCAGTAACCAGAGAGGCTCTTCTTCTTCTTTTTTTTTTCTTTTCTTTTGTTCTTCACACAGGGAGGTCTATTCACAGAGAAAGAGATAATTTATTTATACATACAGGGAAAATCTTAAACGTATTTCTACAGAGGATTTAGATAACCAGAAAATGAGAAATTTTAGAGAGATTGATTACAGCAAGATCCTTTCAAATACACAGTTCAGACTTTAAATCAATAACCAGAGAAAAGAATACATTTCAGACTTTAAATCACTAACTAGAGAAAAGAATACATTTCAGACTTTAAATCATTAACTAGAGAAAAGAATACATTTCAGACTTTAAATCAATAACTAGATAAAAGAATACATTTCAGACTTTAAATCAATAACTAGAGAAAAGATTCTGGAGAAAGGAGGTAAAGGTAGTTCTAAATTCAAATCTAAACTTAATAAGATATTCCAACGATTTAATCTGGATGAATCTAATTCTTATCAAAATTTTGAAATGAATGGATCTAATTTTTATCAAAAAAAATCTGAAAACAATGAATCTAATTTTCATCAAATGACTCTAATCTCCTAAACCATTTAATCTACTTCTTATCAAAACTGAAACTAATTTCTTATCAAGAATCTGAAACAAATGAATCTCATTCTCATCAATAATTTAATCTACTTCTTATCAAAATCTGAAACTAATTCTTATCAAAAACTGAAACTAATTCTTATCAAAATCTGAAACAATGAATCTCATTCTCATCAAATGATTCTAATTTCCTAAATAATTTAATCTACTTCTTATCAAAATCTGAAACTAATCAAAAATTGAAACTAATTCTTATCAAAATCTGAAACAAATGAATCTCATTCTCATCAATAATTTAATCACATCTAATCTGCAACAAGAATAAGATGCACGAGACTAAATTTGAAAGGAACCTGGGTGCTTGAAAATGGTGTAGAGTCCTCCACGAATCTTCCTTGATCCTCCAAATTTGAAGAGAAGTCCTCCCAAACAAAATCTTAGCTGAAAATGAAAATTGTCTACAAAGGAAAATTTTACTTGCAGAATTTCTTATGGAATAGCCAACCACCCTTTTTGAAACTTGTACATCTTTTATATAAAAAAATTTCAAATTTCCACTACCTAATTTTTAATTGAAAAAAAGAGATTCTCTCCCAATTTGGCCTTCATGCAAAATGATTAGACTTAGTGGGAGGAGTTACACACAAGGTGGTGGAGAAGCCTCTAGAAGCTTCTTATTCCTCCTACAACATGTGCCTTAATTTGGGTGAGGGAATTTAAATAACCAAATAAATATATATATATATATATATATATATATATATATATATATATATTTCCCATGTGTGTGTGTGATTTATTATTTTTTTTTTTATTCCTTTACTATATTCATTCAATAGTTTATCCAAAAGAAATAAAATAGAGTTTTGTATTTAAGTCAAAAGGTGATAAAGAAGGGTTGTGACAGTTTACCGGCAAAGAACAAAAGATTGTGAATTAGGACTTTAACCAGTAAAGCAAAGATGTTTTAGTTGAATTGGGCAATCGTCGATGATTGGTGATTTGTGGTTTGGAATGTGAGCTTGTATCATGAAAAGGAATATCTGATAGGGACTGGAACTTGTGATGACTACCAGAAGGCTTGTTTCAAATTTCTGATGAAGTTTTGCTAGGGTTTTACTATGGTTTAAGGACCGGTGAAGAAATCATCAAACCGGTAATGATTTTTGTTATGGCGGTGATCGACGGTGAGGCTACATGAAGGTGGTAACATGGTACAACCTGCATGAAATGTTTGATTGTTGTTTTGGGATGATTCAAGGAAGAATTTCTTGGGAAACATCGAAACGCTTAGTGGAGTGTTTTGAGGTTTTCACGTTGGTATAGATCCAAATTTCGTGATGGGTTCGATCAACCAACGGTTGATATTTCATTGTGATATGATGTAATGATCTATATATTTATCTGAGATGATCTCTTATGATTTGTATTGTAATTTCATGATATAATTAGGGTTTAGTGGCTGACCTAGTTGAGATGGTTATTTAGGATGGCACAGTTGATGTTTATCGTGTCGATGGTCTTAAGAGAATGTGTTGAGCCATACAAGAGAAGTGTGAGATCTACCTGTGAGTTGCAAAGTGTTGAGAATAACTGGATCTGGTCTAGCAAGCTGAGAAGTGCAAGTAACAGATCATTTTTTCACTATTGTTCCCTAATAGTTGCAGCAGGTTAAATCCCTTAACCGGGTAGGTCCTAATAGGCCTTAAGAATTTAAGTCCCCTAATAGGGAAGCTCTCAAAAAGAGTTGTAAATCCTCTCATGAGGTTGATTCTAACAGATCATCAAGCTCCTAATCGGGCTGCTAGGCAAATCCCTTAACTGGGTGACTCCTAACATGGCGTATTTTAAGCTCCTAATAGGGCTAAGCTCCTAACAGGGCATACTTCAAAAGAGTACAAATATTTGTGGGTGCCAACTCCCACTGTGGTTTTTCCCTATTTGGGTTTCCATGTCAAAAAATTATGGTGTTCATGTGTGGAATGTTTTTCATGTGATGTTCTTGTTTATGTTACATTGCATGCACTATTTTCGAGTACATTGGTTATGATGGTTTATCAAAGGTTACTAGTACTGATAAGAGTTGGTAGAGAAAGTGTTTGATCTTATAGATGAGGATAATGAGTTGGTAAATGATCAAATTTATATGATTGCTTAAGTGGTGAAAGAACCGATAGATGTGGTAAATGATTTGATTAATGTGTTAGCAAAACTGATAAAGAGGTTGTTAGATCTGATAAAAGAAGTTGAGATATTTGATAAATGATTTCAGATCTGATATAAGTTTGATTTTGGCTTAATCTTGTAAATTGGTATTAATATTGATTCACCCCCCCCTCTCAGTATTAACCGGATCCTCATAGGATTAACATATGTGCCATAAATAATGCATTCATTGGGTTGAAGGGTTTGTTTGGCATTTTACCTGGAAATGAAAATTTTATGTTGGTGGGATTTTACATTGAAAAAATAAATTAAGGTCCTGTTTCTCCTAGGGTTTGGATTTCATTTTGTTGACAGGTTAGTCTGTTATATAGGCTTATTTACGTTTTTTATATCTACAATTTGCTCTGTGGGTTTTCATTGTTTTTTCTGGTGTGGGTTTTGTGTCTCTTTTCTTGTATAGTGGAGGTGGGATATGGTTATGGATATGTATATGTATCCCAAGTTATAACCTTTCAGGAGTTTGAAGAAACCAGGACATGAAGTACAAACCCCCAAAATATATGACCTGTCAAAAAAGCAAATGTATACCCCCCAAATAATTGGCCTTTCCAAATAACAAAACCACAATAGCAAAAGAAATTCTACTTACAATTTTAATTCTCAATGTAACTGCTCATTATAAAGTCTTTAAACCACTGAATGCAATTTCCAAGGTACATATTACAACTGTTTGCATTGTTGAGAGTCTCTGAATACCCTCTTGTTCTCCAAAAATTGAATAGAAAACACACATAGCAGTCTTTTGTTTTGGTTGTGAATGAGATGTGATCATAATGTTGCAGAGATTATCAACTGGTTTTATTGGTGAGAGCCTATGGATACCATGTCCTTTTTCCCAAAATTCAATAGAGTAAATTGGTCAATTTGTTGTGTAGGCTTATTTACGCTTTGTATATCTATAATTTGCTCTCTTTTTCCAGTGTGGGTTTTGTGTCTCTTTTCCTATATAGGTGGAGGCGGGATATGGATATGTATATGTATCCCAAGTTCTAACCTTTCGGGAGTTTGAAGAAACTAGCACATGAAGTGCAAACCCCCAAAATATATGACTTGTCGAAAAAGAAAATGTAAACCCCCCAAATAATTGGCCTTTCCAAAGAACAAAAGCAAAATAGCAAAAGAAATTCTACTTACAATTTTAATTCTCAACATAACAGACCATTATAAAGTCTTTAAACCACTAAATGCAATTTCCAGGGCACATATTACAATTGTTTGTATTGTTGAGAGTCTCTAAATACCCTCTTGTTCTCCAAAAACTGAACAAAAAACACGTAGCAGTCTTTTGTTTTGGTTGTGAATGAAATGTGATCATAATGTTGCAGAGATTATCAGCTGGTTGTATTGGTGAGAGCCTGTGGATACCATGTCCTTTTTCCCAGAATTCAACAGAGTATATTGACATATATATATGCATGTTGTAAATACATATGTATGCATGTACGTGTGGATATATATGCAGCGAGTCTCTCAATACCCTATTGTTCATGAAAAATTGAACAGATCTGATATATACATATATGTAACACACACACACACGTGTGTGTGTGTGTATATATATATATATATGTGTGTGTGTGTGTGTTTATGGTGAAAATGGATAACAATGATAACAATATTGAAAGGCTAAATGAATTCAACCACTAAACCCTAGCCTAACAACAACAAAGATCCACCATAACATATGAAGATTACCTAAGACAATGTAAATAAAACAAAATCACAAGGATTATACCATCACATGTCCAATAGGGTTTTGATCTCCATTCTTCCTATCTCCATTGATCTTGCTTGATATATTTGCTCTCAGATTTTAATATGCACAAGAGCTCAACAAAGAACGGAATGTGGTTGCAAGTAGGATCGTAGTGTAGTCGAGTCCTCCAAATTGTCGATTAGGCTGAGTGATTAGGATGATTCATTAGGGTTTGATAATGAAGGAAGCATCTCCTTATATAGAAGACACTATAAGAAATGGAGGGATAAGATTGAGAGGTGTAAAAAGGAGGTCGGCTAGGATTAGAGGGTAGGTAGAAGAAATAATAAAGGTAGGTAGTGTATGAATTAAGAGATGAATGACATGTGTCATGTGTAGAAAAAGATAATGAATTAATTAAATAAATAAAGATTTATTTAATTAATAGAAGAAGTAGGACAATTAAATAAATAAAATATTTATTTAATTTAGGAAAGGGATAATTTAAATAAATAAATGTATTTATTTAAATGAGAAATAAGGCTAGAAGAGGATAAATGAATTAATTAAATAAATAAAAATTTATTTAATTAATAGAAGAATTAGGCTTAGATAATTAAATAAATAAAATATTTATTTAATTAGACATGACAATTTTGAGTGTCTACATTTTGCCCCTCTTTGAGACAATGCGGCTTGTCGCGTTGTTTCAAAGAAGATAAGATGAACTGATACAGAGTTGCCCTAAGATGGGAATTATATGCCCCCTCGAGAGATTGGATGAAAATGTCTGAAAAGACTGCAGACAATCTCTTGATAAGAAAGACGGGATAGAATGGACTGATCGGATAAAGTGACAAAGTCATGGGATAAGGAAGACTGACTCGAGAAATGAGAGCTAGGGCAGTCTATAAGATAGACCACGGGGGAAAATACATCCTCATTGTCATCTACACCGTCACAAGAGCATAGTGCAAAGTGAAAATAAAGCAGCAACAGTCAGCAGCGATGGCTTTTGTTCACAGATTCGACCGTGTTCGCCGATTCTAGAGGCCAACGGAGGCAGGAGAGCCAGTGAGTACCACAAAACCTCCTCGTACTTTGATGCATTTATTATTGTCATTAATTCATACTAGGTAATGTAATAAATGCGCATTTATGTCAAGAAAATGTGTTTGTGTCCAAAAATGTGAATTTGTGTCTTCCAGGTCAAATCGGCAGTTCTGTGATGAACATACGTTGTCGATTGGATAAGTTGCTGAGAGGATACACTCAAGAAGGTCCTCTAGGGAAGACTAAGATAGATCAAGGCACTTTGTGATGAATAGTGAGTACCAAGATAGAGTACTTTGTGATGAACAGGGAGTACTAAAATATGAGCAGCACTTTGTGATGAACAGGGAGTGCAAATGTGAGTAACACTTTGTGATGAATAGTGAGTGTCACACACATAGTACTTTGTGATGAACAGGGAGTACTACTAGGATAGATAGCAACACTTTGTGATGAACAGTGAGTGTCACTAGGATAAATAGCTATGTGCATTTAGATAGCGAGTAGCATTTTGTGATAAACAATGAATGCCACTATGACTGACATTATTTGATTTGCTTGACTGCAGGAGTACTTGCCGATGCTGGAGTCACGGGAGAGATTCCCATCAACTCAGAGGTTGCGACCTGAGTTGACAGCCGAGGACTGAGCTGCGATTGAGGTTATGGGATTGAGATACATTTTGTATGTGCCTGAGTTTCGGGTGAACATGGGATTGCTGACTGCACTGGCTGAGAGATGGCACTCAGAGACTTGTAGTTTGCATTTGCCGATGGGTGAGATGACAGTCACCTTGGAGGATGTATATAGGATTCTACGGATACCGATCGATGGGGAGTTAGTACCCTATGATCGAGACGGAGATAGGGATGCACTGAGACGAGTGTTCTAGGATCCAGGACTAGGGATGAGGGTGGGACATGTGGCATGGGATACCATGACATGGACAGGATTAGCACTACCAATAGTGTTGACAGGAGTTATCAGTGGGTTCCTCTGTCTGGATAGGACGACACGAGGGGTGGCTACAGGGGACACAGGGGCCAGGAGAGTTGATCTTGGGGTGGGTCCTTCTAGGGCTCAAACTCCGTCGAGGCCAGGCGGCTCCGAGGGAGGGAGTTCATCATAGCCTTAGAGGGCTCCCTATGTATCAGTATTGTACCATTTTGTATGATGATGTAGACACCTGCGGGTGATTTTGTAGCCATATGATTCTTTTAACATCATTGTATCATGACACTTTTGATTATATATGAGAGATGATCCATTTTTGCGGCAGCTATATGCATGTGTACCTTATGTGATGAAATGTTCTTATGTGATACATGTTTTATGATATGGATGCTTATATGATGCAATGCAATATATTTTTATTCTTTTATGTTGTATATGTGATGCATGATGCAAATGTGAATGTATGTAATGCAAATGATTATTTACATAATGAAAATGTGAGATGTGCTAACATGTGTTGTATGCAGGATGTGATGCAAATGTGATATCTATATGTATGTATGAAATACTTATATGTGGTGATGTAGGTGTAACTATATGAAATACAAATGTTTTTGGTGTGTCATTATACTCAGTCATGTGATAGTGGGCTACGCAGACTCGAGAAGGACAATGGAAGTCAATCAAGAAAGGGGGATGGAAGACAGAAGATATGAACGTAAAAGAGCTTCTTGTGCGTTATCATCATTGAGCTTTATTATGGCAGAATAGGTTATGACAATCGAGGCATTTGTTCGGCCCAGAAAGTCATTGTACCTGTTTGCATGGAGATAAGACAATCACAAACAAGGAATGCCCCAGTTCATACTAGACTCACAGTGTCCTCGTATCCTTGGACAAGTCATAGCATTACTAAAAGACAATCGACAGACAGCAAATGCAAATAGGTGACGATACTCCATCCTCACCTTTCTAGTCAAAGACATCCTGGAGATAGAATCTCTAGTCAAAGACATCCTGGAAAAGCTAAAAGATATGTCACCAGAAGATAAAATCAAAAGAAAACCAAAACTCGACACCAACATCCACTGTAGTCCTCAAGTTTAGTGTCTCTTGTCACTTGTTTAAGTCTTATTCGATTGTGGTCACAATGTTTATTTTCACAAAAAGGATAGATAGCACTGAACCATATGTTGTCTGAGTCTGTTGAAAGATTTGATTTTGTTGAAGCTCATTATTGCTGCTGTGTCTCATTTGAAACTGACTGAATCCATGAAACTGATACTTTATTGTGGAGAAGATGGAACTTTATTGTGGACTGGCGATGCAAATGTTGCTTTATTGCGGATTGTGCATGAATAGACTGAAGGAAGCTGGAAGAAACTTTACTCCCTGAAACATGTGATGTTCTCAGTTCCACACCCATCACTAGACGTAGGATTTTGCCTTAGCCACAGATAGGATCTGATTTATTATGGATGGAAAGGGAGTGAAAAGGGAGGGTTATGGATGGCTAACCAATCTTGGGTAGATCAATAACAAGCCATGATGGGAATGAGTAAGTTTATTGTGGATGAATAGGTTGTGAGTGTGTGCAAAGTGAAATGATGAAAGAGAATCCTGAAGGAGGGAGGAGCAAAGTCTCTACGCATGGCGCTGGGAACCCAGTTTTCACCATGGTACTTGCCCAGGGCGCCACCGAAGTGGTTTTCACCGTTGGACGAAATTATTTCTCTTTACTTTTTTTTTTTCGATTTTTCAATTTTTTTTGTGTCACAAGGCGCCTGTTTGCCAGGTTTTCACCAAGTAACGATTTTTTTGTTTTTATAATTTTTTTGATTTTTTTGAATTTTTTTTTTTGTGTCACAAGGCACCTGTTTGCCAGGTTTTCACCAAGTAACGATTTTTTTGTTTTATAATTTTTTTTTTGTATTTTTTATTTTATTTTTATTTTTTTTTTTTGTATTTTTGAATTTTTTTTTTTTTTTTTTTTTGTGTTTTCGAATTAGGATACTCTAAAGAGCTATGTGTAAAACCTGCGAAGGTGCATGCTGTTGATAGGATCCTCCAAAGGTTCACCTTCTGTAGTTGAGAGCTGATATGCCCCAAAGCCATATACTGCTATAATAATGTAAGGACCAAGCCAGTTTGGTTCAAACTTACCCTTCTTCTCTCTGTCTTGCTGATTCTTGGGGTTTTCTCGGAGAACCAAGTCACCTACCTCAAATGTGCGAGGCTTGACTTTGTGATTGTAGTTGCATTGTTTCTTGACTGAATGATGTGTAGCTTGAGTGTCTGTCTTCCTTGATAAAGGAACTGAGATAGGATTACTAGTGTGTGGACTACACAGGCCCGTATGCGTGTCACCTGAAGAAGTTTGGGCATCCCTGATAATAAAGTCCTTCGAGGAAGCTCCATTAAAGGTCCATGATGTATCGCTAGAAGGGGATGGATGTGTGGAACAAGTGGAAGAGTTATGAAGGCTTATGATTGTGAAAAGAAGTGAAAGTAGGATAGCATGATGGAGACTTAGGATCAACAAGTATGCTTTTTGACTTAAAATTGTAGAACTTTTGCCCCCAGTTATTTTGGTGTTAGGGGAGATCAACTCTTGCTCTTTTTGCTTCATATGAGTTTTATCCTTGACTTTGATTTTTGTAGAGTCCAATAGCTTTTGATTTTGATTTGGACTGAAGCACTTTTCTTTATTTTTGACTTTTAAATTTTTCTTTTCAAAGCTTGATTTTTGATCCCCAATGAGTAAGGGCTTTTGTGATTCTTGTTGATCCAAGTCTGGGAGTGGAGTGGAAATGGAATGAGTGGATGATATGGTAAAGCTATGTGAGTTCTCAAGAGGGCTGGCGATATGCTCAGTAGATTCTTTGTTGGAACCACTCTTAGGACTATTGATATCAAGAGATGCTTGCACCACTAGAGGAGATTTGCATTCAAACTTAGTAGACACAACACTAGGTGGTTCATACCCAATTCCTTGGTCTTGCATATTGCTTGTAGATTGTTTTTGTCGACTGAATGTGTTAGGAGATAGTGGGAGTTGATCAACATGAAAAATATACTCACCACATCCCATGTCTTTAAACTTGAACTTTTCTTTTAGCTCTGCTTGTTTTGACGTAGAAGCTTTCAAGGATTCTGGATCCACATATGCTGAAGAAGGAACATCTTGGCGATTGACTGGGATTGTTATTTCTGATCTAGGTTGTAGATTGTTGCAATATATGAATGGATTTGGATCCGCTTTGATAGTCACTTCAACTCCATTGTGTGGAAACTTGATACATCGATGATATGTAGATGGGACTGCCCTCATTTCATGAATCCAAGGACGTCCTAGCAATATGTTGTATGTGAGATCCAGATCAAGTACTTGACAAACCACATCCTTTGTAACTGGCCCAACTCTGAGAGGTAAGGTGATTGTGCCCTTGGATGAACGCTCTTCGTCATCATATGCCTTAATGGTGATTTGATTTGTAGAATTCACAGCTTTATCAGAATATCCCAATTGTTTAATAGTGCTCAATGTACAAATGTTTAGACCTGCTCCTCCATCTATCAGGACTCTTTTTATTTGATGTTTGTGAATGAAGGCTTCAATGTGTAGTGGCGCATTATGTGGCTGACTTACGGAGGCGTCACTAGCTTCTGTGAATGTAAGGGAGTGTGGAATGGAAAGGTATCCCACCATGGCTTGAAATTGGTCCATGTTTAGATCAGTGGGAACAACAGTATCTCTCAAGATTTTATCAAGAATGGCTTTATGTGCGAGAGATATGCGTAATAGTTCAAGGATTGAAATGAGCGCGGGTGTCTTCCCTAACTGTTCTACATGGTCATACTCAAGTTTGGTTGATGAAGAAGCAGTGTTTTTAGTTGGAGCACCTTGCAAAGTGAATTTACTTCGGCGAGTTGTAACATGACATTCAGAGGTAGGTTCAGAAGAAGATCCAATACCTTTTAGGACAATCCTGGGTCTCTGAGTAGAATTCTCAGATGCTTTGTCCTTGATGATAATAGTAGAGACATAATTGTCCATCGAGATATTATTGATAGTTGAATCATAGTTGTAAGGTGCTCTAGTATAGTTGGCTTGGTCATTTGTGGCTTTAGTTTTTCCCTTGTCATGTTTTGGGAATGGTTCCTTAAACATCTCATGTTCTTGATTAGATGAATGTCCCTCAATCTCAATGTCACCTCTATCAATGAGATC
Organism: Cryptomeria japonica; assembly: GCF_030272615.1. Lineage (NCBI taxonomy): Eukaryota > Viridiplantae > Streptophyta > Pinopsida > Cupressales > Cupressaceae > Cryptomeria > Cryptomeria japonica. Next base: position 619,581,771 of record NC_081406.1, read on the forward strand.
TTGCACAATATTCTTCAGTCGATGGCAATTACTTGTCTTATGACCCTTGCTCTTATGAAATTCACAATACTCATCATCATTCCACCAATTCGGCTTAACCTTTGGTTCATATGGAGGAAAATCTGGAACTATGATTACCTTGTTTGCCACAAGCTTCTTGAAAACTGACTCAAGTGGTTCTCCCAATGGAGTGTACTTCCTTTGTGATCTGGAAGTTGTTTGAGTATTTACTTGATTGTTTGTAGAACTTGATCCTGAAAAGATGAATTTGGGTCGCACTGTGTTGGCATCAACAACACCATCATTAACTGTGTTCTTGTTCTTGTTCCAAAATTTTGGTTTGTCCTTTCCTTTAAAGTCCTCTTTGTTTTCTTTGAATATCTTAATGACTCCTTGTTCAATTAAGACTCTTTCTGTTGCTAGGCCCTTTTCAATAACATCCTTGAATGTAAACAAACAAGCTTTTCTGAGATCATAGCCAATAGCCTTGTTAACATTTTGTGTGAACATTTCCACCATTTGTTTCTGCGGGATTTCGCAAGAGCATCTGCTAGCTAAGTTTCTCCATCTTTGTAAAAATGTTGCAAAAGATTCTCCTTCCTTTTGTTTAGTATTGCACAAGGTAGTAACCGAGACATCTGTTTCTATGTTGTAGGAGAAATGCTGAATGAATGCCTCTGCCAAGTCACCCCATGACTTAATACCGGGAGGTAATTGAGAAAACCATTCCATAGCTTGATCGCCTAAGCTTTGTGGAAACAACCTCATCAAGTATGTTTCTTCTGCTGCTACCTCAATGCAGGCTATGAAGAATTGTCTTATGTGTGCCTTGGGGTCTCCTCTCCCTCTATATTTGTCAAATTTTGGCGTCACAAAGTGTGCAGGAAATGGGGGCATTGGAATGCTCTTATGAAAGGGATAAGGACATATATCTCTCATAGTGTATGTTGGTTTTGATGTACTCATGTCCTCCATCTTCTTTTGTAGATCTCTAATTTGTTGTTCCAAATTATTCTTGGGAGGAGATTGATTTCTTGTAGCATACCCCATGTTTGAAACACCCATTTGAGGAGGAGCTTGTTGCATGTATGGATGATACTGATCGTAGACATGTCCATATGGAGGTCTATATTGCTGCGGCATATATGGAGCACTTGGCATAACTTCATGTTGAGGGACCCCATATCTGTTTTGTGCATATATACCATACTCAATAGGCATTTCATTTTCCATTGTGTTGCCCCCAATTTTGACATGAGGTCTCCTTGTGTCAAAATTTTGAGGATGTCTTTGAGTATCCACTTGTTTTGATTGATCCATACCTTGAGCATGTGATTGAGCATATCTATCCATATAAGGCTTCCATGATGGTCTTCGAAGGTAAGTATCATATGTTTGAGTTTGTGTATGTGGGATTTCTGGTTTTTGAAGTAAAACTGATGGTGACTCAGGCATCATATTATTCGGTCCTCTATTTCCTCCACTATTTGGTCTCCTTTGATCCATGTTGGATTGAGTTTGTTGCGAGGGTCGATTTTCCATAAGTTGAGACATGTCAAAGTCATGAGGTATTTTAGCTCCACTTTGTGCCATCATGTGTAAGAAGTATTGTCTATCCCTCTTCATTATCTCTTCAACCAATCTATTGAAATGAGGATTCATTATGGATTCTTCTATATCTGCTGATTGTATTGAAAAGTTGTCCACATTGTCATTGTGTGTAGCATTGTTATTTGTAGTATCTGCGTTTTCCACATTTGGATTGTTTCTATAAACATTCATGTCTGGTAATGTAGTGTGCTCAGGATTGTAGAATAAATCATTGTCATACTCATAAGAACTCATATTTGCGGACTCTTGAGCTTCTTTAGCTATTTTCCTAGATTTTTGAAGGCGGGTTTCAACCATGAACTAGGTGTTTGACCAAGATGTGAGAGACTAGATGAAAAGTGAAAAGAGTATGGAAGACCAAGAGTTGTATGGAATGTAAATGAATCTTGAGGTGTACTTGCAATGTCCAAAGTGTAAGACCAAGTATGTAAGTAGTAGAGTAGGTGTGACTTCCAAAGGGAGGATCGTTTCTCTTGATGAGGTAAGCTGACCTTGACTCTAAGTAAAACCAAATGAGACCCAAAGGTAAGAAACCTTGATGAGGGACCACTTAGCAAAGTGTAGTTGTATGTAGTGTGTTGAAAGAGTATAGTGAGGACAAGCAAGTGACCTTTTTGACTCAAGTTTTTAGACAAGTATGAATGTAAAATGAGATGTAAAGCAATGATGGACTGTATGAGACCTTAGGACAGGTTGAATGCTAGATGAAACCTGAAGAGACAACCTAGGAAGCTCAAGTATTCCGAAACTGATTTCTTTTGTTTGTTGGACTCTGAAATTTCCAATTTTGAACACAGACGCGACTTTATCCTTCACAGACGCGGTTTCCTGACACAGACGCTACTATGTTTAACCCAGACGCGCTTCTGCGATTTTTTTGTTGATGTTTGCTGGACTGTAAAGTTTTTTTGCCCTTCTGAACACAGATGCGACTATATACTGCACAGAAGCGATTCCCAGACACAGACGTGTCTCTGTTCGACACAGACGCCTCTAAAAACACAGACGCTATTATGCCCTTCACAGACGTGCTTAGATTACCAAGACGCGGTTAAAACAGACACAGACGCGTTTCTGTAAACTTCGTGCAATTTTTCCAATCTGTGAAGTTGTTTTGTTGTGACCAAATCCGACTATTTGACTGTTTTTCGTGACAAGAGGACACAATGTTGATGACTCAATGTTTGCAAACTGTCTAGACTCCAAAGTGTGTTGTTTGATGTAAAAAGTTTTGCATACACTTGAAGACACAAAAGACACAATGTTTTATTGTTTAGTCTTGAATGTTTGAAGGTTTAGCATAAGACAAGCACAAATCTTAGGGCTGGCCAAGACAATAGTTGTTGATCCCACATAGGGTTTTACCCCCGAGGCTACGCTATTCAGAGCGGATACTTAGATGCTTGACCTCACTGGCTCCACCCTCGGCACTCACTTCTCGGGTCAACCAAGCATCAGTCCCCATGAAAACTCCTCATGGCGAACTTTGTATCTCTACTAAGAACCGTATGTGTGTGGGCCGCTACCAGAGGTCCGACCTCCTGCCTCAACAACTAGAAGGATTTGGGCTTCTAAAACAAAAAGGTGCTAGTAAGGGCATCCGCTCGTGTGGCCATACATGCGGCACTTTCAGCTCTGTAAATACAGAAGGCTCCCAGCCGGTAGGGGTTACGCCCTACAAATGATCAAATAAATTTGATCAAACGGGTTTATGGGGAGACATAGTGTCGGTATGAACTAATCAGCACACGTTATCCATAGTTTTCACCATGAATACATTTGATTATAGTGGTTCGGATGAGGTGGGTTTTCCTCGCTACCACTTGGGTCGTTCTCTTCTCACTAGTAGTCCTAACGACCACACAGGAAGACAGGCCCTCTAAAGATTAAACAAAAAGAGCCTATTGCTCAAGACACAAAAGACAATGATTCAATTTTAGTAAGACAATGGAAGTGTTTGCTAATCTATAAAAACAAGGCACACAACAAAATTACAAAACCCTAGCAAAGGCCCTGCAACAAAATTGTTAGTAGTTTGGGTTGTTTCAAATGATAACCCCTTCCTGCAAGAACACAAGTTAGGTAAATTTTAGAAAACCCAAAAGACTTTGTGAAAAAGGGGCCTTCAACAAAAACGTTTTTTTGCCTCCAAAGCAAGCTGCACAAACTTAGTTAGCTAGATCTGCAAGGGTTAGCCGAAAATAAACCAGATCTGAAACCCTAAGTATAAAATCCGAAAACCCGAATCAAAGAAAAATTTGAAAATTGCAAAACAGAAAGCACAGACGCAGTTATACCAGACACAAACGCGTCTGTATTACACAGACGCGGTTCTGTGATGCACAGACGCGCTCACAGAACGCAGACGTTTTTTTCCGAACACAGACGCGGCTCCAGAAACCTGCACAATAAATTCTGGCAAAAGCACAGACGCGATTCACGATATTGCAGACGCTTCTGAAACACAAAAACGCGATCCGAACGCTCGCAGACGCGGAAAAACCTAAAATGTCGTCGAAAATTGTCCGATCTGCAACTTCAAAAATGCAAAATCTGCAACAAAAATGTTAAATGCAAAGGGACAAGAGTCCCACCGGGCGTGCCAAAATGTTTATGGTGAAAATGGATAACAATGATAACAATATTGAAAGGCTAAATGAATTCAACCACTAAACCCTAGCCTAACAACAACAAAGATCCACCATAACATATGAAGATTACCTAAGACAATGTAAATAAAACAAAATCACAAGGATTATACCATCACATGTCCAATAGGGTTTTGATCTCCATTCTTCCTATCTCCATTGATCTTGCTTGATATATTTGCTCTCAGATTTTAATATGCACAAGAGCTCAACAAAGAACGGAATGTGGTTGCAAGTAGGATCGTAGTGTAGTCGAGTCCTCCAAATTGTCGATTAGGCTGAGTGATTAGGATGATTCATTAGGGTTTGATAATGAAGGAAGCATCTCCTTATATAGAAGACACTATAAGAAATGGAGGGATAAGATTGAGAGGTGTAAAAAGGAGGTCGGCTAGGATTAGAGGGTAGGTAGAAGAAATAATAAAATAATGAAAGAGGTAGGTAGTGTATGAATTAAGAGATGAATGACATGTGTCATGTGTAGAAAAAGATAATGAATTAATTAAATAAATAAAGATTTATTTAATTAATAGAAGAAGTAGGACAATTAAATAAATAAAATATTTATTTAATTTAGGAAAGGGATAATTTAAATAAATAAATATTTTTATTTAAATGAGAAATAAGGCTAGAAGAGGATAAATGAATTAATTAAATAAATAAAAATTTATTTAATTAATAGAAGAATTAAGCTTAGATAATTAAATAAATAAAATATTTATTTAATTAGACATGACAATTTTGAGTGTCTACAATATGTATATATATATATATATATATATATATATGTATATATATGTATATGTATACACATATATACATACATACATACATACATATATATGTATATATATATTTACATACATACATACATACATATATATACATATATATGTATATGTATGTATATATACATATATATGTATATGTATGTATATATACATATATATGTATATATATACACATATACATACATACATACATACATATATATCTACATACATACATACATATATATATATGTATGTAGATATATATGTATTTATATACATACATACATACATATATATGTATGTATATGTATGTATGTGTGTGTATATATGTGTGTGTGTACATATACTGTGTGTGTATACACATATATACTTATACATATACATATATATATGTGTGTGTGTATAGATGGTTGCTACCAAGCATATCAGTAGCATCTAAATAATTAGAGGAGCAACAATTTCTCTTTTCAGAAGCATAGACGTTGTTGTGATATTTTTTGAATGAGAGGTTAAAAAAATTTGCCTCCCATTCAAAAAGGTCACAACAACGACAATGCTTCTGAAAGGATTACAAATATTGCTTCTCTGTTATTCAGATGGCACTGATATGCCGTCTTTTGATAGTGAGCAATTTCAACACTTATATCATCTTATATCATGTTGGTTAAGCCGATAGGCTTTCCGTTTGGGATTTTTAGCTCGAAAAACTGTTAGTCTCACCGTAGTTTTCCGATAGGAACGAAATTCCAGGGTTTTCGCTGACGATGTTTTGTGCTGTGAAATTTTTTTTGCCGATTACCTTTCGGCAAGTTCTAAGGTCAACTGGGTTTGTCTTTGGTATCAATGGGAATGTGGCTATGGGGCCTTTGGTTAGATTCCATTAACTATCCAAGAATGGCAGGGATGTCTTTTCCCTTGGTGTCATTTTTTGTCTATCTAGACATGGTTGCAAAGCCTAGTTGTGGCTAGTTTGTGCTCTCCACAAATAATTCAAAAGTCATTTAGCTTCTGGTGAACATTATTGTTCGAACTATTCTGTGCTTTACAACCCATAATGGAAGAAAATGGTGGCTTTCATACATTGGTATACATGCATGGTGTAAAAGCATATGTATGTATTTATCTATGAACATGCAATATGTTTCTCTGTGTACCCCGATGTTTTTTAACAGCATGTATATATTAATGTTCGAACTATTCTGTAGTTTATGGCCCATAACGGAAGAAAATGGTGGCTTTCATACATTGGTATACATGCATGGAAAGCATATGTATGTATTTATCTATGAATATACAATATATTTGTTTGTGTATCGCGATGTTTTTTATAGCATGTATATATATGTACTTACGTGTGCCTATATATAGAGAGAGAGAGATATTTATGGTTGGATATCTATGATTATGCATGTAGCGCATAGTAGAATTTAGCTTCTTAAGCCGATAGGCTTTTGCCCTGTGGTCTTTTGGTGTCTATATGAGAGAGCAATGGAGTGTTGCTCAGTTATGTTAGCGAAGTTATTTTCCGTGGGGTGAACATTAATCGTTGTGTGGACGGTAAATAATTATTTATGTTAGATGTGTCTTGGGAAAATGAAAGCATATGGTCGGCTAAGGTTTATGAGAACTGAAGGTCTTGCAATTGGATTTCCTGCCTTGGGGCGTTTCTCCACAGTTTCGAGCTTTAAGAGATGTTGTTATCCTGTTCGTCGTTTTGTTGCAGAGAAAGACTGGTTTCAGAGGATTAGTTTTGGGTGAACAATAGGTTTTTCATAGCTCCACTGTTGTTCGCAGTCCGGTTCCTGGTTTCCCTAGCTAAGAGGACATAATGGATTTGCTGCAAATCTTCTCTCAACAGCAAAAAAAACTGCTTTTAATACATGGGCCTCCATAAAAGTATTCAACTTACTCTACAATTGATTCCTTGCTCTGCAATATGTGCCCTGGAAAATATATTCATTGGGTCTAACGATTAATTTGGGGAGTTCACTTGAAAATTAATATCAGTTTGTGCTTGTCCAATGTTTACTTATGCTTGTGAATCAGATATAGTGACAATTTTGCTCACTTTGTCAGGTGATGCTGCTCTATAGTGTCACTTAGCACAATGTATTTCAGCAGTAATTATCATATGTGAGCATTTTTTAATGTATATATACATAGATACATACATATATGCATACTGTAAGAATATATGTGTGTATGAATATATATGTATGTGTGTAATATATATATGTAAACAAACGAAGCACTACTCGCGAAAGCCCTGTCACGTGTCCTTAAAACTTGCCAGAAGATCATTGTCGTGAAAATTTATCTTCCTTTGTTCATCTTGTGCATTGCGCACTTGGTTGAGGTGCGTATCTTGCTCGGTTAAGGTGTGAATAAATAAATATTCTCTCACTTCAATCGGCGGAGGAGGGTGGAGAACCATTGAAAGGGAATTGGGGTTCTGTCAATTGAAGATTATTTGTGAGTGTGTACTTGTTTGATTCCTAACAACCCATTTGATTGGTGTTTTTGGATGTTAAATGCACTGACATCTACTACCTCCAAAGCACAAATAAATATAGAAATCAGCAACCATCGATTGATGGGCAATCACATCCAATTGTCTTAAAAAAAAAAACACACACAAATGTGTGTATGTGTATATATGTGTGTATGTGTATATCTATGTGTATATATGTATGTATATGTATATGTGTGTGTATATATATATATATATATATATATAATGACAACCATACCCCTGTCCATTCATTGATACAATGACAATAATACCTTCTTTCTTCAGCCTATCTGCCGCTCTAATTGTTGTTCTTCTCTACCACATAACAGTCCTACCATGATCACCCCTACAATACCTTTAGCACTTGATCAATTCTTGCTTGATGACTATGGAAGAGAATGAAAAACCCTCTCTAACCGTTATGGAAGGCTCTGTCTCTGTCATTGTCTATAAATCTTGATTTACCCTGCTATTTTCCAGCTTGTCAACAATCTTTGTATTGGACTATCATCCATTATCTTTTCTATGGACTTATTCATTCATAGTTTGCTTACTGTTATGAATGACCTAATGAAGCTTATCATGAACTGATGCTAAAGGGTTTTAAAGAAGTTCTTTCAACTGCAGCATTGATAAACTACCTTCTCTGTTTTGAAATGATATTTCATTGCTTTGCTCTCTAACTATTCCCTCATTGTTTTCTTGGCTGTTCTAATGGTATTGATGTGTTCTATCAGTAATTAAATGTCTTCTCTGTGAAGTACGTGGTTTTCTCATTGTCCATCCTTGACTCAAAAGCCTCTTTATAATAGTCCTTTAGTGTTTCTGGGGACTATGAAGACCATCAAACTTATGACTGGATTTTATATTTTGGGAGGACTGTGGCTGGCTTTTGACCTGATCAATACCTCTTCTCTATCTACATTTTACCTTTAAGTTTGCAGAGATAAAGCCTTTTTCCTCGTATTTTGGATGCCTCTCTACACATAAGTGCCCATTGCATGCCCTTCTCCTTGTTATGAGAACATATCTCATGTCTTAAGCCCTTGAAACAGTTCCTTTAAGTGCAAAATGCATTGAATGAACTCCTTCATCTCAAGAAGACTGAGGATGGATGCATGACCTTCATATAAACTGCTACCCTTTAAGCTTTTTCTCAAGTTGTATGGAGAGATTATGGTCGCCATTAATGAGTTTAACCATGCAAATCTAGGGATTTCTTCACAACACAAGCTCTCCATGCTTTGACCACAGGTTTCTTCCATATGCTCTTTGACTTTTGGTAAAAAAACCGTTAGGAAAAGATTTTGAAATTCCCTCCAATAGCAGCTTCAACTTACGTTGAAAAAATGATAAAACCTTTGGAGTATTAATGAAATTTCAATCAAAACTATTTTTTTCATATTTTTTTAAAAGCAAGTTGTCATGGGAAATGAAATATTCCTAATGCAATTTTCCTTCCTTTTGATATCACCTATTTAAAACTTCAAATAGGACCTAGGACCTTAGGTGAGATTATTTAGACATAAGTGAAAATAAGGTATAAATATTGTTCAACAAGTCATTGCATCATACAAACAAACATTTTCCCTGCAATAATGCAATTTGTAGTTGGGAGGATCTAAGGGTTATCATTGGTGCTTGTTTGTCATCTCAGATTTAGGTAAGGCTATGGGTTGTTTGATCTCTTCTAGTTGTGTTGGTCCTTGACCAAAAATATGCGTTATACATCTTTCTCTAAAGAACAGTAACTTTAAAATGCTTGTAGGTGATTCAATGAGACTTAGAAATCCCTTCATCTTGAATTTATTGAAACATCAATGGCATTGAGAGAATCTTGTTTATCGGACTGTTCTTTAACTCCTAGAGGTGAATTTTCTATCCTCTCTTTTTTTGAGACGTAGGCTCTTTGCTTTGTCATGTGATACTTAAGGATTGTACCAGGCATTCTTTATTGCTGCTCTTGACACTTGTGTTTTGGCATCAACCTTATTATCCTTAATGGGTACTCTTTCTCCCACAGAGACCCTTGCATTTTGGTTGAGATTGGAGCCATCAAATAGTGGATAAAACAATATTCCTCTCTAGTTGTGATACCTCTTAGAATGATTTATTTTGTTCATCCTTCAATGGTACCTCTGTTTTAAGTCTGCTTTTGTATTCCTATCTCTGTCATTTCTCTATCTTCTCTGAGCTTGTGCTGTCTCTTTGAAGTTCTTTGATTGTCCCATTGACTGCAGGTGTAAGTGGTCTCTTGGAGTCTAAAAAAGTTTATTCATGGAGACTTTGTCTTGTTACTTATATTCTTGAGCTTTATAACTTGAAAATCCCTTCATATGCCAAACACTATGCTCTGCTCTTCTTGAGGTAACTGCACTTTTTCCATACTTTGGCAATAGAGATCATCTGACAACCAGCTGCTATGAAATCTTTTTGAGTGCATTGGACTTTGTAAATACCATGAACTGTCTTAAAGCACTGTTATGATCCTTTTTGATGAACATACTCTGCAATTTTCTTATGAAGGGCACTTAATCAACAAATGAAAGATCATTGCTAGTGGTGAACTTTACTATGTCTACAAAAACTCTTTTGTCCTCTTTGTACTGTGATCCCCTTGACATGACTGCTGCCTCCTTGAGATGATTGCTGTCTTTTCTCTTTTTGAATCTTGGACCGCTTCAAGACTGTGAATAGCTCTTTGAAAGTTTCTTTGCTTTCACACTGTTTCGACAGCCATTTTTATCATAGTGCTCTAATTGCTCACTGTATTCCTTTTAATATTATGAACTTCTCTGCAAACTCTGTCCTATGTTGTTGACTTGATCTTTATTGCATCCTTTCACTGTGACTGTTCACAGTCCTTGGCTGCTATCCTGGAAGAACATTGTCTTTCTTGGCCATTGTATCTCACACAAGTATGACTATCTTTTGTTGAAACTTGTAGAGCACTATCATCTACTGCTCTATTTGGGATATACTCTATCCTTTCAAATGCTACTGTCTTTATTTAGTCTCCTTTCACTCTTATGCTATTACTATGGCTCACAGTCTTAATGACTTCAATTTATCCTTTTCTTTGTGCCCTTCATACTCACTATGTTCTTTGTTCTCTTTTATTTGCATTTATGACTGTAGGGGAATACTTGTCCTATGTGCTTCTTCCACTATGAATAATATTAATGTTTCCTTCTTTTCTTTCATCTCTGTCATACAATGGTGTTTAATTTTTCATGATTGCATTTTATTGCATATAGCTTGAAACCTTGTGAATTTTCTTTTTAGAATCCCTTACTGGTATCATATTCCATATGATAAAGAAATGAAAAGCTTCCTTATAACCTGTTGTAACTCTGGTCAAGTTCTTCACATTGTGGCCTTTAAGTGTATTGTATATTTTTCCTCTGCAGCAGCAATGTCCTTCTCTATATATTAGAATAGCATGCTAGTATGGCATTCATAATATTTTCTTTTGTACTGTTACAGTGACTACTACTCATCCTTTTGTCTATCTTTCAGGCTACAGGAGAAACATGAAGAATATGAGAGGCCTCTTGTTTGGTTGAATCTTTTCTATCTTCTAGGTTACAGGAGAAATATGAAGAATATGGGATGCTTCTTGACTACACTATCACAGATCAACTGAGTAAATCAATGATAAATAAGAATCATAAATTTTGACATGTTTTCAATTTGTAATTTGATAAAATTCTAACAACTAAGTACAACTATAGAAATACTTACCAGCTAATTTATTTAGTGAATAACTAACAGAATTGTCAATACCCTTCTGCACTAATTTTTTTAATATAAATTATTACAGCAGAGAGGATGGCAGAATAGTTTTTTTATTATCATCATACCTCAAAAGATGCATTTCCAGCATATGCAGAAGGTTTAATGTTGCGTCTAATCTTCTTTATCCTCCCGAGAAACTTTTATCGCTGAAAAACTGGTTCTTCCAGTTTTTAAAGTTTAACAACTTAAAAATGTATACGATGGGTGCATTAGTTTTAAATTCATCATTTCATTGTACTTTAACTTTCCTTTTTCTCAGATTTATAAACAAAGAGCCACAAAAGTCAATACAAGAAGCAGTGCATGGAAGTTGTGCCCCGTGACTCAAGTAGAGGAGACCAAGTTGATGATGAAAATGCTACCAATATTGGTGGCCATGTTGATGCCAAGTAGCATGATAGTCTAGTTAAACACATTGTTTGTGAAGCATGGAACTAGATTGAGGAGGGATATGGGTTCTCACTTTGCTATTCCTCCAACCTGCCTCACTTTATTTGTCACCCTGCCAATGTTGGTCTCCATTGTCGTCTACGACGGAGTCCTAGTAAATCTCTTTAGAAAATATACAGGGAATATAAGCTCTATTTGAAAGGTTTGGTGCATCTAAAAGATTCTGTAACATTGCTTAAGTATTGATATATTTCTATTGAATTTATTTGTTGAATGCTTTTATATAAATTTTATTTTCATAATAGTATATCTGATTCAGTTTTTTATTTTGTAGATTCCAAAGTTGTTGCTTCACAGGCTCTTCCTCAAGGTGAGATATTTTTTGTGGATTGATGGGAAGCTTGAGCTTGTAGTTGATCCGTATCAAATTCTTGAAAGGTAAGTTTCCTCAGTTTTTTTTTCATTGCTTTTGCTACAATTGCACTGCTTCCGAAAAAATCCTATTCACCACAAATTGTAGTAGGCATAAGTTTTCATTAGTCCATGTTGTATTTGAAAGAATGCTTCTAGAATCAACTGTTTTTTTTGTATTGATGTTTCAGATTACCCTCAGTAATCCATCATCAGGAAGAGTAAAATGGATTGTCGATTGTAATTCGAAACACTAATACCAAAAACACACTTTATTCTAGAATTAATAAAAATATGTTCTTTGAAAAATTGACTTGCTTATATTTAATCAATAAATCTCCCTTTTAATATGCTAATTTTCCACTCATTTCTATGGGTAGCTATGTATGGTCTTTTTTGTCTCAAACTTGTTGCTAAAACCTTCTTTAAGACTCCATTGTGATGTCTTTATTCAAGATATTGATCTGCACTTTGTAACCCTGTCTTTGAGGCTGCAATATTTCCATTCAAGAGCTACTCTGCATATTGCCCTCTATGACCTTTGATATGGAACTTTTCTCCATGTTTAATCTCTGTTGTCTTGTGACTCTTTCTTAGCTTTGACTGTCCGCTACTCACGGTAGGTCTGATCATTATATGGGCTTATGACTCATGGCACAAGCTGAATCTTAATACTTGGTATTTATTTGTTGTTCTTATAACTGTATTATTGACCCGCATTATTCATGGAGGATTGCATTTATACTTGTTGTGACAACACTTAGGGTTCTATCTTGTATACTTCTATGTAGGACTATCTTAGGAGCATTGAATCTTTTCTTGAGTTACATACTCTCTTGACTGTGTTCTTTGCCTCAAGACTATCATTGTATACTTTTCAATTAGACCTTGCATTGTCTTTCCATTGTATTCTTGACTGCTACATTCTATCAAACAATATCCTTTGAAGGGTCTAGTTCTCTATCTCCAATATTATCTCTATCCTCTGTGATGGTGGACTATGATTTGATGCCCATAGAACATTTTGCCATGTTTACTATCTTTATTGTCTTGAAGCCTTCTAGGTCTGAAATCTATTATATAGATGGTCAAGCTTGCATCATAACAACATTTCCAACTACCATATGATCATTATAGTTTTAACCTTTCTATTTCTTTTTCTTCCATTGCATCTTTAAGCTCTATCTTAGCCCTTTTGTTCATTGACAGAAACCTCACAACTCGTGAACTTTCATTGTCTAAAGTCACTGTTCTTCCATTTTAAACCACTCCTTTCAAGGCTTGAACAATAAAATGATTGATATTATTATAAATCAATGTTCTGGCACTAACAAAAATCACTGTTATTCAGTCATATGACTATGTTTTCTTTTTGTTTCACTATTTTTTTTCATGATGAGAAGAGTTCACTACCTTTGTTGAAGATAAAATATTGTCTTTTGGTCTTCTTGATCTCTACCTTTATCTCTTACATTGACATGTGACTGTCACTAGGTGTGAAGACTATCCTCCATTAGCAAAATCATTGTGTCCTCACTTTGCTATGACTGTCCTCATTATGAAATGACCTTGAATAACCGTTGCATACAAATAACAGATGTCTTTTGCTTCTATAAAATGGCTATCATCTTTGAGGAAAACTTTGACCTTACACTTGTAATTGCAAAATTTATTGTTCCTTATCTGAATGGTCTTTAACTGTAATAGTAGTGTCTCTTTGTGACAACAAATACTCGTGTATATTACTTCCATGACATTCATTCTCAACCTAAATTGAAGTAGTTTCTTGATGTCCATCCTTGGTTATCAAATAACCATTGTCTAATGTATATCATAATATCAAATAGGCTTTAGACATTCACCTGAACTCATACCAAATATACTCCAGTGCTTGATAGTTCCTTGAGGAGATCTGAAAATTGTTTTAATAGCTACAAATGCCATGTTTCAAGATTGTTTGAAAATTGACTCACCATACATATTGTCACTATTTTTGATCTTTTGTTGAGCATATGACTATATTTTGAACACTTATCTCTATTTTCTATTACCACTTTGAAACCACTGTTATGTATCATTATTGGAATAGTAGTTTAGGTGTAGTTTGCACTACTCAGCCTTTGAGCATGGTTGTGACTTGTATTGGCTAATGAAATGGTTGCTGAGTAGCATCTTGTGTTGTGTGATGTTTTCATGGAGGCAAGTGCTATTGCTATCATTGGGGCACTTTTTATGGTTGTAATTTTTATTAGGGCTTCTTGGTTGGAGGGGCAAGTGGTGCCCAAAGCATGTCTTTGAGTTCTTTGAGTTTTGTAGAGGTTTCATGAGACACATCTCTCTAATCATGATGCACTCTTCACATCACTATCCTCAAGTAGCATACTTACTACTGCTCTTAACTTCATTAAAAATTTGAAAGTGTTTTTTTATGATAACATGATGTAGTGGAACCTTATCACCATCAACTCTTAGCTTTCTATTTCACTATCCATTATGCTAGGCATACTCTTTCATTTCACTATTGACAATCTAATATTGCATGAAGTTTTTGCAACATTTCTTGATAGCTTTCTTGTAAATGCTTCAATATCTTTTTATAGCTCTCATGGAGTAGTTGTAATGTTTTTTGTTTCAGCTATAGAATCATTGCAATTATTTTTGAAATTTTCCTTTTGCAATTATATTAACACACACATGCACTATTTAAGTAAGTAATGGTTGTTTTATTATGCAAATAAGGGTAATCATTACCTATGTAATATAACATGTTTTTTTCTTTCTTTTTGCAGAAATGTATTGATATACTCAAAAAATGGAATAAAGTTAAGGTGTTGGATCTGTTTGATAGTTTTGTTGTGGGCATTGGGCTAATTCCCTCTCCCTATCTATTGTACATGGAGTCAACTTGAAAGGAACAAGAGATGAAAATTTAAACATTTTAAAGGTGACAAGTAACATACTCCTTGCTTATGAAGACAAAATAGATGGAGCTATCTGTTTGAAAGAGAAAGAGGGAATCTTTATACGATGACCACTAAAATATTTGCAAAAAATGACATACTTAATCATGTTTATCATGTACTAATTGTTAGACATCTTGGCTCACTGTTTTATGCAATATTTTGAATGTGTTGTTCAGGGGTCTTAATTATCATGGTGTATTTGAAAGAATTGGAAAATCTTAAACAACTTTGACATTTTTTTATTATATTTACATATATACTTTTAGACAGCTTTGACATCTTATAACTTGATATATATAATAATTTTTATTGTAGATTACCTTTATTTATCATGATGTTGAGTGAATTCTTTAATTCTAGCATGTTGTAGCTTATTCGTATATGTAATATTTTTATTTGCTTTTATGTTTTAGCTCAAGTTTAATATTATGTTATTTTTGCATTATAAAATTTATGGTATTTAATAAATTATTCATATCATGACTATATTTACTACCAATAATGGAAACTAGTAAATAAAAATGATTAAATATACTACCTGATGCTCTGCGAAATGGGGCAAGGTTAGATTAAATCATGTGGTCATATAACACACAAAAACACAAGAAACTGTTAGTGTTAATCAACCAAAAACTAATCTAAGCAGGCATATCAAAAGAGACACTAAAAACATGATAAGATAATTTAACTATGGAAGTAAATACAACAAGGCATCTCCAAATGTCTTTTAACATGCTCTTAGCTCTTTCTCTTTTGTTCCTCTCCTCTCCAAGTTCCAAATTAGTGTAGCTCTCAGCAGCTTTTTGCACTATGGATGCTTATGGAGGTTCAAGATTGAAATGTTTTAACTATGTTATGCAAGTGTGAATAAAAGCTGAAATAGGAGATTTATCTAATTAACTAATTGATTTTAAACCAAAAGAATAAATATGATGCTAAATGCTCTTTAAAAATGCCTATAGATTAAATGCATACAAGTTTTCAGGATCTAGATTATGAAGAAATGGGCTCTATTTATAGGAAAAATGGAGCAATGGATGATTGAGATTGAGTAATCTCAAAAAGGGTTAGGATTGAATGATATTCAATCCATGTGAGGACTTTCAACCCAATCTCAAGATGACAAGTGTCAATGTGAGATAGGTTGAGAGGAGAGGGAATAAGCATTAAATGCTTGACATGACTTGAAGGTTAACTTGGGAGTCAAGGTCAAGGTTGGGTTGAGTGAATAAATTCTTTATTTAAAGAATAAAGATTTATTTCAATGGATAAACTCTTGTGCAAAGGTAAAAGGGATAACCATGGTCAAATCAATAAATGTTTGAGGAGACACATGAGTCACATGAGGGTTGAGTTAGGGGTTAACCATAAATGGTAATGTAAGAGCCATAAGTGGTTTAGAAGACTTTTAGAGGTTAAATTGTTGAACACACAAAGCATTAAATGCTTTAAGCGACTCCAAGTTGCTTAGGAATGTGACAATAATTAGGGGATGGATTAGGTTAATTAGGAAAGGGTTAGAAGAGTCTAGAAGGAGATTAGGATTGCAAGTGGATTTGGTGGGTGAGGGAAAATAAGATTTTAATTAAAATAAAATTAATTTATTTCAACTTGTGGTTGTGTTGTGACCATTTCACACATCGCCCCATTAAAATGGGGACCCCCTCTTTTTGCTTTTGTTTCGCCTGTTCTTTTCTCTGCTCTTAGGGTTTTGATTAAGTGAGTGAGTTGTCTAGACTAGGATTAAGCCTCACGGGTTTCTATTGGATATTTTCAAGCCGAGTCTAGTCGAGTTTTTGAAGGTTATTGAGCATCCTCCCGAGGGTTGCAAATTTTGAAATAGGATGAGTCTGTCAGGAAGGTCAGGTATGTCTCAGGATAGGTCCAGTCAGGGTTTTTGAGGGCACATTCAAATTTTGTCTAAGTGTTAGCATTTTAATGATGGAATTGTGCATTTTTTTTGTCTGGGTTTTTTTTTTGACCAAATTTTTGATAGCTTGATAACTGATTCCTGGCCTTGGAAATGACCTAATTATGCCTTGTGAAGTGACTGAAGACCTAAATTTTGGATATTTTGGCTTGTAAAGGTAAAATCGCTCCTATCCCTCTCCCATAGACCAAGGCGAAAATGATATTTGGTGCATCTTGGTTATTGACTTGTTTTAATTGTTTTATGCAGGGTCGCCAGGGGATATGATCGGACGTGAATTAAAGATTTTGAAGATTTTGAAGACTCAAAAATGATAAGTTTTTAAGGTTTAGGGTGAATTCGCTCCTATCCTTCACTGAAGGACCAGGGCGAAATGGCTTGTTTTGATCATTTTTGGTCTTCGTTCATCAAATTTGAACGTCAAGGATGCAAGGAAAGATGAAGCAAGCATAATGGAGTATCCAGACTTAGTCGTTAGCAATGAAAGGTTGAACTTTTGGCCTAGAAAGATAAAGGTGCTCCTGTCCCTCACTGAAGGACCGGAGCTCAAATTCCAAATTTGCATTATCCTTGCAAGATTTAAGTGATTTCGCGATTTGAGGAGGACAAGGGAAGTATGTTTTGCTCGTTGAATATAACTTGAATGGGCCACAATGGAGAAAATCGACCCAAGTTGCAATAGGCGCTCCTGTCCCTCTCCAAGGGACCAGAGCGATTTTTCAAAGGAAGCTCCTGTCCCTCTCCAAGGGACCAGAGCGATTTTCTCACAAGGCAAATTTTGGGCAAAGGTAAAGCAAGTTTTACATTTGAGATGAGTAAAGGAGGGCGTAATCGATCCATTAAAGATAATTTTGAAAGTTTGCAAAACATAAGTGAGCTTATAATGGCCAAGGCACTCCTGTCCCTCACCCAGGGACTAGGGCGAAAAACACACTATCAAGTCTTTCCCTCCAAATCCAGGCCAAGGCACAAGATGGTGATGATATTTAAGGTGCTTCAAGGAAGAACAAAGTTGCAAGGACCACGAAACTGGATGAAAAATGGCTAGGGCGCTCTTGTCCCTCACCAAGGGACCAGAGCGAAATCTTCAAAATGCCTAAGTGCCTAACATTTTGAAATGCTATTTCTTGTTGCTAGGACTCAAGATGAAGTGGGGAGTGATATTCTATGTTTAGAAAGTGATTTGAAGATGACACGATCAAGGGTTTGTACCAAGAACTAGAAGGCGCTCTTGTCCTTCACTCAAGGACCAAGGCGATTTTATAAAAAACAACCATTCCCTTCCAAGACCACGCCAAAGCAAGATTATGCAAAGTCAAAATTGTCTTTCGAAGGACGATGAACAAGGAATCAACCCTAAAAATCAACTATCTTAAGCACAAATGCAAAAATCGCTCCTGTCCTTCACTGGAGAACCAGGGCGAAAATCTTAAGAGGAACTCATTTTGCCTTGAGAAAGCAAGCAGGACATGCATAGAACGAGCGATAATGATCATTGCCTACCTCACATCATGAATTGGCGATTGGAAAAGACAAGGACCAAGGACAAAGGTAAGATCGCTCCTGTCCCTCACCAAGGGACCAGGGCGAAAGTGTTTTAAGGTGCACTCCTTTCAAAGATTGAATAAATCAAACTCAAGATTCCAAACGAAGCGCCATTTTGGACGTCCAAGATAAGACTTTGAACGTGAAAAGCAAGAAAAACAAGGCCAAAATGCATGGGCGCTCCTGTCCCTCTCCAAGGGACCAGAGCGATGTTGTTTGATATCCTTTATTTTTCCCATGCTTAGGCGCCAATATCCTTCAAATTGCATTAAATGCCAAATTCGCTAAAACTGGGCATATTTTAATTAAGTTGGCATTTAATAAGGGCACATATCATTTGATAATTAATTCATGCTTTTAAAAAATCAAAATTTTTAATTACAAAGGCATTTAAATTTAATTATTATTAAATTAAATTTAAAAATGGGGCGCTTGGGAATATTATTTTAATGTTTTTTGCAAAGTCGGCCTCTTCTCTTATTTAATTTTTATTTATTTTGGCCTTTTTTCCAAGTCGGCCTATGGGCAATTGCAATAGTGAGTGCCTATATAAGGGAGGTATTTTGAAGCATTTTAATCCATCATTTAATCATTTATTCAAATGCGATTTGGAGAAGCAATAGAGGTGTGAAATCTGGTCTAAGAAGGAGTGCGAACTTTGTTGGAGGCTAGAGGTGGAGTGATTTTTCCTCAAGGCATTGAAGACCAAAGGGTGGTGGAGTTGAGGCTCGTGAGGAAGACCATTAAGTTGATAAAGGAGGCACGTTTGCTAGAAGACTTCGATCTTCATTTCACCTAGCGAATTTCTTAATTTTGCATCATTTTTAGAGTTAGTTCTCAAGAAGAGGTATAGCGAGATCTCCCTTGTTCAAATTTTGAAATTTTTGAATTTCGAATTGCATAGTTATATTTAGGAAATGATAATTCAAAGATTTATCATGAAGTTTCCTAAATTTAAAACTTAAATCTAGTCTATATTTCTACGTTGCAAAGTATATTGCTTATTATGAAATGTTGTGTAGGTATCAAGATGGCAACCCCAAAGGCAGGAGCATCCACCAGTCGCCCAGCTCTCATGAAGGAAGATCAAAGGAATGAGGAATTGGAGACCAAGATCGTGTCAAAATGGAGCAACATTGGAGATACCAGCTTGGGAAACTTCAGTGTGAATAAATTTCGAGAGGTCCCTTATATTGGAAAGCCATCACCTGTCGCAAGGAGAATATTGAAAGTGGCATTATCAAGGCGGTCGGCTTCCCTCCAGCAGTCCAGTGTCCTGAGCTGATGATCGAGTGTGCCCGTCATTATGACCCGCAATCGAGATCAATTGTGTCCAAGGAAGGAAACACTTTGGCTTACCTTTCAGAAGAGGCTATCAGTGAAGCCCTCCATCTGCCGGAACATAAAGATATGATTTACAAAAGCTTGGAAGGAGCCAGATCCATGTACGAAGATGATCCAGACACCTGCTTAAGCATCATCAATAAGAATTGGTTACTCAAAAGTCATCCTCGCCTGAGCAAGATTCCAAACACACCACATAGGATCGAGTTCCAGGAGGAGTACAGAGATTTGATAACTTTACTCAATCGAGTTACAGGGGCTCCTCAAGCCTTCTATTTTGAGAAGTGGATGTTCTACTTCATCCAAGTGATAGTTCAAGGGAAAGGAACAATTCATTGGGCTAGAATTATTAGCCATTGCTTGGACATGCAATTGAGAAGACTGAAGGCTACCAAGTCATTCCACATGAGCTCGTACATCATATATGCCTTGATCAGGAGTTTTGAATATGCAGGACTACCTCACAGAGGAGCGATTGGAAGAGGACCGGGGGAAGTCAGAGTTTGTGAATCTTATGTTCATTTGCATCATCCACCTGGAAGTAACTACAAGCTAGTTAATGATACCTTCACGATGAACATCACCAGGACATTGCAAGGTGGGATTCACAATCGGATATCTCAAGATGCACAGGAGCTTGTAAAGAGGTATGGTGCTTGGTTTATCCAATTCCAGAAGTTTACATATATTAGAGTTCATGGGTGTCCTTCACCTCCATATATGTTGCCAAGATATCCGACAGACAGAATAGTGTTACTGGAGGTGACTAGGCAGTTGGCAGCTTATGCAAAGGCAATCAGACACAGGCATGGAAATGGAATTCATGTGCCTATCATATTAGGGAATTCAGTTAAGGTATGTCCTAATGCTCTAGCCATGGATGATGCAGAGAAGGAATTGGCCTTATATTCATTTTCATTCTTTGCCTTGAGAGAGAATTTTGATCCTTATGGATATATAGAAGAAACAGTTGGTAGAAAGTACAAGCACGAATCTCAGATAGAGGACTTTCTGATGAATCTCTCAAGTGATTTAGAGGTGAAAAGAAAGATGCATTCCAGATTACCTTTAGATCTCATCAGGAAATGCAAAGTTTACAGAGTGGCCGATCAAGCCCAGGACAGTGGCAGACATCTCCAATCATTTTATGACCGAGAGGACAAGACAGTGAAGATAGATTGGAACGAGCCTAAAATTACAAACTTGAGAACTTTGATGGCTCCGATTTTGTCTTGTACTCGCAGATGGGTGGATATACAACATCAAAAGTTGAGAGAACAGAACACATTGATGACTTTTACTTTGGAGGAAAGGCCAGGGGAAGGAGGAGCAAGCACAAGCGAAGGCAATCCTCATCCTAAGAGTACAAGTGAAGACAATCCTCACCCTAGATGCGTAAGTGAAGGCAATCCTCATCCTAGAAGCGCGAAGAGGAAAGAAAGACCTGAGAAAAGGGAACCCTCCAAGAAAAAGCAAGAGGCCCATCGAGGTCACTCATCTAGCACATCTTCCCAACATGAAAAAAGGACAAGTCAAGGACAAGAGAAGAGGGTACTTGAAGTTGAGGAATCTATGGAGTCAATGGTCCAGAATGATAAACATGAAGAAAGGCGAGCATCTCAACATTCATCAAGTCAATCTCCCCAAGTCAATGAGCTACATGAAGACAGGAATGATGACGAAGTGACATCTCCTCTCCGAGAAGAGGGATCAGTGCCTAAAGAAATACAAGTTAGAGAGACAAGGTCCGCCATTCCAGACTGGTTAAAGGAGAGGCTAACAAGGGTGATTGTGATCGAAGATGAAGATAATGTAATTGATTTAGAAAGCCTTGTTGGAAATTCTCAGGAAGTGACAGAGAGAAGGAAGGCTACCAAAATGTCCAAGATGATCAGAGATGAGACAGGATCCAGGAAATTGCAGATAGCTACACCAGCAGTGGACAAATATGAAGGTGAAATCCTTGCAGAAGAGTATGATGTAGAAACATTTGAGCTTGGTCCACTCACAGCCGAGCAGACACTAAATGAGGCCACTGATTCATTCGAGGCACTTAAAGACAAGCTTAGAGAAGAAATGGAAAAGAATAGAAAGCTTGAGCGAGAGGTCGGTGCTTGGAGAGGCTACTTTAGCCATCTCAATCAGCCTTTGGGACATCAGGATACAGCAGTATCTCCTGTGCGGGCACTTCCCCTTGAATCAGTTGGCGAGGCAGAAAGAGTTAAGAGCTTGGTCCAGCTTATGAGCTCTTGGATTGACAAATCTCATACCATCGCCATTGAGTTCGCAACAAGAATGATGCAGACTACCCATCGAGCTATCCAGGTCCTTGAGATCATTCATAACCTAATGATAACAGTAGCCACCTTTGCCCACACTAGAGATGTTATCATTCCTGTTCTGCAAGTAATCAGGCAAACACCAAGGAAGATCTTAACACAAGAAAAGATAAAGGATGGAGGAGCTCATAATTTACTCCAGTGGTCAACTCTACTTCAGATGAAGGAAGTTCTTTTTGAAGACATTAGTACGAAGTGCAATCAAGTCGAGGAGGTCATTCATCCGATTCAGGACAAGGTGTTTGAGGTGTTGTGTTCTATTCTTGGCAGGAGGATTGAAGATGAGACAGATGTGAATCTTCAAGAGTTGGAGGAAAAGGTCAAGGTCATCTTTTGCAAAGATGAGAATGTTATCACAGATGAGAAAAGAGATCAAATGTTCGCCACTATGTTCCTGATTGAGAAAATCAAAGAACTCGAGCCTGGATGGGACGTAGCTCTTCTCAAGGCTTTTGATCAGATCATCCACTTGGAGGAATCTTCTAGAGATTCCTATTGCAGAGATTGAAGGAATTGTGTCTAGATTCACTGCATATGCTAAAAAGGAGCATTGGAAAGGGAACAAGGTTCTAGAAGAGAGGTTGTTATAGATGATGTGGCACCTTAATTATCATTGGTCTATGTTTCCTAGATTTTTGTGCCAATTAAATATTTGGCTATGCATTTAATATTGTTCAGTAAAAGGGGAACTTTTTGTAATAAACCCTAATTAGGGTTTAGGTGTCAAAATCTCAGCCGTTGATCTTCTTTTGATCTGGGCCGTTCATTGTAATTGAGGATGCTATATATACCCTCATTCATTTTCATTTTGAATAAGAAGAAATTAGAAAGGAGATATTAGAATTATAATTAGAGCTTTTGGAGAGAAGAAAGCTATTTTGTAGCAAGATTGAGCATTGAAGAAAGAATTTCAAGCAATTGTTGTCTATGTTGACCTTGAGATCAATAAAATATTGAAGTTATGGTGTTTTGTTGCAATTCTTGGGGTTATCTTCATGGTTGTTTACTTTCTTGAATCATTCTCAGTCGAAGTAGTGTTTAAATTTGAAAGACTAAGTGTTGAGCTTGATCTTTGGTGAGATTCACGTTCCAAACCACTAGCTTCTTACTGATTGTAAGGACGCCTTGTGTGGTCAACTGGAGATATTTGGATTGCTTAAACCTTCAGTCATTATTGAACTATTGACATGTACCTTCATGGTAGTGTCTATGATTCTTGATGATTTGAAAATCAATAATCACCCTAGAAGGTCACATCAATCTCAGTAGAGTTGTAATTCCTTGGCAATACTGAAATTGGTTGAATCTTGCCAAGTCTAGCCTACATTGAGTCATTCTTAGGATTAGATTAGGATTCATCTCTTGCAAACCCTACCTTTTGATCTTTTTGAGAACTTGTTAGTTTTAGGAAAATCTGTTCCTGAACGGAAATGTAAGGCCCCTTGATGAAACAGCATTCACAACGACCACTGGTGCTTATCCACACGTAGAGACCCTACATTACAGAACCTTGGAGTCATCCTGATTGATCCTTCTTCGCGACATCTTCAGCAATCAGAGGCTTTATTCAAGAGAGGATAAGGTACCCTTGGGTATTTTATTCTGTGTTAGGCGGTGTACAAAATACACGTCAACAGGTTGCAACTTGCATTTGTAGGAAAATGGAAGTGGGGGGGAATAATGATTTAAATAAATGTTTTAGTTTAATAAATAGTATTTATTCATTTAATTAATTGTGAATTTGGTTTAATGAATTAATAAAAATAAATTGAATAATTTATTTAATTAATCGGAGAATGTTTGAAGATGAATTAATTAAATATTAATTTAATTAACTGATGGCTAGTGGGTTTTTAATCAAATAAATACAAAATATTCATTTAATTAAAATGGACAAATTTATGTGACTACATTTGCCCCTCTTTGAGACGGTGCAGTTTATCGCGTCATTTCAAAGAAAGAAAAATAAGTGTGAAGAAATGTCCCATAAAATGTTAATTTAATGGGTGGTATGTCGCTTCGAGAGATGGGCCGAAAAATTTTGAGAAATTGGGCAATCTCTTGAAAAAGAATGAGAAGTGGAGGGGAGGGAGAATAGAAGAAATTAGCAATAATGGGGAAAGAATGGGCGAAAATGGAGTGAAACGGAGAAACAACAAGCCAGTGAGTACCTTAGGTCATGTAGGAGATACGGTGCAAATGTGGTGTTGTACTTTTGATTGATGCTATATAAATGATCAAAATGGTTGGACAATCTGGTGCAATTGGTTAAATTGCCCCGGTCGAGTCAAAGCGTGACAGTTGATGTCAGTTGGTCGCTTGGACAGGATAAAGTCTGAGTAAGTGAATCAAAGTGACCTGATGTGACTTAGACAATTGATGTAATTGTCCGATGAAGTCAAGGTATAGGAAGAAAAATACTCGTCGAGACTTAGACAATTGATGTAATTGTCCGACGTGATTGTGTTTAATTGGTTGATCAATTGATAGTGTGTGCGTGTGATGGATGGTTGTGGTTAATCATGGCATCCTCGTTGAGACTAGGTCATTATAATAAAGGTCTGATGTAGTCTAGGATTACCATGATCGATTACCTGTTGAGACCCGAAGATACTTGATCAGAGTATTTGTTGATAGTCTAGGTGTGTGTGAGTCGATGTACCTGTGCAGACAGAGTAATTTCCTTGGCTTATAGGATGACTTAGGATAGGAAACGCAATCCCTCTTATTAGAGATGGATGGTGATGAACGTGGTTTGATTGATTTTGATGGACACGATGTAGGGTATGTGTTGTTGATTATCGAGATGGGGAGGGTGGGGAGGTTCAATGTTAGATAGAAGAAATGGAGGACCTATGACTCATTCCTATGGAAGAAGAGGAAAATAGAGTATGCATTGTTATGACTATGTATGCATGATATGCAGCTATTATGAATGTATGGATGGGTGGAATGCAATGGAATGCAATATATACAGATGAGATGAAATGACAATCCATAGCACTTTATTTTTCATCATTGAGCTTTAAAATGTTGTAAGAAAATACAAGCAACTTGACATAATGATTCAAGATGACCTGAGTATTCCTTACATGGTTTTTGATATAGCAAGTTAATACAAGCAACTTGATATAATGGATCAAATTGACTCGAGTATTGCTTGTGAAATAGACAAGGATTATCTCCTTTCATGCATGACTTGGAATGTCCTCCTAGATCTTTTGTCGATCATATCCTAAGACAAGTTCATACCGTAGTAAGAGATAAACCAATATCGAGTTTGGATGAGGTAGTAGGAACCAAGGATGGAGCATGGTACCTGCACGCAAGCAACATATATAAATAATAAAGAATATGGACCCTCGATAATGGTTCATGCTCATATGGTCGAGGTATACATTGTAGTCAGCAAGCCGGAGTGATCTATGACTGTATTTTGTATAAGATCATGTAGCTTAGTGAACTTCCCACGTAGACACCATTAGTACATGCCCCAGTACTTCATCGGAATAATTTGCAGAAGATACATAAACAATGTTGTAGGAACCTGATATATATAAACAAATGAAATAACCTACAAATCAACCAAGTATTTGATAGCTTAAACAAAATTTTCTTGTCAAAGAAAATGTCATCTTGTCTTTGTTTTGGTAAGGAAGGATGCATCCTTGTTTAAAATAGAAGGTGTGTTGATGTTGATTGTTTGGTTGATCAGATAAGTGGTCATCATTGGAGTATTTTACAATGTTTTGTTTGGTATCTGCTTTGAAAAACATATGTACAGCGTTCCCATGTTTTTTATGTTTTATCATGTTTTTGGATTTTGTGAGATAGTTTTGAATGAGGAACCAATGAATCGCAAGTAATGCAGAATCCACTTCCATCAAATAGGTTAAGGGTATTGTCCCCAGTTTAGGCATGACTTTGAAAAAGCGGGATGCAAGACGCATGAAATACTATCCTTGATTGCAGATCAATAACCAGCCATGGTTTTGGACTAATTAATGAGTGAATGTAGTGAATGTGATCGCAACAAGTCTAAAAGACAATGGATCCATAGCCTTTACAAGTGGCACCTGTTTGCCAGGTTTTCACCATCGCACTTACCCAAGGTGCCACCGGAGTGGTTTGTTCACCATTTGGATGCATGATTTTTCTCTTTACTATTTTGATTCTTTTTTGTATTTTCTTCAGGATATTTATTTGAATGTTTTTTTGATGTTTTTGCCAATATGTATGGGAGCCTGATGCTCTATGCAGCTTATGTGTTAAACCGTTTGAGGTGCATGTTGTTGATCGGATCTACTAGTGGTTCTCCTTCGAAAGTAGCCAACTGGTATGCCCCAGACCCAAATACAGCAGTAATAACATATGGACCCAGCCAATTTGATTCAAACTTTCCCTGATGTTCTCGGTTGGGTTGGTTACGAGGATTTTCTCAAAGAACAAGATCACCTACCTCAAATGTATGAGGTCTAACCCGATGATTATAGCTTCTGCTCATGCGTTGTTGATAGGCCTTGAGGTGATTGTATGCAGCTTGTCGTTTCTCATCAAGTAGCTCTAAATTTTGGAGACGAGATACTCTGTATGCTTCATCATCGATGAGATTGTGCAAGGAAACCCGTAGAGATGGTATCACGACCTCAATAGGTAAGATAGCTTATGCGCCATAGACTAGTGAGTAGGGAGTTGCGCCTGTAGGGGTTCGAATGCTAGTTTGATACGCCCATAGTGCTGGATTCAATTGAATGTGTCAATCATGACCGACATCATTAATTGTCTTCTTGAGGATTCTTAATATGTTCTTGTTTGATGCTTCGGCTTGACCATTGCCTTGTGGGTAATAGGGAGTGGAAAAGCGGTATTGAATGTGAAACTTCTCACAGAGCTCATGGACATCTTGATTTTTTAAAGGAAGTTCATTATCTGTGATGATAGACATGGGTACACCATACCGGCAGATGATGTAATTAAGGATGAATGAGGCAATCTGCTTGTCGGTGACTTGGGTAAGTGGAACAACTTCGATCCACTTTGTGAAGTATTTGGTGGCGGTAATAATGAATTTGTGGTTGTTGGATGAAGATGGATGGATTTTACCCACAAGGTCAAAGCCCCATTGACAAAAAGGCCATGGTGTTGTGATTGGTTGCAATTCTTGTGCCAGTGCATGTATCAAGTCTCCATGAACCTGGCATTTCTTGCACTTTCTGACAAAGTAATAGGAGTCTTTTTCCATAGATGGCCAATAGTATCCAATGCACAAGAGTTTCTTGGCTAGTGACAGACCGCTTGCATGAGTTCCACAAATTCCTTCATGTACCTCTTCCAAGGCCTTTGTTATCTCATCTTGTTCTAGACATCGAAGGAGAGTACCATCAAGACTGCGTCGGTATAGGGTTTCAGAAATAATGGTATATCGAGCGGTTTGGCAAATGAAGGTTTTACGTTGGTTATTTGATTGGTTAGGAGGAAGTGTGTGATCATGGAGATAGGTGTAGAACTCACCGTACCATGGGGATTCAGAACCGATAAGGTGACATATCATCTCAAATTCGGGGATATCATAAGCAGGAATCCAAAGTTGTTCTACCAAGAACTCATAGCGTGTCGAATTATGTGGAAGATCTAAGAGAGATGCAATGGTAGCCATAGCGTCAGCAGCTCGATTTTGATCTCTGGGTATCTGCTCAAAGGTGATAGTAGTGAATGATGTTTTTAATTTGTCCACCATTTGTTTGTACGACATGAGTTTGTAATCCTTGGTCTGATATTCATTTGTTACTTATCGGATGACCAGTTGGGAGTCGCCATATATTTGTAGCTCTTTCAATTTCCATTGTATGGCTAGCCTGAGTCCTGTGATCAAGGCCTCATATTCATCTATGTTGTTTGTGCATGGAAATGTGAGCCTGTAAGACTTCGGGATGCTATCACCTTGAGGTGTGATAAATAGAATGCCTACCCCTGAGCCATGCCTAGTGTATGGACCATCAAAGTATATTTTCCATGGTTGTGCTATTGTGATCATGAATATCTCTTCATCTAGAAAATTGGAAATGAGAGGATGATTGCCTATGAGGGGAGCATTAGCCAACTAATCTGCAATAACTTGGCCTTTCATAGCCTTACGGTCCACATACTCGATGTCAAATTCACTTAGAATCATCACCCATTTGGCCAAGCAACCTACATTAATTTTTCTTTACTGAGTAAGTATTTGAGTGGATCAATCTTTGCAATGAGTTGTACTTTGTGTGTCAACAGATAGTGCCTTGGTTTAGTAGCTGCCAAGATTATAGTGCCTCGGTTTAGTAGCTACCAAGATTACTGCTAGGCAAGCTCACTCAATAGGTGTGTAATTGAGTTCATAGCCAACTAGTGTACGAGAGATGTAGTAAACAACACACTCTTTCCCTTATGCATTATGTTGTGCCAATAGTACACCCAATGTTGTATTTGTTGCTAATATATAGAGCAGTAAAGACCTACTTGGATCTGGTGTAATTAGCAATGGTGTATTCATGAGATAGTCTTTAAGCATCTTGAATGCTTGCTGGCATCTGGTATCCCACTGAAAGTGGATGTTCTTGTGTAACAGGTGTGTAAATGGGTGACACTTATCTGCCAATTGTGCAATGAATCCTCGGATGGATTGTAGTTGTCCTTGTAATATCCTTAGCTGACTGATGTTCTTTGGAGGTGGCATGTCCATGATTGCTTTGACCTTTGCAGGATCAACCTCAATACCTTTACTTGAGACAATGTATCCTATAATTTTCCCTAAGGTTACTCCAAAGACACATTTCTTTGGGTTGAGTCGAACATGATATTGTTCCAGTCTGTCAAAGATTTTGTCTAATATGTCTAGATGACCTTCTCTTGTTAGTGATTTTGCCAGTAAGTCATCAACATAATCTTCCATTATGGTATGCATCATGTCATGAAAAATGGTAGTCATTGCTCTTTGATAGGTCGCTTCTGCATTCTTTAGACCAAAAGGCATTACATTCGAGCAGTATGTTCCCCATGGACATGTGAAGGTCATCTTATGTTGATCCTTAGGTGTGATCTTTATCTGGTTGTACCCTGAAAAGTCATCCATGAGAGAGCATGGCATGTCCTACTGTTACGTCCATTATTATGTCAATGTTTGGTAGGGGGAAGTCATCTTTAGGACATGCCTTGTTCAGATCTCTAAAGTTAGTACAGATACGGATGCCCCCATTTGGTTTGCCGACAGGCACAATATTGGATATCCAATCTGCATAATCAATTGGTCTGATAAAACCAACATCTAGGAGTTTCTTAAGTTCTGCTTTGACTAGCACTCCAATCTGGGGATGCCTCTTGTGAAGCTTCTACTTGACAAGTTTGGCTCCTTCTGCTACAGTGAGGTGATGCATGACTAAATCAGGATCAAGCCCAGGCATGTCTGCATATGACCATGTGAAGTTGATCTGACGCTTCTGGAAGAACTCTACAAATTTAGGTTGTTCCTCTAGAGTTAAAAGAGATGCTAGATGTATGTGGTGAGGAGTTTCAACAGTCCCCACGTTGTATTCTTTGGTTTCCTCAATGAGAATTGTCAATAGTTCTCATTGTGTACTAGAAGGGAGGATGTCAAACCTTTCATCCTCGGGTGCCTCAAAGAGGTTTTCACCATTAGATACACTCTTTCTTTTTACTTTTGTGAGATCAAACAGTGCCACAGTGTGGTTTTCATTGGAAGATCCGTGTTTTATTGTTATATTTTTGTAGCTGAAAGGTTTGGCATCTACCCCGAAGTATGTTGCGCTGTTAAGTTCAATGGCGAATCCAACTTTGTTATCCCTGCTTGGTATGTTATCTCGTAGTTCCAAAAAGTCAATGATCACCTCATCGTTTTGGAAATGGTCAAGACATGGGGGATTAGGTTGGTTCCATTCGATGAGTTAAGGATGGATAATGGGCATTACCTCATCGATTAGATTAAATTTGTTAGATGTATCAGTGAGGGTTAAGACATTGTGGTGAAGGTCGTTGATGGTACTCTCCCTATCAGAATCAAGGGTAGGATGTGACGTAGGGTCTGTGGAAGAAGTTTCCCATTCAGGAACCCAAGAGGTCTTTATCTGTGCTTCTCTGTAAACAGGGATGTCTTTGCGGGGTGGAGGCAGTGATGTGTCTTCCTCATCTGAAGTATTAAGATGTATGGAATCAAATTCTCACTCATGTGAGTCAGTCTCTGAGTCACGTTCCAGTAGCCGATTACTGTACCATATGGGGATATCCTTTGAGTTAAACACTGCAGGTGTGATCGGTTGATGTACCTTTGGAGGTGGAATGATTGGTGTTGCAGGAAGGATTATGGGGATCAGTGAATTTGATACGAGGAGTATCGGTAATGTTGACTCCGCTGCATCTACTAGAATTGTCAGTGTTGTTGATACTGCTGTGAATTCTGATATAGTTGTCGCTGCTAAGGGTGCTTTTGATGTTATTGTTGTTGCTGATGGGGTTACTAGTTTGATTGGTTGGATGATGGATGTTGTAGATGTTTTTGCTAGGATTTTTAGCCTCAATGGGGCAGTTTCTATGGTGTTTGACGCTGCTTTTATAACCAACGGTGACCTCTTTGTAATAGGTTGATATAGTGGTTTGCTGGGTTTCCCTTTGAATCTTAGTTTAGGAAATATCTCATTTTGAAAGCCTAGGCCAGTGTTATTTTTGGGCTTTAATTCCGGCTGCAGTGGTTCATGTTGTCCTTGCTTGCAAGATCCTAGAGCACTCTAACCATCATAACCCATTCTTTGCATAATGAGAAGGCCTTTGCCATATTGATCTGTGGGAAGCTGACCTTGTGGGATTTATGTGGTGATAGAATCTTTATAGATCCATTCTGCTAAGTCTTCATCTCTAGTCTCTTCTTCTTGACTCTTTCCAAGGATGAACAGCGTCAAAGTACATGCTGGCTTGATCAGTGGTTGTTGAAGTAACCGTTGAGGTTTACCGTGAGTTCTAGGAGAAGTAGGCATTTCTCCCACACAAAAGAGTTGGCTCAAATTGTATTCTCCAGGACCTTCCTCTGCTATTTTCATCTTGAGCTTCTCTTGCTTGGGTATAGTGGTGTTTGAATTGGAAAGAGAGGCAAGAATTGTGTATGATGTGGAGGAGATGGCTTCTCGATTGTTGGGAACGGTAATCTCTGGTTGATGACTGATATTATGACAATATGCAAAGGGGTTTGCATCACCCAGGATTGTAATTTCTACACCATTATGCGAGAATTTGATACACTGATGGTAGGTGGATGGAACGGCTTGCATGGCATGTATCCACGGTCTTCCTAATAATAAATAGTGTGGCAGAGGAAGGTCCAAAACTTGACAGATGATGTGTTTCACCACAGAGCCCACTCGGATTGGTAGCACCACAACTCCTTTGGATAAATGCTTTGCATCATCATAGGCTTTGATTGTGATCTTCTTGCGGGGATCCACTGATTCAATTGCATATCCCAAAGCTGTGACTAATTATAGTGTACAAATATTTAGGCCTGCTCCATTATCGATCAAGACTCGCTTGATCCTATGTTGGTTGATAAACCTTTCAATGTGTAGTGAGGTGTTGTGAGGTTGCTAGAAGGATGAGTTGTCACTTTCAGAGAAAGTGAGAAAAGGTGATGATCTTAGGTTTCCAACCATAGCTTGGAGCTGATCTGTATTTAGGTTTGCAGGGACTGACGCCTCTTGGAGAGCTTGATCCAAGATTGTTTTATGGGATGGAGATAGGCGCAATAGCTCTAAGATAGATATCAGTGCGGGCGTTTTGTCTAATTGGTCCACAAGGTTATACTATTTTGGGATAGATGGGGTGCCTTGTGGAGTGGCTTTTATGGTAATCTTGTTGCGATGTGTAACAACATTGCAAGTGGAGCTGGGATTTTTTATGGTAATAGTTGCAATCTCTTCACTGGCATCATATAGGTGATTCACAGTGTAATTATACGTGGCTTGCGTATAATCAGTGGTATCTGTGTTTCTCCCTGAAGTGGAAGGACCCCTTTGATCTTGTGATGGAAGTGGATTTTTAAACATGCGATGATCATTGTTTGTTGTCTTTGGGTCATGTCCTTCAATTTCGATTTCACTTCAGTCAATAAGATCTTTCAATCTGTGACAATTGCTTGTCTTATGCCCTTTCCCTTGATGGAAATCGCAATGTTCAGTATCCCTCCACCATGAAGGTTTGACTTGAGGTTCATAATTTGATGTTTTGGGTAAGGTAACCAGATTTTGAGAAACCAACTGACGTAATACTGTTTTGATGGGTTCCCCTAAGGGAGTGTATGTTCGTTTTGGTTTAAAATTTTGTTGACGTTGTCTGGGTTTCTCTTGAGATGTATTGCATCCTTGACTTGGAGGAGCAACTGTGTTATTTTTGGGTGGGGGGTTTTGTCCTGCAAATTGAACCACAAGTTGTGAACTTTTGATAGTTCTTGCATCCACAACCCCATTGTTGACGACATTTTTGTTTTTGTTCTAGAATTTAGGCTTGTCACTATTGAAGCGTGGGAGAGGGTCATCCTTTGGTTCATTATATATTTTGATAAGCCCTTTTTTGATGAGAGCCCGCTCACATTTTAGACCTTTGGTGATCATGTCATTGAAAGAATCTGTGTCTTTTATGTCTAGGTGAAATTCCATTTCATCATTTAAGTTGGAAATAAATATTTCCACTAGTTCTTGTTCAGGTAACTGAAGAGAACGTTTGCTAGACATTTGACGCCATTGTTGTAGAAAGACTTAAAATAGCTCACCTAGTTTTTGTTTAGTGTTACATAGATCAGCCATTGTTATATCACGTTCAATGTTGTGTGAGTAATGTGCCAGGAACTTCTGGACTAGCTCTTCAAAGGTCCTAATGCCACTTGGTAATCGGGAAAACCATGATGTGGTTGTTCCCCCCAAGCTTTGGGGAAAAAGTCGCATTAGGTATGTATCCTCGTATGCCACTTCAAGGCAAGCTGAATGGAATTCTCTAACATGATCACAAGGATCTCCTTTTCCTCTATACTTTTTAAACTTGGGTGTTTCAAACCCTCACGGAAAAGGTGGCATATGAAGATTCCTATCAAAGAGATAGGTACAAATGTCATTGAGTGAAAATTGATTAGTTTTTACACCACTATGAAGTTTTTGGGCCAGATTTTTGACTTGTTGCCGCAACATGTCTATTTCGTTTGGAGGAGGAGGTAGGGGATTACCTTGATGAAGGTTATATTTGATGTGATCTTGACCTCTTTCATCCTCATTATGACTTGCCGTTCTGATGCTTGTCTTAGTTGTGCAACATCAAAGTCAGAGGGTAGTTTAGCCCCCTCTTGAGCAAGTCTTAAAAACTGAGCACCCACATTGCTCCTGAGTATTTCATCAAAAAGTATATTAAAGAGAGGGTTGTGTTGTGCCCTTTCTATTGTTGCAAGAGTAGGAGTACTTGGATTTTCATCATTTGTGTTTCCTCCAAGGGCTTCTTGGAATTCATTAATATTTTCCTCCTCTTCCTCCTCAATTTCTTATTGTCTAGACCTAGATCTGGTATGAGCCATTTTGTTTACAAGTTTTTGTTAAAGTTTGATGAAAATGATGATGAGTTGGTGATGGAATGAAAGATTGATGTTTGGTGAAGTGTTTTGCATATGGATCCCTAGCACTAAAGGTAAATGTTACTAAAGTCCTTTCCTGAATTGCTTGTTGTGTTTGATTGACAAAGTTTGATGTGACAAGGTTTAGAGAGATCTGAGATGTGTTACAAACTCCACTACCTAGTAATGAGAGGATTCACTGATAGACTAGTTTTAACCTGTGTAGAAATGTCTCTTAGGATGAGTTTATCCTAGATGTAGAGACAGTCTAAAAAGTGATGCGTTTGTGTTTGGTTCAAGCAATATCGAAAATAGAACTTAGGACAAAAACCTTTGGATTTTTTAGGAGTTGGAATGGAGTTGATGAGATATGGATATGATAATGGATGAAATGTTAACTTCAATAAAAGCTTTGTGTCACATATGGGACAAATTCTTCCTCTTCTCTTTCGGGAGTTGGTGGTTCTTCTCGAGCTACATTATATGTGATGCAAATGTCTGGAAAGAAGTCAAGATTGATCTTGCCTCCTTTGTTCTTGTGATAACTCAAAGCTCGATATTGTGTAAAAGCTCTGCGGTTTAATGACTCTTGATCAAATTCGTTTGATTTCCCTTGAAGATATAGACGCATGCGACGTAGGAAGGTTCTATGAGAGACAAAGATTTGTCTATTAAGATAGAAGAATTTCCTCTTGTTGATAAGAGCTTTTGAGCTCAATGGTCTTTTCTTCAAGTTGATGTTTTGATGAAGATTCTTCTTTCTCAAGATGTGAAGAATGTTCATATAGTTTGATACTTTTGTTGTTGCTCTTTATTTTTTATCTTTTTGTGTTTTTTTTTTGTTTTTGTTTTTTTTAATGTGTGTTGGATGAATACTTGTTTTGGATTTTGGTTTTTTATGATGTTTCTTTGACAAGAAAACAAAGCAAGCACACAAACACAAGAATGCTGCCCCAAAAGGCACAAGCAAATATGGGTCTAGGTCAACCCAATATTTTGAACTTTAAATGACCCTTTCCTTTAAATATATTTTAGGTGTTTTCCAAAGCCTGAAGTCGGCTCAATTTGCACTGGTCTTGACTCAAAAACGAAAACACTTCAAACACTGTTTATCCCTAAGGTCAAATGACCAGTTGCGATAATTTCAGCCCACATCTTGATATTTATTCAACTTTGGTACTACATACCTTATGAATCCATTCGTGGCAGGTAAGGATGTGATATACTAAGTCTTGCGCGAGTATAACAAATAGATGATCCCTGTGATGGGGGAGTCATCACTTTTATCGGGCTACAAGTAACCTTTCAAAAAGCTATGTTTCTACTCAAGGAAATATGTATGGTGGGTATCTTGGGAGCAAAACCATCTATGCTCTTGCACTGAATTTATCACAAATATCCTTAATCAATAGAACGGGTGGGCTACTACTTAAAGTTGTTTAGTAATTTTTGATGTTTTGGGATATAAGTTCATTCTGCAGTGACTCACTTAAGAGCCTTGTAACTTGTGTTGGGGCCCATTTGTCCTTTCGGCAAGTTACACTGTAGGAACAGCTATACCCAAGGCTACAGCTTTCATTCTCACCTGATTTCTATAGTGGCTCGAAGGATTTACCGCGCGAGGTCGTTCCCAAGAGTGATGTGTCTCTTGGCAGGCCTCTCTTAAAAAGATAAAACTTGAGTGTTACTAACACTTTTCTCTTACACCTAGGACCACAAAAGCCAAGGGAGAGGATAGTGTGTGTTAGAAGTAGGACCACTCAACCAACTCTTTTGCACAAGTGTGCCAAACACAAAATACACTTGTTCTTTTTAACTTGTCATTGCAATGATGTTCTATCTAATTGGAGATGTTGCTCCAACAACCATGATGTTCTTTTTAACTTCAAAGGCAAAATGTTGAGTAAACTAGAATTGAAAATCCTGGTCAACTGAAATTGAAACACGTATGCATGAAGTAAATCATTTTGAGAACAACTTTGACAAATTTGGGATTCTTTTTAACTTGCAAAAAAATGAAGTGTTGATTGTGAATTTTAGTTTGATGCAAGAAATAAAATTTGTCTTGTCTTGTTTTAAGCACCAAAATAGAGTGTATCCCTAACTTGCAATGAAAGTAAATTTGTTTTGTGATTTTTAGAGCACCAAATGACAATTTGAATCCTAACTTGCAAGTAAACAAAATTTATTTTTGTTGATTTTAAAAGAACCAAAAGAAGTGTTTTTTATTTTTAAATAACAAAACAGGGTTAGTTTTAAAACCTGCACATGAAGCGAAAGGTTAGTAAAATCCGACCAAATGGGGGACTTCCACAAACCTAAGAAAATTTATTTTATCGATTACATGGCCTTTTTTACAACGTTCTGTTACAGTAGAACTACTTTGTGTGACAACAGAAGCGCTACTTAACACAAACGTGCTAAAGTATAGACAAATGCGCTAAACTAAAATTTTAAATAGCAATAACAAGTGCGCTACAACATGGACAAAAGTGCTAGTTAATAATCGAAAGCGCTAATATACTGACAGTAGCACTAAATTTGAGACAACGCTAAAACGCGATCAAAAGCGCCAAAGCGCGACCTGTGTGTCAAGCTAAACAATCAAAAAAAGTTAGTTTTTATTAAAAACAAAATGTTGTTGTTTGTTCGATTCACGTCAGGTTCACCAAATGATGCTCTGTGAAATGGGGCAAGGTTAGATTAAAGCCTGTGGTCGTATAACACACAAAAACACAAGAAACCATTAGTGTTAATCAACCAAAAACTAATCTAAGCAAGCATATCAAAAGAGACATTAAAAACATGATAAGATAATTTAACTATGGAAGTAAATACAACAAGGCATCTCCAAATGCCTTTTAACATGCTCTTAGCTCCTTCTCCTTTGTTCCTCTCCTCTCCAAGTTCCAAATTAGTGTAGCTCTCAACAGCTTTTTGCACTATGGATGCTTATGGAGGTTCAAGATTGAAATGTTTTAACTATGCTATGCAAGTGTGAATAAAAGATGGAATAAGAGATTTATATAATTAACTAATTGATTTTAAACCAAAAGAGTTAATATGATGCTAAATGCTCTCTAGAAATGTCTATAGATTAAATGCATACAAGTTTTCAGGATCTAGATTATGAAAAAATGGGCTCTATTTATAGGAAAAATGGAGCAATGGATGGTTGAGATTGAGTAATCTCAACAAGGGTCAAGATTGAATGATATTCAATCCATGTGAGGACTTTCAACTCAATCCCAGGATGACAAGTGTCAATGTGAGATAGGTTGAGAGGAGAGGGAATAAGCATTAAATGTTTGACATGACCTGAAGGTTAACTTGGGAGTCAAGGTCAAGGTTGGGTTGAGTGAATAAATTCTTTATTTAAAGAATAAAGATTTTATCCAATGGATAAACTCTTGTGCAAAGGTAAAAGGGATAACCATGGTCAAAGCAATAAATGCTTGAGGAGACACATTAGTCACATGAGGGTTGAGTTAGGGGTTAACCATAAATGGTCATGTAAGAGCCATAAGTGGTTTAGAAGACTTTTAGAGGTTAAATTGTTGAACACACAAAGCATTAAATGATTTTCAAAGACTTTGAAGTCTTTGAGAAGTGACTCCAAGTTGTTTAGGATTGCAAGTGGATTTGGTGGGTGAGGGAAAATAGGATTTTAATTAAAATAAAATTAATTTATTTCAACTTGTGGTTGCAACTTGCATTTGTAGGAAAATGCAAGTGGGGGGGAATAATAATTTAAATAAATGTTTTATTTTAATTTATTTAAAAGAGGAAAGAGGAAAGAGGATTAAATTGAATAAATAGTATTTATTCATTTAATTAATTGTGAATTTGGTTTGATGAATTAATTAAAATAAATTGAATAATTTATTTAATTAATAGGAGAATATTTGAAGATGAATTAATTAAATATTAATTTAATTAACTAATGGCTAGTGGGTTTTTAATCAAATAAATATGAAATATTCATTTAATTAAAATGGATAGATTTATGTGACTACACTACCAATAGGCGAAAATCAATGAATAAAAATGACTAAATATACTACCAACGGAGGAAAATCGGTGAATAAAAATGACTATATATACTACCAATTGATGATAATTAATAATTACAATGACTAAATAAATGACCGCTTAACAACAATCAATGACTAAATTAATGTCTACCATGATTAAATAAATGACCAGCTAACAATAATCAATGACTAAATTAAAGACTAAATATATGACTAAATAAATCAGTATTTGTAGCGTCATAAAATTGCACCCTTGCAATTTCGACCGTATTTGGATCTTTGCATTAACAGACGAATCCCTAATCCTGATCGGAGACCCGAAACATGCTCATGCCATCAAAAACTTGTATTTTCCATCATTTTGCACTGCCTTTTATTGTTGCATGTCCTAAATCAGGGCAGGATAGGGGCATGGCTCCCCTGTCCCCCTAGGATAGGGGCATGGTGCCCTTGTCCTAGCCCTATTTTGGGCCCCCTTTGATCCCCCCTTGCATTGGGCTTGTTAATTGCTGAGTGGGAAAAGTCTTCCTATGTCAGCCTAAGATGGGAAATTACCTAAACACCCCTATTTGGCAAGTATATAAGGAGCACTTCCCCTCCTACTTGCATAAGCGAAGCAACAATAGGGTGAACAAGCAAGAGGTCTCCATTATTTTTATCAAGCATTCATTCAAACATTGAGCATTTCAAGTCTCATTTCAAGGCTAGGTGTTGCATTCAACACAAGGATTCAACCATTGAAGAGGAGATTTCTATCAACATTCAAGACATCCCATTTCACATATCCATTCAAGTAAATTCATCTACAAAGGTATCAACATTTCAATTGCATCCCCTCCTTGAGGTGGATTTACTTCAGACATTTCCTTTCATTTATTTGCAACATTTTTGTACCACTTGATTAATTCCAAAACAAGGTTTGACCTGAAGGCAAAGTCCAATCCCAACAACATTTCCTTCTCTTTTCTGTGTGTAGGTTGTAGATGCGCGATTGTAATTGCAGGTTTAGGCTTCATTTTCAGAGACGAAAAAACCCTTTTTGGGGCATGGATTTTTTGGAGGACCGTGTGCAACTTACACACAGTCCCTACATTTTTTGCTCAGATTTGCAGGGAAGCTTCGTCTCGACACTCTACTACTAATTCTAGGTGCACAACTTCATCCCGCATCTCTATCTCAAGATATAATCATTTCTTTGTCATTTCTGCACTTAGTCTCAATTTTCTTAATTCAACTAATCTATTACAAAAGAGGGTTAATTTAATTTCCTAATACTTTCCAAATTTACTGCAATTCACTTAGTATACGATCTCTTACCATTGGGGATTGGATCTAGTAAATTCAACCCCTCTTTTGAACGTAATGTATGAAAAATTGAAGAGAATCCTTTGTGAAACTTTCATCCCTCTTTTGAGGGGAGTAAAGTTTTCAACTTGATCTCCCCTCATCAGTTTTCCATATTACACGACCATGACTAAATAAATGACCAATTAACAACAATCAATGACTAAAGCAATGACTAAATCAATGACCAAATCAATGACTAAATCAATGACCAAATTGATCAATCAAAACAACCAATAAATGACTAAATAGTTAAGTCATAAATTTGGTCGTGTTATAAATGACTAGCAATAAACTACTAATGGTCACGTGACCAAGGTTAGTCATTTATATGCAATTTTCAATAGTTTTTTAGTCATATATTATTGTTTTTGTACTAGTGAAATATATGAAACCATCTATTTTCAAAGTTATCATCTTTGGTAAAAGTGGTTGTGAAAAGAAATTTGCTCGTGATTCTCAGCAAGCCCGCCCACCGTTGCAACGTGTGTCCTTTACACAGTTCCCTCCCCAATGTGTCAATGTTGTTGACTGTAATGCAAGTTATCTTGATGCAAGTGTCAGAATCAAACATAAAAAGCACTCTTCACATCACAGTTCTGCTTATGGTCGGTATCATTTGTTGGCACTATCCTTCATAGAAAATTTATATTTATTAACTTCATCATATGTTTTCTACTTTATGTTAAAAATTTGCAATTGGTTGTTATCTCTTCATTTTGACTTGTCTTCGGATTCACTCCACACACAAATGGAATAGCCAACAATTTCCACTGCTTGAAGTTGTAGCACGCTTTGTTTCAAACAAACCTTATGCCGCAATGGTTATAAAATATTGGAATATTGGTGGTCCTTTCTTCATGGTAAGCTATTCAATATTGTTTTTCCTCCTATTTGACAAATTATCTAAAAAAAACCTTTATTTATCACTTAAAGTTAACCACTCTGCACCGCCTTCCTTGCTATTATATTTTC
Organism: Cryptomeria japonica; assembly: GCF_030272615.1. Lineage (NCBI taxonomy): Eukaryota > Viridiplantae > Streptophyta > Pinopsida > Cupressales > Cupressaceae > Cryptomeria > Cryptomeria japonica. Next base: position 619,622,017 of record NC_081406.1, read on the forward strand.
ATATACTCTTATTTTATAATTTACTTCTTTTCCTTTTAAATTGTTGTAGAAATCTCCAAAACAATCAGCATGTGCACTACATCTACCTCAGTATCAAACACAGATAACACTCATCACACATGATGGTCATTCTTGGGTCATCAAATGTATTATTAATAATGGTACACCAATCTTATGTGCAGGCTAGAGAAAATTTGTTTTCAAAATCATGGTAAAAGCACTAGCCACGTCCACATATTTCTTTTTCAAATGCCAAGTAATGAAAACATATATTTATGGCACACTTTTACATGTATATATCTACAAAAAGGTACATAGTCATTCACATTTCCAAATAACATATAAAATTCTAAATGTTGGCTTTTTCTTGCAGGGTAGTTCTCTCCACCGTCCTTTCCATCTTCCTTGCCAATGCATGTCCATCAGGCATACAAACGTTTTGTTTTGTACACAACTTCAAGGAACTACAACGTTCTTTTGTTTGATCAGCTTGTTATTATCTTTCACATTAGCTGTCCTCTATAACTCTACTCAGTGAACTATACTTAATGCTATAATTACTATATTATTGTACATATTTTTTATAATTTGCAATTACTTAAGAACACAACAGAATATATACTTTCCATGGATGATTGCAGTTTAATATCCTTTTTGAATTTCCTATACACACATTATATTGTAATTGACAACTATGATAGCTTTATACATATTTTAATGGCTTATGCTATGTATATAGTTTCTCATATAAATTTGTCACATACCGATGCTTGCATATTTAAGACAAGAACAAAGTGATGAACAAGCACCCATTTTTCATTTTTAAGTTCATGTTTTGTATGTTCCAGCTATTATTCTATATGTCTTCCAAGGAGATTTGTAACTATATTGTCGATGTCATTCAATGGTTGACAGATATTCTATTATCACTATTTAAAAAATGGGTTTGCTTTTTCTATTATTGGCTAAGTCTGTAATGTTTTTTGAGTCTAGTATGTTCTTGTTGCTTCAAGACTGTTTCAAGTCCAAATGGGTTTAGGGTTTAGGTTTTAAATCGCTTTAATGACTGATAAAAACCCTTTGGCTTCTGTTTCTGCATTACTTTATTCACTTAAGTAATGGGTCCCTTTGTCGTGAAAATGTTCCCCCCCCCCCTGTAATTTACCTAGGTGGTCCCTTCAAATGTTTTAATTCTCGCTTTTAAATATGCCTTTTTCTAAATGTCTGTCGGGCCTTGTAAGAATCATGCAATTTTCTGTTGATCTGACGGTCCGCGTTGATTCGCAACCTAAAAGTGCTCACAATTTATCTATCGCAAAGTAGCGAAAGGCAGAAAGGTGGACCCGACACATAGGTTCGAGCCAAAGCTAAATACCAGTCAAATCCCATCTGATCGGACAGACAGTGTGATTTCGTGAGATCAAGCTAAACGTGGTTTACTCATCGCGAAGTGGCGAAAAGGGTAGGCGGGACCCAGCAATGAAGACTTTCCCTTCGGTTAAAAGGTGATCAGGTCAGGCCAAGATTGACGGCTCACGTTGTTTCACGGCCAAGAGATGCTAGTGGTTTACTCATCGCGAAGTTGCGAAAAGGGTTGGTGGGCCCAAAGGGTAGGCTAAGCACGAAGTTAAAGGCTGATTAACTCTATTTTGATCCAACGGTTCTCGTGATTTCGTGGCCGCAAGTTGAATGATGATTAGTGTTCACGAAGTAGTGAAAGACAGGTGGAAGTCACATGCAGGTGTGACATGGCAAAATAGCTGCTACTTTTGTGGAGCTCGGTAGGGACATGTCAAGTGACACATAGTTCTAAAATATTGTTAAGGGCCCGCCAAGATGTAACGGGCGGTTATGTGGGAGTAATGAAAGATGGCACGTGGCAGGTCCAGAATGGAACCCAAGCGTGTTGCCACGGGTAATGGCCGACTGCCATGTGGCGTGTATTTACTGATGAAAAGATGGGGTAAGTGATTCTCGGATGCAGGGCCCACTTAAAAGGCATTCATCTCAGGATTGATCCAACGATTCTTGTTGATTCGTGGCCCGAAGATGCCCATAGATTAACCTCAGCGAAATGGTGAAAACCACTAACCGTCAGGATGAGACGCGGTTAGTTAGAAAAATTGGCGGTCCCAGTTGGAATTAAAGGTTGAGTGACTTGAGGTGGATCTAACGCTTGGCGCGGCTTCACAAAGGGGAAGTGCTTGATTGTTAAGTATTGTGAAGTGGCGAAAAGATGGTAGGGCCCAAAACTCAAGCAGAGAGATTAAGCAGAAATAAAGACAATGCAAGTTCCCATGATCCAACGGCTAGCGTTGCTTCCTGAAAGAAAAGAGCATGGGTTTTATGCTCTATGAAATAGCGAAAGAGTGAAACAGAGGAAAGACTCAGAGGAATCATGACTCGTTGGAGCCAGTTTTGAATTCGATTTGGTGAATTCAATTATGAAAAGAAAGCTGAAGCATGCGGAGTTAATTCCTAAAAAACTTAAATGCCAACTTGTCTTCTGTAGTCCGCATCAACTTGATTGCTAATATCGTTTCATCGAAGTTTGTTGCAGAGTGAGTTTCTTCAAGCGAATAATCAGGTTTTTTGTGCTTTTCTTGATAACGCTGGTTTGTTCTCAAATATTTGTCGTGTGAATTACTTTGTTAGAGGTCTGTGCTAGTTGCTAGTGGTGTAGTTGCTCATCCAAAATGGCACCTAGAAAAGAATTCACCGGGAAGGTGGACTACCAAGAATGAAATATATGTGATGATTTTTTAGAACAATTAACTATGTCCACCAATGTTGGGGCTAAGATCAAAGAATTAGTATCCAAACACCCTCGTCTAAAAATTGGAGATGGCTTGTATGATAAGGGTAATTGGTTGAGAGACCCTGAAATAGGAATGTCGAGCTTAGAACTTTTCAAAGTCGGTTTTGGGCAAAGAAATTCCCCAGCTCCTGTCAATGGCATATGGGAATAGGATGTAGGAAAGCTTGTGGTCCCAGGTGTTTTTATGGATACAGACCTGTTAACTTTGATTACACAGAATTATGACTCTGTGGCAAGGTGCATCAGGAACATAAAGGGGTCAGTCCTGATTGAAATCAATGAAGATGAATTCAGAAAAGCTTTCAAACTCAGTGAATCCTCCAATTTGTTAGAGCCTATTGATTTTGAATCATTAGCCCAGATTTACAACGTACAGAGGGATCATCTTAGTAATGGCCCATTAAGAGAGTTATTTGTGAAGATAGGGGGGTTGACAGTTGTAGGCCCCAGCACAATGGAACCATTTTCCCTCAATTTATTCACCCTGAGAGCTAAGGGTATGTATTGGGCCTTATGCCAGATCTTTGGGGAAGATGCTGAAAAGAATATGCCAACCCATTATATGATGATGATTGCCCAAATTTTGAATCCTTCTTTGGCCATTACATTTGATTATGCTTCATACCTTGTTGATGCCATTCATAAAGGGTTAGTAGGAATCAAGAATGGTAAGGTTGACAAGCAATTTGGATGGAATGCACATGTTCCTGTTCAAGGGTGTTGATTACTTTGCAAAGGAGATGGACCTAGCTAAGGTCAAGGATAATGAGGAAATGCCAGTACAATTGTGGAGTATTGTTTTATCATGGGATGGAGAGGATGCAAGTTATCTAAAGTTTGATAGATGCTTTGCATCTAAGATCAGAATCCTCTTATATAGAGAAAACCCTAGAATTCCTAAAGCTCTTTTGGAATTTATTAGACCTAAGGAGTTTGCAGAGGATATCAAGATTGCTCACAATTGGGGAGACATCTATTTGTACCCTGTGTCTACTATTTTCAGAGTGTTTGGATTTAGAGGCACCCCTTATTTACTACCCTATCAGGTCCCATTGAAAATTGGGATTACAGAAGTGTTAAGATAGATTGGAGGGGTGCAGGAAGCTGAGTTGACTAACAGAGGTAAAGGGACTATTTTCCCAACTGTTACCATGGCCCACCATTTTGTAATCACTAAGGGTGGATGGAGATTCTTTGAAGATTTCTTTAAACCATATAGGTTATCAACTGCAGTGTCAAGATGTGCAGACCCTGAGGACTTCTTCAATGGCATGTTCAGGAAAAGAGCAGTGTGCAGAGGTAGGCCTCATCCATTTCAATTTCCTGAGGATTTGATTAGAAACGAGTTTAGCTTAGATGAGCAGGAACTGAGGAAGGAGAAGTGGGTGGCATATAAGAAATCCCTTGATTTTATTCATCAGTTTGGCACTAGCTATGACCCTCTGTCTAGCTTCACCCCATTTGAGGAGAAAATAAAGTTTCTAATTCTTTATTTTGAAGATGTAATGCAGACCCTAAAGGAAAAAAGGGAGGCCATAATGCAAAATGATCCTGATAAGGTTAAGATGGTCTTGGCCAAGCCTGCTTTTGCTAAAGCAATCCCACCAGGTGACTATGCAATGCTCAAGAGACCAAAGTACATTGTAATGATGCTAGTGACAGGTGAGCCTTCCTCTTCAAAAGGGAAAAGGAAAATTGAAGATATTGTAGACATTCAGGATTCCCCTAAGAGGCAAAAAGTGGGAAAAAGAAATTGAAACTAATGAGCCTCAATATTCCCCATCTCAGTCTCCTATCCTCATTGGAGATGAACAAGTTGTGGCTGAACAATTATTGCAGTTAGGGAGTCTTGGTGAGATTTCCTATACTTATGAGGAGACCCAAGAAGGGATGCCCGAAGAGCCACCAAATGTTGAAATGGATTTAACTGATGGTGAGTTAAAGGGCCAAGAATTGGACCTTACTGTTAAGCAAGCTAGTGAAGAATTCCTAGCTGACAGCAACTTCGTCACATCAAGAGCTTTTCTACAATTTCTTTGGAAATAGTTAATTGATCAATTCAAGATCAGATGTGAGAAAAGGGTAAATGAGCAGCCTCTCAAAGATGCAGCCCAAGTAGAAGAAGAAGTTAAGCAAGAAATGATGGAGGAGTTCAAAGCAATCGCCCCTGAGAAAGGGAGGGATATGTTGGATAAAGTTGGTGTGTTAATTCTCCCTGAATGGGACATAGCTGATGCATTGATCCTTGATACAGTAAGAAAGGAAACAAAGCCAATGGAAGGTGTGACCTTCAACAAGGATAATGTTGCTCTTGTCCTGTGGTCATTAAAGAAAGATGAGAACAGGATGAAGAAAAATACCTCATATTTTTAGCCTCTTTGGAGGAATGATTGTAAAGAGGGTTCAGGACACAAGAGTGGTGGAGGCAGCTAGTACTATTCTAGAAACTGCAAAGTTTAATGTGGCAGTAGCAGAGAAAGAAGCCCAAGAAAAGGCTACTCTCCAATTGAAGTTGGAGACTATTTTAAAAGCTTATAATGAAGCTAAGGAAGGAATAGCCAATAGGGACAACATCATCACTAAACTCCAGAGCCAATTGGCAAGTCAACATCATCAAGGTGAGCCTTCAACATTGATGATCACTTCCTCTCTAGCAAGACCCCCACCTACTAGTCCAATTATAGAATTCCCTCCTTCTCCTATGCCTTATGGTTTCCAACCGGCTGAGACTTATCAACATGAAATGGAAAATTTGAAACAAGCCCAAGCCTTATTTGCAAGCAAGTATGAGGAAAAGATAAAGGCAACAATTTCAAGCTTTGTTGACACTATTTATGCTCCTACAGTATATCTCAATATGAAAAGAATTTTGGATCTCTTAATGAGTTGGATGAGGATAAGGCTATTTTAAAGCCTGTTATGAATAAATGGTTGCCTAGGGAAGTGGACTTAGAACTGATGTGTGCATCATATGATGAGGCAGAGGCTGATGTCACTATCAAGTCTACATGTAAGCTGGCAAAAGGATTGACAAAGTTGGCTGAAGGAAGAGCTAGTGTGGAAAGAAAAGCTAATTTGTATCGGAAAGAATATACCGAGCATAAATTTGCATTGTTCCTTGGAGGTTTTGTCAACCAGAATCAGTTAAAGGATAAACAGGCATGGCTAGATGAGTTAGGGGCTAGTTTATCCTTAAGGGTAAATGAGATAATTAATAAAGATGACACCTCTTTGTTTGTTAAAACAATTGAGGAAATAGAGAAGATCAAATCTCGTTATGGGTTTTTGGATTCAGAGGTAAGGAAAGTGAGGAACACCTGGAAAAAGTTGTTAAAGTTGAATAAAACAATTATTGGCCACTCATGGCCTAATGATGATGTTTTCCAAGGATGGTCCCAAAAGTATGCAGTGGCCGATGTGGAGGTTCAAGAAGAAGATGCTCCGGAACACTTAGAACATATTCCAGAACAGTTAGAAGGCACTCCTGAATGGTTAGAGGATATTGCGGAAGAGCCACCAATTAAAGAAGTTGTTGAAGCATAAAAGGATATGTAACTGCTTCTTGAGTGAAGTAGTGTTTTGTAACAAACTTTTTGAATGGATGGTCTGAAGCTTGTTTGCATCCATGATTATATAAATGGATACCAGGACCAATGGAGGGGTATCGCAAGGAATTGTAAAGAAATGTTGCAGAAATTAATCTGAGCTCTTTTCCAAATATCATGAAGAACATCCAAATGTTTTTGTAATATTTTCTGAGATAATATCAATATACAGACCATCAACTTTGATCCTAGAATTTGTGTTGTCTTCAAATGTGTTTGCAAATATTTACTGTTTTCGATTTGAATAATCTAGGGTTATTCATTTGAATATGGGTTGTAAGGAAATCTTAAATAGGAGAGTTTCTTAGCTTTTCTCTTCAGGAGGGAAATTAAATATGCATGAAGCACTTCTGTCAGTAAATTCTTTGTTGAAAACTTTGAATTTGATAAATGCAAGCTGGTTTTGCTAAGGGTAATTCTTACGTATGTTAGGCATATGTGGGGTTTTATAGAAGTCGAGGTGATGGGATGTGTGGGGATATTTGATTGTGGGAGTATTGTAGAAACTTAGATGACTTTGTGGCCTGGATAAGGCACTAATATCTGTTGTAGTTTTCTTCTGCATATCTTGTAGGTCAATACTGAAAACGAATTTAAGTTTTATTTCTCTGTTTCAATCAGTTCTAAGGCGATGAAATCCACTAGTTTTTGGGACAATGGTTACTGTGGGTTTTGTTTAAAAGTGTGAAAGAATTCACCTAGGGTATACCCGCCTGAACTTTTTATAAGTTCGAAGTGTAGAAGGTCATAAAACCTTGTCATATGTTGCTCTAAAGTTTTCCTTCTCTTTGATCTCTCTTCTGCAGATAGAGTTTATTATTTTATTACCAGGGATGTTAGAGGGAATCAGAATTTAAGAACAACACGTTCTTTCTAAACAGTTGCTTTAAAATGAAAAATGTAGTACTTGTTCTTCTCAAAAAAATCATTCTTGTCAATGGTTTTCATTTTCTAGCTACCAGATTATATATGTTAGTGAACATTAGTAGCCCCTTCATTTCATTACTATACAACATGATCCTATTTTCCTGTCCATGTCATTCCTAAATTGTTACAATTTATTATATTTCTATTTAACTTTTCATTGCTACGGATGTTGTTTTAATTTGACACTTCAATGCAATTGGGCATTGCTTGAATGAACGGTAGGGCCACAGAGGGAGAGATCGGAGGTTCCATGAAGCCGGTTGGTTCGTACCTACTCCCCATGCATACTAGGATTGACAAGTGTTGTTTTGGGTCGGGATCTCCGGAAGGGAAGCTCAGGGCATAGCAGAGCATAGCAGAAGGCCATCAGTGACCTACTTAGCTCCTTTTCTTTCTTTAATAAGTCCCTCTCCTTGAAGACCTCGACCCAGTTCCAGAGTTTGGGGCCCCAACTTCGAGAAATAAAGCTAGCGCCCGAGAGTTTCTATTACTACTATAAGATGCGGGCGGATATCCCTAAGGCCCAGAGGGAAGAATGACAGAATGTACCGGAGACGAACTGTGTAACTCATCCTGTAGCTTCTAGGGCGATTCATTGGAGGTCGACCTGCCATTATGGCTTTTAAGCACGCACCCGATCGTTTGGAAGTGACTTAGTGTTGGGGCAGACTTAGCTCGAGTGACTTCGGAAATGGCTGATGTTTCAAGGCCTGCCTTCAGATGGAGAGATTTAGTCGAGGATGTGATGTTGTGCCTTCAAAAGGAAGGGTCGACTGAAAGCCATCCCTTGTATTGTGTTGGGGCATTTAAAGGTATTAACCCCCCGAAAGCCCATCCCCACACGATGAGAAGGGAATCTTCTCGATGAGAGCTGGCACTCGACTGACAAGAAAACAAACATATCTTCCAATCTCTGAAACCAGGTTCAGATGTGAAAGCAATGATCATTAATCCTACTAGACTATCTGGAGTTTTTATCCCCCCACCCCCCCCCCCCCACTATAGAAAGTATAGCAAGCTGATTAATTCCCTGGGGTAACTTCCTCCTCTCACCCACCCCAAGGGCCTATCTAGCAGTCGAGTGCCCTCGATAATTAAGCGGGGAGACCCTAACCCTGTAGAGGTTTCAAAATCGAGGGTGTATTGGTTGACTCACCCGAGAGCACTTCGATTTGTTTCAATCTCGGGTGTATTGCTAACCTGGGCAACTATGCCCCCCGGTTCATCAGGGGTGGGTGGCTATAGTGGGGAGTCCCACCCTGCTTCCCTAGCTATAGATTGCCCCACAGTCATATAGATGCTTCCACCCTTACAATCTGTAGGGGTCGAAGTTTAAATCGCCAGATTATATACGTAACATGCCTATGCAACTATATCCACCAATAGATCGATATGTAGTTTTTATTAGAGATCCCCCTACTATTCTAAAGGGGCATAACTTCTCCCATAGAATTGTAGGGCGGATCAAGCGAGAGCGACCAATAAATGCTAGGTTTATAGCCCACATCCAATGGAGTTCAATACAATACCAGCATGGTGGTGTTGCGAGGTCACATAAAATGATTTCCTGTTGATAATAGAAAGTTTTCATTTTTTCCATCCATTCCGTATCCACTTTTGCAAAGTTCCCCTTTCCATAGAGTAGGGCAATTCTTAATTAATCAGTTCATGTGTGTGGGGCTGGCAATTAATCAGCTTGCTACATGGGGCATAGTTTCCTGCTAGAATACGCTACAATAACCCAACCCGCATCGCCCCTTCAAATAGTAGGGCCCTTAGAATAGTAAGGGCCCACCCAACATTTAGTAGGGGCCCTCCCACCCAACTATTGCTTCCCACCCACCCTGCATTGAGAAGGAACCCACCCACCTACACGAAATTAGCTCGCTAGGCCTTTCCAAATAGTAGGGGCCCCCAGCCCCTGCCCAATTCGACTGGGGGTAGGGTAGGGAATCAGTGAATTAATTAGCTTGCTAAAATACGCCCCCTACTATTTTGAGGGTAGTTGCTAGAATAAGCTAGAGTAAGCCCCGGCTCTTCCACCCACCCCTAGCCTGAATCCTCTAGACTTGGATCTCCAATAGATGGACTTGGCTCTACTACTACTGCCTCTGCCTATGTATCGGACCATGCCCTTGCCCCGACAACCTATATTGCCTCCACCATAGGATATGGATATGCTACTGCAGACTCTGCCACTGATGATAGGACTGCTACTGGCTTATATGTTTCTAGATAAACAGGTTCTGAGTCAACGGATGAAACTATAGCTGGTTCTACTTAAATAGGTTTCGGGTTCCCTACTATCTAGCCGAGGTCAAAAGCTGGTCCTGCCTCTCCTCCTACTCCCTACGCCTATACCTATGCTATGGGTGGGGGGCCCCTACTATTCTATGGCTAGTCACTGTGAGGTTACCCACTTTTGTTACGGGCTATCAAACAATCTATCGATCTAGAAGGAATGTTGAAGGCTCTGGCACTTGAATTGTTAAGCGTTGTTCTGGCATTCTATGATGTTCTAGTTTGAGGAGTTCCAACCAGTGTACCTACAAGTGATGGTTCTAGTAAAACGGGATAGATAGAGATAGCTCATTACTTATGACCTGGTTGAAGAATAAGTCCATCAATTTAATAATTATACCTTTGATATTTACTTGTTCAAATATAACATACTTTTATATCTCAATTTAAATTGGCTCTTTTCAATCCTTGCATTCCCTACAAAATGGATTACTTTCTCAGGTATGCTTCTCTATTCAACATTTGAGAACCCAGTGCATATTTCTTTATACAATTATCACATACTCCTTTTATTGACTACAAGAATTTGAGATTACATTTACTTTAAATTTACAATTGATATGTTTTCTAATTTTTGACAATCCATGTTGCTTCATGGTTGATCTTTTTGTTGTTTGTCGGAGTGGAATGTTTGGTTGTCGGCAGGGTTTCAGAAATCTATTTGTTGCAAAACAAATCTGGTAGAGCAAGGATATTAAACTGAATAGATCAGGTGCATATCTCTAAATCGTATTAGTTTAATTGGCATTTCCTGATTTATATTGGGTCTATTAAACATAACTTTGTTTAAATCTACACATATATATTTTTTAATTCGGTTGAATTTCTCCATCCTCTTTCCTTTACATGTTTATTATGGCTTGCCTAATTTTTCTCTTTACTATTGTTTCCAGGGTAAAATGATGGTGGATGCTACACTTTCACAGCAACAACTAATATAAGGCAAATGAAATTGTATGCAACTATCTATGAGAGCATTCATACCTTTCTTCCCGTTTGAATTCCCCAATTCTCTCCAATTAAGATTCTTCTATAGTAATACTGTATTCAACTACCCTCTACACAGAGCAACATAATTATCTTTATTAATGTGAACTAACTACCCACCCAAGTTCATTAATTAGGTTATCACTTGATTACAAAACTCCCTTTGAGTTACCCAAGTGACCACTTTGGGTCTAGGCCCCTAATGAAAGCCACTCCCCCTTGACTTGCACCTAAAAATCAAAATAAAACACAAGGCTATGACACCCAAAATACGAGGTGACAAGGTTCCAACCATAGAAAGGAAGATCCCACTTGCTAGAAAAAGATCTCCAAGAGGAATAACAACAATAGGCTAGGAATGACCAACAAGCACATAAGAATCCACTGATCCAAAATATCAGAAGAAGCAGTACAACAATGATCAACAATGAAGTCTCGACTATAATGGAAGTCATGCAAGACACTAAACTCATAACATTCAAGGACAAAGAGTAACATGATCAAATGGGAAAACAAGCATTATCCTAGTCTCTGGAAGCTAAAAGCATTAAACAACATGACCATGAATCCACACTAATAGACTAGAATCAAGAAAGAACAAGGTCTCATAAAGCCAAGCGTAAAAAAAACTCAGTCTTAAAGAAATACCAAAAGACCAATAAAACTTCTATTCAACCATTAATTCAATTTTACATTATTTCCCAATAACCCAATTAATCATTACAATTCATTCTACTCCTATACATTTGCATGATAATACTAACATTCCATTTCCATATGATAATGAAAACGTAACATAATATAACCATAATGCAATCATGTTTTCAATTAAATAAGAACAGAAGAAGGGAATTTTGAATTTGAATGATAATGTTTACATAAAATTATTTCTAAACAAAACTTGATCACATGAATAATTAATTATATGAGATAACATATGGGAAATTCTAGATTCATTTACTCTTCTCACAAAGATATCTAATTTCCATATATAACTATATTTAACTATATACAAATGTTAATTCACAAAGTATACTCTATACTCAAAACTAAAAGCATTAATCTAAACATACCTAAGTTTATTCGCTATAACTATCATAAACAAAACCTAGCTATATATATCCAAAAGATATAGTCTTTAATCAATTATATTATCTCTACCAATTAATCTACCCTTCCAAATTTTGGACATATAAAACGAACATTTATCCAATTAGGCGACCAACAACAATAACATAAATAAATATTTTTACATTAATATAATAATTAATTGATCTGAAAATATATATATATATATAGTTACTTTATCACAGAATAATAAATCATAAAAGGGTCACATATTCCGAACTACGCATTATTATAAGATAAGAAAACTTAAACACGTGAGCGAAGAGATATATATATATTTTAAAATAAAGGAAACTAACATTCGAAACGAAAAATGAATTCATAGAACACAACAGTCTACCACTGTCGAACTACAACTTCACAAAGAGGAGTGGGGGAGGCGTACATGCCACCCACCACGGTGGGTACAGACTCCCCCACGGTTGTGGGGAGAGTCATCCCACTTCGTGGGCATTGACTCCCCCATAGTCGTGGCAGAGCCACCCCATCGTTGTGGGTCGAGGCTCCCCACAACGTGAGATCCACCCACAACCCTAAAACCTGAACAAAAAACAATACGATAACAAAAGATTTCATAAATATATAAATCTATAATAATTTAAATGCGTGTGTGTGTGTGTGTGTGTGTGTGTGTGTGTGTGTGTGTGTAAGAAAAGCAAAATCATCAGCCAGAAAATCGCAGATTGCCACAAGAAAATTTTTTTAAAAAAACGAATTCCAAATTCGAAAAGCACAAATTCTCCTTTGAAAATTTTTGATCTACTCCCAATTTATTCCCAATCTGAAACCCGTTTTAAATTTACAAATTACAGCTTCAGGAGAAATCTTTCATATCAACTTTGAACCTAAATTTTAAATACAAAACTCTATAAAAGCCCAAAACCCCATACAAACAACAATTTCATTACATTTACTCGTTTCAATCAAACAAAACAATCAAACTAATTTACGCAATTTAAGACAAATTTTAACATGCAAAGAAACATAAAACCTACCTTAATACGCTAAACTGGTAAGGAGAACAGAGACAGAAGAAGTATTCACGTGATACCAATCCAAGAGCTCTAATCCAGATGAATCAAGCAATCCTTTTTAATTTTGTTTTCCCCAAAGCCAGAAATTTCCCCAAATTTCCTTGAAACCCCAAAATCCAAAGAAAATGAAATTTTTGCAGAGCAAAATTTCACGAGAAGACCCCCCTTCCAAAAAGAAAGCCATAATAATAAAATACCCATTTACAATTGTAACTCCCAAACATGCAAGATTCCACATATTGATTAATTAATTAATTTCAGTAACCTCCACACAAGAAATCTGAAAATTGAATAATTAGATATAAGCTATTTACTTTAAAATTGATTTTTAAAACAATTAAGTTATAATAGTATTTTGATTATTATATGAGTAAGGAAAAGACTTAATTAAATATTTATAAATTTCTATTTAATTAATCCTTCCAATTTAGATAAATAATTTAAGCCCTCAAACTTTTCAATAAAATAAGTAATTTAAATACTTTAAATCTTTAAATTCCACAATTCCAATTTATTAATTCAATTACCCAACGTCATTCAAATATCATTTAAAATATGATGTTAATCTTTTTCGCAAAATATAAGATAATAATTAAACTACACACAGGAGCAACAAAATACGACAGTTCAAAACATGGAGGGCCAATAGGGGTGACGACTGACATGACCGAACAAACAAAGAACTAGGGTGCCTAACAGGGATTTGACTGATATCTCTTTTTTTCTTCCACTTTACAAAAGGGTTGAAGGATGCTCAGTACCTAGAGTGGCATAAATAAATCGTCGAACATGGATATATAACCACAAGATATCATATCGTGAATAGGGAATGGAAGCGACGTAGCTTGCCCATGAAGAGAAGTGAAACACTTTTCCGTTTCACCCAAGCACATCAAACATAGAAGCAATGCACATCAACTCAATATGCATCAATAAACATAAAGAAACTCACAAATAATCTAACTGAATAACATCTAATAAACACATCATAGGCAACATCATATAATTCCATCATAAACATCAACATATAAATCATCATATAAAATCATATAACATGAAGTACATCATAATGCAACGAACCATAGAGCACAAGGTATGAATATCATAAAGGATCCAATAAGCATAGCCAAACATCAAAACCAAATCCAAAATTGACCGACACCAAAAAAGATCGAACCACACATAACTCAACCATAAAATCATACAGGCCAAAAGAGAGAGGGGCACTACATATTATTTTTCATATTACACAAATAAAAGACATGCCAAATCTCAATCCCACAAAATTAAATTCAATTGTCTATCAAACCTTAGAATATTTTGAAAGAGTTTCCTCTTATAAAAGTTATTTCCTAACCTTGCAAAATCAAATATAAAGTATGTAAAATATGTATCAAATATATAAAAATTATAACATTCTAACATGTAAAAAAATACTTAGAAAATAAATAATGTGACAGATAGAATAGGAAACGATTGCAAGAATGAAGATTGAAAATATATACCATGTGAAAACCCCTTTAGAAAAAACCCAACCTACAAATTATTGAACCAATATATTCTTAGCAACAATATAACTACAATAAAATATCAAACTCTTTCCTCCATAGAGATTGAAACATCATATTCTTCAGATATCCAATAGAATAATGTTGCAAAATTCCTTCCATCAGTTTTTTAATCAATGTCTCCAATATATAAACTTAAGAATACTATAAAAATACCATGGGCCCAAAAAAGGTACCAAAATTTCATAGTAAGTGAAGAAGTTGAGAATTACAACTTCAGAGATCCCAAGAACACCTGCAAGCAAAATACCTATCACAAGAGAAGAATGGAGGCAAAAAACAAAAATGGCTCTGAAGAAGAAGATTATCATTCAGAGAGGGAATCAGTAATGAAAAAGTACAATACAATCCTTATAAAATGATATTAGCAACCCTAAAGAAAACCCTAAAGGGATAATGTGTATTTAATAATTCCTACAATATTATTAAATGCCTAAGTTTAGCTTAAGCGTAGAGTATAATAGACTAATAATTAAATAAATAATTATTAGCTAATGCATTATAACTCTAACACCCCCCCTTAAGATGAACTTAGGGAGTAGCTAAAAAACTAAATGCATGAAGCAAAAAAATGCAACTACATGATGAAAGGCAAATTTGGGTCCCGACAACAAGGCCTGATGAGGTGCCCAATCACAACCAAATCTCTATGAACTGGAGAAATAGAGAAAACCTCGTGGGAAAAAACTATACTCCAAAAAGAGATGGAATACAAGAGAAGGACTGAAGAAGCCTCCAAACAAGAATGTTCCAAAAGATAGGAACAAAAGAAGAGCAAAAGAATAATTGAAGCATGAAGAACCTACAAACACTGTTGAAGAATAACTGTCGATCTGAAGAACCTCCACTTAAAATAGAAGATGATCAGGTAGAGAAGACTGTAATCTGCATGAGTACCCTCAAATAACACTACTCGAATCAGATGGCAAACAAAGGAAAACAACTGAACTCGAAGATACAGATGGCAAAAAGACCAAAGTCTGAAGAGCTGATCAATCGAAAATGGAAGGTTGCCTCCAAAAATAGGAATGAAAGAGTGTACTCCAACGAACCAAGGAAGCATTAGAACCAACAACCAACAGGATAAACCCCCCCATAATGTTGACAAGGGAGAGGTGATAGGTACAATGAAACCGAATGCTAAGAAAAAATTGCATGACGAAGAACCAATAACAACGAGAGTGCAACAGAACGTACAAACACATATAAAGGCTAGTGTCATGGAAGGAACACTCACTTGACACACATCATGAGGCTAATGTCATGGAAGGAATACTCACATGACAAAGGTAGATGGAAAAAAAAGGCGAACATCAAACCCCCCCATGGCACTTTATAATGGAGTGCGAGTACAATAAGGCACAAGATGTGCAAGATCCCAAGCATGCAAGGCATAGTGGCACTTTATCTCAATGTGTTTGCAAAAACAAAAATGATTACAAAATGATGTATACAATGCTCAAAAAAGACAAAAGGCTGGAAATACATAAATAATAGTCAAAGATGAGTCATCCCACACAAAGAAAAGGATCCTAGGAGCTTAAAACATCCAAGATATTCACCAGAGTGCATAAAAGAAAAGCACTGAATAAGATGTACCTGGAGAAGAATTTGGAAATAAAATCCATATCACTGGAAACTGCATAGAACTATCTTTCCAATGATATCTTGTGTGCCAAGAACGGAGTCTGGATGCTCAAGATATGCCTCCCGGAGTGCAAAAAAGAACTTCTAAATTTGACATCAAAATAGCAAAAAAAAAAGATCAAACCTCCAGATCTAAAGAGATCTCGGAAAGAGCTTTCTGATGCCTATTTGTTTTCAAAAATTTGACTCTGTTCGCCCAAGTTGTGACAAAAAATACCATCTCTAGGTCAAATAGGCCTTAAGGAAAAAAAAAAAAAGCTCCCTTCTGATGGTGCCTGGATAGAGCGGTGACTGGGAGGAGCGGAGTTGGCCGGGTGAGCGGCAAGCGGGTGGCAGGGAGGGAGATAGGCGGATGGTAGGCAGCGACCGGGAGCAGCCGGGAGGGCGACAGGCAACGGTCGTGACGACGACCAGAAGCAGCAAGCAACGGTCACAACTGGCGGGGGCGGCGAGCGGTTTAGAGACGTCGAGCAGTGAGGAGGCCGACAGTAACCGTTGAGAAGGCCAGCAGTAACCGCCAAGGCTGGCCCTGATGGTTAAGAGACCACCGGCGGTCGACGGTGCTGTTAGCGGCCTGGGTACGCTGTAAAACTGCTCAAAATTTATTTTTTAATTTTTTCTTGAAAATCATGCCCAATAAGGGCAAAAATAAAATAAAAATTGTCAGAGCCAAAGTTGTCCAAATTGGACAAATTTTCTATGAAAATGGGGGTTTTTGGGTGTTCTGAGCTCAACGGTGAGGTCCGTTTGAGAACAAAATTCCTAGAAACAAAAAAGCTCCCCATATGCAAATAAAAAAACTTTGAAAAAGCTTCAAACCCTCGTCTAAAAAATCTTCTGAAAAATCAGGAACAAACAGCAACAGATATAGGCTTTGATACCATGGAGAAGTTGAGAAATACAACTTCAGAGATCCCAAGAACACTTGCAAGAAAAATACCTGTAACAAGAGAAGAATGGAGGCAAAAAACAATAATGGCTCTGAAGAAGATGATTATCATTCAGAGAGGGAATCAATAATGAAAAAGTACAATACAATCCTTATAAAAGGATATTAGCAACCCTAAAGGTGTGCAACCCTAAAGAAACCCTAAAGGGATGAATACCTAAAATATTATTAAATGCCTAAGTTTATCTTAAGCGTAGAGTATAATAGACTAATAATTAAATAAATAATTATTAGCTAATGCATGATAACTCTAACAGTAAGAATTCTCATGACTGTGCAAGATGTGAAGCCATCTAAAAATTAAAAAATAACTTACACAAACATCTTTGACTTTCATTATATACAAGTGGGCACATCTAACTTCTAGATGAAACACTAGTTCCATCTCATGTCCATGAGTATTAAAGTATGGTCTAACTGATGGAGAGGTGGGGGTAACATCAATCAACATACAATTTATAATTAAATGAATTCAAGGTGCATTCCAATTACACCAACTGAATACATTACTTCTTTGGTCTATTTCACACATGTCATCTAAACTTCAGAAAGGAAATATAATATTGGCTTGATCATAGCCTCTCACTATGGATTTTGATGGCACACAAGTCATCATTACATCAAACAACTCAACAATGTATTATTTTATTAAACCCTCATGACAACATTTACTGTGAAAAGACACACAAAAACATCCATATCTTTCCCAAATGATCAAATAACCCAACTTCCTTTGTAGGAGCCTTGTGCAGCAATGTAAATATTACTCTCACCAAGTTTGAGCCTTTTGGGATGATGCAATACAAAGATATAGTTTTCTTAATGCTTGTTGGAAACCCTAGTTTTATCATAGCCCTGCTCTCACCAAAAATGTCATAACTCATTCAAAACTTAATAAAATTGGATCAGATAAAAAGAAAATGAAACTAGACTAATTTATCCACCTTTTCCCATTGTTTTCAGACCATTGTTGTATCATACCAATCCATACCATATGTTTCTTTCATACTGTTACAAGAAAAATTAGTCATTTAGGACAACCTGTACCAAAAATGACATCTTTTACAAATCCCCAGGAAAATTGATGAGACCAATTGAAAATGGAAGTAGGTTAACATAACTAACTTCTCCACCCAGTTTCAGATCATTACATGAAATTAAATTTCATGTACAAACCAAGATAACATTTTGCAACATGAGAAAAGTTCAAAAATAATGCACAAAAATAAGGGTTTCTTCTTCTTCACAATCTCCAACCCTCTCCAACCTTCAACAACCATGGAACTAGAGTTGGAGGCCATTTTTATGCCTTTTACAATAAAAAATAATCAGTTATAACTAAATGTTAAATGACTTGACCCTTCACCTTCCACATACAACCAAAAATGCAAAGTTGCATGACAATATTTGACAAACATGACAACTTTTTACAATATTTGTCATATAACCCACAAATGACCTCCTAAGACTCAAAATCAATAAAAATAATTCCAAAATGGTCTAAAAGACCTTATTAGCAAAACACAATACTAAAGCAAAATTTACAAAAGTGCCTCACGAAGGCATAAAGTCCATCAGGTTCTCCTACACCATACTCCTGGCCAAAAAGGAAATTCAAATCCCTCTTCAATTGAGCGCAACAAAAGGTATCCACCTTTGAATTATCCTCCTTGATTACTTCTATGATCTTCCCTTTCACCATGGATTTCATCTTGAACTTTGGTGTGCCCGTGTTTACAATCTCAACCAGAACTATGTATACTCCTTCCTTACTCTTTCTCCTTTTAGGTGTAGATATGATCTCTTCACCTTTGGTCCTCACTTTTACCATTTGCTTCTCTTCCTTCAACCTTGATGCCTTGTTAGGATCACAAACATATAAAGTGCAAAAAACTGAAAATCCATTATTCTCCTTGAAAATCAATGAAGAAAACATCATACCATCGTACCTTTGAGACCAACTTTGATCCTCCAAAATTAATTCATCCTTGACCTTAACCATATCATCTTCCACTAAAATCAGATCAAGCTTCATACCTATTGTTTCAACATCTTAATGGTTTGTCATGGTTGTATCCTTCATGGATTTGTCTTCCTCTACCATCATCTCAACTTGCTTGGCTTGTTCCTTGTCTTCTTCCATCAGCAAAGGCTTCTTCTCATCTGGTTTTGGTGCCTTCATTTGTCCTTTTTTTTAATCATCATTTGAATAGGCCATACAACCTTCTTCTTCATTGTCAAGTGCTAATTGAGTTCTCTTTTGAGCAATTGCTCTATCTCAAGTTGATGTCTCTTTTCCATTTCCTCTATTTGTTCCATTTCTTTCTTTATTTCTCTAATCTCTTTCTCAAACTCTATTTGCCTCATCTTTTCCTCTTTCCTCTTCTTTTCTTGTCTCTTCTTTGATGAACCATCACCTTGCAAATACCTCTTCAACTGATCCATTCCTTCCTCTAGAAAGTCCCTTTAACCTTGCTTCCACTTTGTCTTTGCCTCACCTAGGTCTCTTCTCTTTTTCCCTACCTAGTCTTATGGAAACCAGGTTCTCTCTTCTACCTACACAAACACAAACACACAACCACTAAAATCTCTTTCCCAAACCTTCTGAGCTCTGATACCAATTCTATGCAAAGGTGGGGCTAACATCAATCAACATACAAGTTATACTTAATTGAATTCAAGGTGCATTCCAATTACCCCACTTGGATACATCACTTCTTTGGTCTATTTCACACACGTAATCTAAACTTCAGAAAGGAAATATAATATTTTCCTGATCATGGCCTCTCACTATGGATTTTGATGGCACACAAGTCATCATTACATCAAACAACTCAACAATGTATTGTTTTATTAAACCCTCATGACAACATTTATTATGAAAAGACACAAAAACATCCATATCTTTTCCAAATGATCAAATAAACCAAATTCCTTTGTAGGAGCCTTGTGAAGAAATGTAAAGAATACTCTCACCAAGTTTTATCCTTTTGGAATGATGCAATACAAAGATATATTTTTCTTAATGCTTGTTGGAAACCCTAGTTTTATCACAGACCTGCTCTCACCAAAAATGTCATAACTCATTCAAAACTTAATAAAATTGGATTAGATAAAAAAGGAAATGAAAATAGAATAATTTATCCACATTTTCCCATTGTTTTTGAACAATTATTGTATCATACCAATCCATACCATGTGTTTATTTTAGACTGTTACAGGAAAAATCAGTCATTCAGGAGAACATGTACCAAAAATGGCATAACTTTTACAAATCCCCATGAAAATTGATGAGACCAATTGAAAATGGAAGTAGGTTCACATAAATAACTTCTTCAACAACTTTCAGATCATTACATGAAAGATAAATTTCATACAAACCAAGAGAACATTCTACAACATGAGAAAAGTTCAGAAATAATGCACAAAAATAAGGGTTTCTTCTTCTTCACAATCTTCAACAATCTCCAACCCTCAAAAACCATGTAATTAGAATTTGGGTCCATATTTATTCCTTTTCCAACCAAAAATAATCAGTTATAACTAAATTTTAAATGACTTGACCCTTCACCTTCCACATACAACCAAAAATGCATGACAATATTTGACAAACATGAACACTTTTTACAATATTTGCCATATAGCCCACAAATGACCTCCTAAGACTCAAAATCAATACAAATAAGTCCAAAATGGTCTAAAAGACCTTATTAAAATATCAAAACACAACAATAAAACAAAATTTACAAAAATTGCCTCATGGAGGCATAAAGTCCATCAGGTGCTCCTGCACCACTAACAAATCCACTATGTTACTCCTATTCACTATCTCATTATACATAATATTTAGATAAGCCTTCAAAGAATAATAAATAATTATATATGTCCTCACACTCATATGAGCATCCCATTTTCCCATACTATTAATTTTGGAGACATATACATTATTTACCCATCTTAGATTAAATTTAAATTTAATGATCGAGACTCCTTCACACCAAGAGAAACAAGGGTTGGACTACATATAAAATTATAATAAATAATTTTTTTAAATGTATTTTGATGACACAACCTCTATGACAATCTTGCATCAATTATATTATGGATTGTTAAGCACAAGTTTCTTCATCTTGAAAGAATAACCTTATTGATATTCAATCGTCGCTAGTTCTAGGATTGTTTATTTCATCTCATGCATAATATTTTCTTCATTTAAAATATAATTTTATATGTTTTGATTCGTCTTTGTAGATTTACTCCAAATACTTGAGATGATTTTATAAGCAAACAACTAGAGTTACTCAATTTATCTTTATGCAAAATAATATTTATATAGACAAGGCTATGTTACGATACTAGAGGCTTGGCCACATTGGAAAAAAGGGTCTAGGGGCCTTGGAAAACAAAAACCTTATTGAAGCTTTGAATGACTATGATCTTGATTTTGATTTCTGTAAGCATTGCATTTATGGATCTAACAAAACTACGTTCAATTTTACTCATGTTTTCATATAAATCCTATGATGTGTTGGATCTTATTCATTTGATGCATTTGGTCCTATAGATGTTCCTTCCAGTGGAAAATCCACATATTATGTTTCATTTATTGATGAATTTAGTACAAGGACATGCGTATATTTTGTTAAGAGTAAATCTGAAATTTTTAGTAGATTTAAAGAATTTAAAGCAATGGTTGAGTTGCAGACTAGAAAGAAATAAACTGTTTAAGGACTAATAATGGTGGTGAATTTTTTTCTAATGATTATGATAGATTTTGTAAAGATTATGGTATTAATACACAAAAGACAAATTTGTATTCTCCGCAATAGAATGGAGTTGCAAAAAGAATGAACATGACATTGATGGAGAAGGCTAGGAGTATGTTGAGTGGTTCTCATCTAGAACATTTTTTGGGGGTTGAAGTTGTTGCAATTGCATGCTACCTAATTAACATGTCTCCTACATTAACTATTGTTAATAAAACACCTATTGAGGCATGGTTTGTTCATAAGTCTTCATTGAGACATCTTAGAGTTTTTGTTGCGAGGCATATGCACATGTGACAAAGGAGAAGTGAACAAAGTTGGACAGCAAGGTTGTGAGATATATATTCATCGAATATATTTATGGTGTGACAAGATACAATCTTTGGGACCCTATTGCACATAAGGTATTACCTAGTAGAAGTGTTATTTTTAGAGA
This sequence comes from Cryptomeria japonica, assembly GCF_030272615.1. Lineage (NCBI taxonomy): Eukaryota > Viridiplantae > Streptophyta > Pinopsida > Cupressales > Cupressaceae > Cryptomeria > Cryptomeria japonica. Next base: position 619,644,183 of record NC_081406.1, read on the forward strand.
AATTAAGCCTCTTTCTGTTACATTGTATCCAAAATAGATTAAATAGGAAGATGTTATTCAATTTCCTTCTATGCCTGAAAGAGTTGAATCAAGACCCTTAGACTCATAAGAAGTTGAGGAATCTTCAAAAGAAGAGGAAGACACTCCATCTCAGCTTGTTCGAAGGTCTACAAGACATAGATAGCCACTAGAAAGGTATTCACCTGTTGATTGGTGATGTATTTTTTCTTTGAATACTAATGTGTATTAACCTAGATTTATAGAAGAGACATTAGATATGAATGATGCATAATCTTGAAAGATTACATTTGATGAAGAAATGACCACTTTGAAAAAGAATGATGCAAATGGATGTTCAAAAAAAATATTGGTTCAAATAGAGATATTAAGAAGTATAAAGCAAGGTTGGTTGTGAAAGGATACTCTCAGGTTGAGAGTGTTGATTATGGTGAGAGATTTTCTCTTGTTGCAAAAAAGACATCCATTAGATTTTGTACTACTATTGATATTGCTTATTATTTAGAGGTTCAACAAATGAATGTGAAGTTGCTTTGTTTCATGATAATTTAGAGGTAGATATTTATATGACACATCTAGAGCACTATATCATAAAAGGGAAAAGAAATTTGCTTTTGTAAATTTATGAGATCTTTGTATGGTCTCAAATAGATTCCTCAGGTGTGGTACCAAAAATTTGATACATATGTGTTAATCTTTATATTTGAGCATTCTAAATTGGATCATTGTTTTATTATAAATCTAATGGTGATCATTTCATGTACATTGCATTACATGTTGATGATACTTTACTCATTTGAAAAGGGAAAGCTATGACTTCAGAACTAAAGTCTAAGCTTGCTGCAAAGTTTGAGATGAACGAGCTTGGTGAAATGAAACGTATTCTTGGGATTAAAATTAGAAGAGATAGAGTAAACAGAAAGCTTTGGCTAGGCCAGAGTAAGTATGTGAATTAAGTTTTATAGAGGTTTAACATGTAGGATTGCAGACTATTATGCGTTCCCTTTACAATTGAAATAAAGTTATTTGTTTTAGATTGTCTTGCGTCTCCATCAATTATGGAAGACCTAAGAATAGTACAGTTGGAAGTTTGATGTATGCTATGGTTTGCACTAGACTGTTATTTCCAAATATATGTCTAATCCTAGTAGAGTTTATTGGGATGCAGTTAAAAGAGTCTTCAAATATTTCACGGGTACCTCAAACTATTCTCTATGTTATCATGATAATTTGACAGGAAACAAAATTTCCCTTAATATTCATGGTTATGTGGATTCAGACTAGGCAAGTGATGTGGATAGTTGAATATCTACTAGTTCTTATGTGTTTATTATATTTGGTGGTGCAATAAGCTGGATGAGTAAGCAACAGGTTGTGGTTGCTTTGTCCACTACAGAAGCAGTGTATATGGGAGCTACTCATGCTTTCAAAGAAGCCATTTGGCTTAGGAGACTGTGTTAAAATATTGGAATAAAACAAGGGGATGTGATAGTTTATTGTGACAATCAAAGTGTGATCTTCCTAACTAAGATCTCAACATTTCATCCCAAGACCAAGCACATTGATGTTTCATATCATTTTTTTCAAAGATATGGCGGAGTATATTAAGGTGAAGTTGTTTAAGGTACAGAATTTGATGAATTTTGCAGATTCTTTATCTAAGGTTGCGAGCACAAAGAAGTTCATATTGATAATATGATGAAACTATAAATATATGGTCAACTACTGAGAGGGGGGGGGGCAAATCAGTAGACAAAAAATTAACTGGGCTTTCACCAAAATTAATTCCAACTCAAAAACAACTCACAAAGTATACCGGTTTAGACACTTTATCAAATCTGCAGTAGCACTGCTAAACCTTACCGGTTGACCGAATACTTCAGTGATACAAAGCAACAGATCTGAAACTTAGATATCCTTTGACCAAAACCTTAAACCACTTCACTAATACCAATAATAACATACTTCAGATCATTTTCAATCATGTAAACATATCTATGCAGATTTACCAATCATTCAATCATACCAGAAACACATCCACAAAATCATTCACCACTTGACACAATGATTTTCATGTGGAAACCCAAATGGGAAAAACCATGGTGGGGATGAATACCCACAAGTATTTTGAACTCTTCTGAAGTCCGCCTTGTTAGGAGCCAGGCCTTGTTAGAAGCTTATACAATAATGTCTTGTTAGGAACATATCCAATTAAGGACCACCCGGTTAAGGGATTGACTACAAATACCCTATTAAAGGTAATACCATGTTAAAGGTAACCTTGGTGGATGATTTCAAATCCAAGCTAATGGATCACCTGGTTAGAGGATTTTAACAACAATCATGTTAAAGCATACCCGGTTGAGGGATTTTACTGATATAATGGTTAGAGAACAACATGTTCTTGACTGATCTGGAAATAGCACTTCCTTGTTGAATCAGATCCTTTACTGCTCCTATCTGCCTTCACAACATTTTGTAGATACACCTCTTGTTTTGACAACAATCACTTACACACTTAACCAAATTTTCCAACACAACATTGAATCAAATCATCGACCTTATAAGCAAATACATTAGGTCGGTAACACAACACAAACCCTACAAATCTCATAGAGATTACAAACATATCAGTTCAATCTTGACGGTGAGATTGCATGCAATCAACTTCACATTCTTCTAAGCATCTACAACCGCTCCTAGATCACCGCACTTTGAATCTTATAACACATCACGCGGTTTTCACTTTATACTATGAATTTGATCATTCCCAAGATAAACAGTTATCTTTATGCACAAAAATCTTTTCAAAACTCATCACGTGCAACATTCTTATGTGTCATATTCATCATCGATCATCATTTGTTCATAGATCATCACAACCGATCTGCAAGATTCATCGGTTAGGGTTTTGTTTCTCAACTGGTTAGGGTTACCGGTTGATCATCATTGCATCATTACCAGTTGCAACACTTGCTTCATTACCAGTTGTTCTACTGCTTCATTACCGATTGCAATTGACATCAATGACAACACTATACTACTTCAATGCAATCTTCATGCAATGCCAACATTCCCCCCCTTTGGCATTGATGGCAATACAAATATCAATACCAATTGATTGTCATGATTGAGAGTAAAGAAAACAAAGTAAAATAATCCTGGTTTATATTTTACAACATAAACTATCCTTCAATTGTATATTCATATCTTCAGCTGGTAACTAGTTATCAATCATATACATTTCTTCTCCCCCTTTGACAACAATGCCAAAGTGAAGGTAAACCATTCTGGTTCTCATCCATGCTTCATCGATCCACAATTAGTTGCTCCCCCTTGTGGAGTAGCTCCATTGTTCACCAATCCTTCTTCAAGGTTTCCATTAGTCTCCGGGATTGATGTCTTCCACATCTGCTTAATTGACTTTATGTAGGGGTAAAACCCCTAACTGACCTCTAAGGTAATCAAATGTAGCCTTAGGTAGAGGCTTAGTAAAAATATCTGCAAGCTTCTCTTTAGTGGAAACATGCTCCAATGATACATATTTGCTTTGAACTTTCTCTCTCAAGAAATGATACTTCAGCTCTATATGCTTTGTCCTAGCATGTAACACTGGGTTATTAGAAATGTTTATAGCACAGGTGTTATCACAAAAAAAATTTACTGGTTCTGGTATCTTCAGCTTGAAACCCTCCAATATGTGTTTCATCCAAATTGCTTGGGTACAAATCATGTAAGCTGCAATAAACTCAGCTTCTGCAGTTGATTGAGAGATACAACTTTGTTTCTTGCTACTCCAAGACACTAATTTGCCTCCAAGAAAAAATGCTCCTCCAGTTGTACTTTTCCTATCATCAACAATTCTTGCCCAATATGCATCGGTATAGACTTTTAAGTCAAAGTCTCCTGCATATGGATACCATAGTCCATAATCTATCGTGCCTTTCAAGTATCTAAAAATTCTTTTGGTTGCAACCATTTGTGACTCCTTTGGATCTTTCTGAAATCTAGCAACCAATCCTACTGCATGAGCAATGTCCGGTTTGTTATGGATAACATATTGTAGCTTACCTATCATGGATCTGTATTCCTTTTCATCAACTGGTGTAGAATCATCTCCTTTGACAATTTACAACATGTAACCATTGGTGTTCCAACTAGTTTAGAATCTCTCATTCCAAAGGTTTTCAACACTTCTTTCACATACTTGGATTGAGTAATAAAAATGCCTTCCTTCATCTGTTGGATTTGCAAACCTATGAAAAAATTTCTCTCACCTACCAGTGACATCTCAAATTCACTCTTCATTTCAATAGACAAATCATGACACATATCATCATTACCTCTGAAAATGATATCATCAACAAATACCTCACTTACCAGTATTTTATCTCCTTCTGTCTTGAGATATATGTTACTATCTTCACTGGTTCTTTGAAAACCTATCTTTACTAAGTCAAAGTGCAATCTTTCATACCATGCTCTTGGTGCTTGTTTCAATCCATATAGTGTTTTATGTAGCTTGCACACCATATCCTTTTCTTTTGTTAATGCATAACCATCTGGTTGTTCTATGTAGACTTCTTCTTCCAATATTCCATTTAAGAATGTCGATTTAGCATCCATCTAATATACTTTAAATCCTTTGTATGCTGAAAATGCAAGTAGAGTCCTTACTCCTTCCAATCTTTCTACTGGTGCAAATGTCTCACCATAATCTTCACCTTCCTCTTGTGCACATCATTTGCATACTAGTTTGGCCTTATTCCTAACCACTACTCCATCTTCATTTAATTTGTTTCTGAATACCCACTTTGTGTCCATGACATTATTGTTTTCCAGTCTGGGTACCAGTGACCATGTATTATTCTTCTCTATCTGATCAAGTTCTTGTTCCATTGCCTTTATCGAGTCTTCATCTACAAATGCTTCTTTTGTAGTTCTAGGCTCAATGGTGGAGATCATACAAGAGTTATCTCTTAGCCTTCTTCTAGTTAACACACCTGCATCCTTATCTCCAATAATCTGATCAGGGTTGTGATTGAGTCTGACATACATTGGAATAACTTGATCTTGATTTGCAGGTTCTTCTTCTTCTTCACTTTCTTCATCTTCTACTAGACCTTCATGTTCCAGTTGAATTGGGGCTTATGTGTTCAGTTCTCCAACTTCTGGCTTTACCGGTTTGGGTTCCAAAAATAGTGTGTTTGGTTCTTCTTCTTCCTTCTTCTTGTTGGTTTCTTCAGATGTTTCAGGAAATTCATCTACTCGGACATTAACACTTTCAATGATCTTCTTAGTCCGATTGTTGTAGCACTTGTAAGCTTTGCTATTGGTGGAGTAACCAAGAAATATGCCTTCATCACTTTTGGCATCAAACTTTCCAATATAATCATTTCTTTTAATAAAGCATCTGCTACCAAAAAATTTGAAGTAAGTGACATTCAGTGATCTACCATACTAGTATTCATAGGGTGTTTTGTCTTTACCTCTTTTGACCAATATCTAGTTCATTGTATAAACATTTATGCTAACAGATTCTTTCCACAATATCTTAGCAACACCTTGTTAGGGTTTCAAGCAGTTCCGAAGCAAATATGAACTAACAATTATATGCAAATTTAAATACAAAAGATAAAGAAATAAAACAGGACACAGATAACACAGAGATTTAACGTGGTTCACCCAGAATGGGTTACGTCCACCATACACAGTCGTCCAATCTTTCTTATTATCCAGCAAAAACAGTACATCAACCTTCCAATGCCTTAAGCATCCCAGCCGCTTATAACATGTGTTTTTAGGGCAACAAACAAAGTCGGCCTTTTTTAGGGTTTTATTACAATGTCGATTTTCATCAACAAAAAAAAAAACGGCAAAAAAAAATTTTCTCAGGGGCTGCCGCCCCCGAACCCCCGCTTTCTCGGTGGCTGCCGCCCCCAAACCTTTGCCCGAGGCCCGACTCGACCCCAGACCCCGGCGAGGATACGTGCTGAGTGTACAATACTTTGCTGATCAGTTGCCACATTTCAACAATCTCCCACATGGAGACTGAAACTACACGACACCACTATACATGCAACATCCGCTGAATAAAACACTAGGACTTGACTGGTATAAATTCCACAATTATTAATCAAGAAGACCAACAGAAACTGATGAAGTAATCAGCTTCTCCTGTGGAACTATCTTTCTGAACATATCGGCAGGATTCTCACTTGTGTGAATCTTCTCAAGCCGTAACTGACCCTCCTCCAAAATAGTCCGGATGAAGTGGTACCTGAGCTGAATGTGCTTTGTCCTTGAATGAAAAGCAGAGTTCTTCGCAAGATGAATGGCACTCTGGCTATCAGTATACAATGGGCTATCCTCTTCTGTCTGACCCAATTCCTTCAGAAAACATTGCAACCAAATCATCTCTTTGTTGGCTTTTGTAGCAGCAACATACTCAGCTTCAGTGGTTGAAAGTGCAACAACCTTTTGCAGCCTAGAAATCCAACTAACTGCAGTTCCCCCTATAGTAAAAACATACCCTGTAGTACTCCTCCGTGAATCAATATCACCCGCCAGATCAGAGTCAACAAATCCACTTAGAGCAACATTAGATCCTTTGAAACATAATGCCTTCGTAGTAGTTCCTTTCAAATACCGAAGAATCCATTTCATAGCATTCCAATGTTCCATACCCGGATTACTCATAAACCTGCTCACAACTCCCACTGCATGTGCAATCTCTGGCCTTGTGCATACCATTGCATACATCAGACTACCAACAGCTGATGAATACGGGATGTTAGACATTTTATTAACCTCTTCCTGTGCCTTTGGGCACATCTCCTTAGTCAATTTGAAATAACTAGCCAAAGGTGTACTAACTGCTTTTGCATCCTGCATGTTAAATCTTTTCAACACCTTCTTTATATACTCACTTTGGGACAAATTCAAGGTTCTATTTTTCCTATACCGTGTAACCCTCATACCAAGAATTTTCTTAGCTCCACCCAAATCCTTCATAGCAAATGACCTGGCTAATTTCTGTTTAAGATCATTTATATGTTGCATGTTAGACCCAGCAACAAGCATGTCATCAACATAAAGCAACAGGATAATATAACTGCCATTATCAAATCTCTTAAAATATACACAATGATCAGAATGACATCTATGATAACTGTGTTCAGCCATGAAACTATCAAATTTTAAATACCATTGTCGGGGTGCTTGCTTTAGGCCATACAAACTTTTCTTCAACCTGCACACCAAGTTCTCCTTACCTTTGACCTCATATCCCTGTGGTTGCAACATGTAAATTTCCTCCTCCAAATCTCCATGGAGAAAAGCTGTTTTGACATCTAATTGTTCAAGATGTAAATCATCTGCAGCCACAAGACTAAGTACAGTTCTAATTGAAGTCATTTTTACAACTGGAGAAAATATTTCATCATAATCTATACCCTTTTTCTGTGCAAAACCTTTTACCACAAGTCTGGCCTTATATCTTTTCTGACCTCCTTCCTCCTCCTTCAGTCGATAAACCCATTTGTTAGGCAAGGCTCTTTTTTCTGCAGGTAAAGGAACTAAGTCCCAAGTCTTATTTTTCATCAGAGAGTCCATCTCCTCTTTCATGCCTAGCTGCCACTGTTGTTTGGCATCCACCTGCATTGCTTCTTCATATTCTTCTGGTTCACCAGAATCTGTTAATAAAATAGAATACAAAGAAGGAGAAAATCTTTCAGGGGGTCTACTTGTCCTCGTAGAACGTCTAACACTTGCAGGAGTTTGTGGGACAATCTGTTGTTGTTGAGCATTAGGTACCTGTGGCATTTCATTTTCAGGAATCTCATCCAACACCACATATTCTTGTTTGTCCTGTTCATGCTTCTTTTCCTGCATCTGTTCTTTATACATAACCTTCTCATTGAATATAACATCTCTACTTCTAATTATTTTCTTATTTTCAAAATCCCATAACCGATAGCCATATTCATCTATCCCATATCCAATGAAGGTACATTTCTGAGATTTAGCATCAAGCTTGGTTCTGTTTTCTTTATCAACATGGACAAAAGCTTTGCAGCCAAAAGTTTTTAGAAAAGAATAATTTACCTTTTTACCAGTCCATGCCTCCTCTGGAATACCACCATCCAAAGGGGTTGAAGGTCCTCTATTTATCAAATAGACAGCAGTATGTACAGCATCTGCCCAAAAATGTAAGGGCAATCCAGCATGCAATCTCATGCTCCTCGCACGTTCCATGATGGTCCTATTCATTCTCTCTGACACACCATTTTCCTGTGGAGTTCCTGGAACTGTCTTCTGCTTTTGAATCCCATTTAAGGAACAGTAATCTTCAAATGCTTTGCTGCAATACTCACCTCCATTATCCGATCTGAGACACTTCAACTTTTTTCCTGTCTCATTCTCAACCAAAGCTTTCCATTTCTTAAAAGTTTCAAAAACATCTAATTTTTGTTTTAGGAAATATACCCATGTTTTTCTGGTTGAGTCATCAATAAAAATAACATAATAACAAGAGCCACCAAGAGATGATACCTGAGCCGGTCCTCATACATCTGAATGTACAAGCTCTAACTTCTCACTCTTCTTCTCTTTCCCAACCTTGAGAAATCTGACTCTTTTCTGTTTACCATAAACACAGTTTTCACATAACTCTAAATCAATCTTCTTTAGTCCTGGCAATAGATTTTTGGAGTGAAGGATTTTCATCCCTTTCTCACTCATGTGCCCAAGCCTATGGTGCCACATTATCGAATCTGTTCTTGTAACATTTATTGTTGTTGTCCCTGCAGTAACTTTATCTGTAGCAGCTAAGGTAGAGTAAGTGTTACCACTACACAGATATAATGTGCCTACCTTCGCACCTTTAGCTACTACTAATGATCCTTTAGTGACCTTCCACATACTGTCTGAGAAGGTAACTATGCAACCTTCACTACCTAGTTGCCCTGCAGAAATTAAATTTCTTCTTAAATTAGGAACATGTCTTACCTCCTGCAGAAACCAGTCATTACCATTCTGCAACTTGATCTTTATCTTTCCTTTTCCAACAATTTGACAGGGCTCATCATCACCCAAATATACTTGTCCAAAATCACCTTGAACATAATCTAGAAAATATTTTCTATGAGGTGTAGCATGAAATGAAGCCCCAGAATCTATTACCCAGGAATCATTAACATTATCCAAACATAAGATTAAAGAATCTTGTAGAGTATTACTTGCAATATTAGCTTCCTTACTGTCATTTTCATTTTTGTCTCCTTCTTTGTTTTTCCGAGACCAACAGTCTTTCTTTAGATGACCAGGCTTTCCGCAGTACCAGCAATCTTTCTTTCCTCTAGATTGAGAGCGTCATTTCTTTGACTTCCCTCGTGACTTCTCATTCCCAGGGCCTTTTCCTCTTTCCTTTGATCTTCCTCTATTCTCCACATTCAAAACACTACCCGATGATGTTGGAGTCTCACCTGTGCTTTTCCTTCGCATTTCCTCGCTTAGGATAACACCAACAATATCATCAAATACCAAAGCATTTTTACCAGAGACAGAGTTACTTACAGCCATAACCAAGCTATTCCAGCTTTCTGGCAAAGAACATAAAATCAAGAGAGCCCTAACCTCTTTTGCAAAGGTAATTTTTACCGAAGACAATTGACTGGTAATTGTATTAAATTCATTTAAGTGCTCCGCTACAGATCGTCCCTCACTCATTTTCAAATTAAACAAACGCTTCATAAGAAATACCTTATTCGAAGCCAAGGATTTCTCATACAGCTTAGCCAATGTTGCCATCAAATCTACAGTCGTTTTTGCTTTTGTTATATTGAATGCTACAGACGCCGCAAGGCACAATCGAATGGATCCCAGTGCCTTTCTATCTAAAATGTCCCACTCTTCATCTGATATTGTGGTCGGTTTCTTTGCCTTTCCTTCCAATGGTCACCACAAATCCTTTTGATACAGGTAATCCTCCATCTACATTTTCCATAACTGATAATTCTGGCCGTTAAACTTTTCGACCTTGAATTTGGAATCCTCCATTGCTCCCACTCAAATCTGAAAGTCCTGCCAATTTACAGAAAACCTCGCTCTGATACCAATTGTTAGGGTTTCAAGCAGATCCGAAGCAAATATGAACTAACAATTATATGCAGATTTAAATACAAAAGATAAAGAAATAAAACAGGACACAGATAACACAGAGATTTAATGTGGTTCACCCAAAATGGGTTACGTCCACCATACACAGTCGTCCAATCTTTCTTATTATCCAGCAAAAACAGTACATCAACCTTCCAATGCCTTAAGCATCCCAGCCGCTTATAACATGTGTTTTTAGGGCAACAAACAAAGTCGGCCTTTTTTAGGGTTTTATTACAATGTCGGTTTTCATCAACGAACAAAAAAACGGCAAAAAAAAAAATTTCTCGGGGGCTGCCGCCCCCGAACCCCTGCCCGGGGCCCGACCCGGCCCTAGACCCCGGTGAGGATACATGCTGAGTGTACAGTACTTTGCTGATCAGTTGCCACATTTCAACACACCTCCTTGAATTAACATAGTCCTAGCAGCTTCAACCACTGACCGATTGTTCCTTTCTACAATACCATTCTGCTATGGTGTCCTTGGTGCAGATAGATGCATCTTGATCCCATTGTCTTCATATTATCTAGTGAATTCCTCTAAAGTAAATTCACCACCTTAATCAGTCCTTAGACATTTCAGCTTCCTTCCACTTTCATTTTCAACCAAGGCTCTGAATGCCTTAAATTTACTGAATGCTTATGTCTTGTCTTTCATTAATGTGACCCACATCATCCTTGAGCAGTCATCGTTAAATATCATGAAGTACCAATATCCTTGAATACTCCTAGTCCTCATTGGTCCACATAGGTTAGTATGAACCAAGTCTAGCAAATGTTCAGCTGAGAAAGATTTTCTCTTGAAGGTTGAGGATGTCATTTTCACTAACTGACATTCCTTGCAAAAAGCATTCACTGGTTTGTCCAACTATGGAAAACCTCTTACTGATTTTGACTTGCTCACTCTTACAATGTTATCAAAATTCACATGGCAAAACCTTTGATGCCAAAGCCAACTATCTTCTGCTTTTTCAATCAAACAACTATTGACTTTAGAGTTTAAGTGAAATAAGTTACCTCTAGTTTGTTTGCTGGTTGCAATCACTTCACCTTTGGTTCCAAAGATCTTGGAAACTCTATTCTTGAATTCTAATGGGTAACCTTTGTCATTGAGTTGAGCAACACTCAAAAGATTGTGTTTCAAACCTTCAACCCAGTAGACATCATTTGCACTACTCTTACCGTTCAGGGAGATGGATCATTTACCTTTCACCATGCAGGGAGATTTATTCCCAAATCTAATAACACCTCCATCAAATTCTTTCAATGTTAGAAACTTGCTCTAGTCAACTATCATGTGGTGTGAACAACCACTGTCTACAATCCAGTCATCTGAACTATCCAAGTGAGAGACCAATGCATTCTGATCTGATATGTCTTCTTTGATAGCAACAAAGACAATGTCCTCATTTGAATCTTCCTCAGATTCTTCATCAGTAATACCTCCATCTACTGCAATGAAACAATTTATTTTTCCCTTTCCTTTAAACTTCCTATATTTCTCTCATTTTTCCTCATTATCTCCATTAGGACAGTTAGCAACAATATGGCCTATCCGATTACATGCAAAACATTTCAGTGGTAGTTTACCTCTATACTTACTGGTACCTCTAGGTAACCGCTTGGCCAACAATGATTCAAGTTCCATCAAGTTATCATCATCATCTACCTCTCTACTTGATCTAAATTCATGACTGTAACTTACTTCTCTGCTTTTCCTTACAGGTGGGGTTGAGATTGAGGCTTTAAATGTAGATTCTGACCTCTGAACACTTCCATCAAAACCATTAATTAAAATGCAGTTAATTTACCAATGATAGAGTCAAGAGTTACCTTTGTCTTGTCAATAGATTTGAGTTTTTGAATGGTTGCAACTCTGATAGCATAGACCGGTAGAAGGGTTCTCAATACCTTGCTAACCATAGTGGCATCCTCCACTGTACCTCCAACACTAATGATTTATCCATCTATCTCTTTGATTCTCTGACCATACTGTTGAATGTTTTCACCTTCAGCCATTCTCATGTCATCAAATTTTCCTCTGAGACTCTCTTCCTTGGCAATCTTTACATGCTCATCACAGCCATAGATTTCTTCCAGTTTCTTCCAAACTTCATATGCAGTCTCCAATCCATGAACATCAACACATTCTGAATCAGACAAGGTACTGATGATGGCCTCCAATGCTTGATTGTTTTCCTATTGCTCCTTCTTCTAATCATCTATCAAAATTCCACTAGGCAAGTTATACTTAGTAACAACCTGATCCCAATATTGTCTTCCTAAGATCTTGATGTAAATATTCATCCTATCACTCCAGATTCTGTAGTTATCTTTATTAAACTTCGAACCTTCTCTCTTCATCATTTTCTCCTAGATCTTTTTCTCAAGTTGTTAGGCTTATACTCAAGAGGGCCTGGAATGCTCTGATACCAATTGATAATATGATGAAACTATAAAAGATCCGATCAACTATTGAGAGGGGGGGTGAATCGGTAGATAGAAAATTAACTGGGCTTTTACCAAACTTAATTCCAACTCAAAAACAACTCACAAAGTATACCAATTTAGACACTTTACCAAATCTGCAACATCACTGCTAAACCTTACCAGTTGACCAAATACTTCAGTGATACAAAGCAACAGATCTGAAACTTAGATATCCTTTGACCAAAACCTTAAACCACTTCACTAATACCAATAATAACATACTTCAGATCATTTTCAATCATGTAAATATATCTATGTAGATTTATCAATCATTCATATCAATCATACTAGAAACACATCCACAAAATCATTCACCACTTGACATAATGATTTTTCATGTGGAAACCCGAATGGGAAAAACCACAATGGGGATGAATACCCACAAGTATTTTGAACTCTTATAAAGTTCGCCCAGTTAGGAGCCAAGTCTTGTTAGAAGCTTGTACGATAATGTCCTGTTAGGAACATATCCGGTTAAGGACCACTAGGTTAAGGGATTGACTACAAATACCCTGTTAAAGGTAACCTTGGTGGAGAATTTCAAATCCAAGCTAATGGATCACCTAGTTAGAAGATTTTAACAACAAGCCTGTTAAAGCTTACCCAGTTAAGGGTTTTTACTGTTGTAATGGTTAGAGAACAACAGGTTCTTGACTGATCTAGAAATAGCACTTCCTTGTTGAATCAGATCCATTACTGCTCCTATCCGCCTTCACAACATTCTGCAGATACACCTCTTGGTTCGACAACAATCACTTACACACTTAACCAAATTTGCCAACACAACATAGAATCAAATCATCGACCTTATAAGCAAATACATTAGGTCGGTAACACAAAACAAACTCTACAAATCTCATAGAGATTACAAACATATCGGTTCAATCTTGGCGGTTATGTTACATGCAATCAACTTCACATTCTTCTAGGCATCTACAACCGCTCCTGGATCACCACACTTTGAATCTTGTAACACATCACACGTTTTTCACTTCATACTATAATTTGATCATTCCCAAGATAAACGGTTATCTTTACGCGCCAAAACCTTTTCAAAACTCATCACGTGCAACATGCTTATGTGGCATGTTCATCACCGATCATTATTCAGTCATAGATCATCACAACCGATCTCCAAGCTTCATCGGTTAGGGTTTTGCTTCTCAATTGGTTAGGGTTACCAATTGATCATCACTGCATCATTACCAGTTGCAACACTTGCTTCATTATCGGTTTCTTTACTGCTTCATTACTGGTTGCAATTGACATCAATGACAACACTATACTACTTCAATGCAATCTTCATGCAATGCCAACACATATGGTGTTTGGAGTTTATAGGCCTCTCAACTGCTATTGATTAAACAATGATATAATTGGAAACCCTCTTGTTGTTCTTGAAAGGTGTTCGAAAAGTGGGAGATTTGTTAGGAAAATGGTATCTCAACCTTTCAATAATGAAAATTGTACTGGTGTATTTATATGCCTGAAAAAAAAATGTTTTTAAGTGCGTATAGAGTGTTGGATAAGGAATGTTCAATTTTTCCTACTAGTGCATTTTGTTCTATAGAAGTGCTTCTATAATGCTCGATAGTTGATAAAGCCACATTTTACATATAACTTATCATAGTAAATCCTAATTGGTTATTATTAGGTCATAGATCTAACAACAGATTTTTGTGTATTTTTTTTGCCCTAGAAGGCAACCCTATATTATAAGGGCATTGTATAACAGCTATGTAGTGTGATTATTCAAAGAGTCTAATAATAGTTGAGTTACCTCTAGATCTCCATTGGTGATACTCCTGTAAGAATTTTTGCCTGCAAGTATATTATAATTTGTTGATTTTAGAATAATATATTGGGCGACTTTTGGAGTGTAGGGCTTTTCTACTAAAAGGATTTTCCCTACGTAAATCACTTTGTTGTATGCATGTTATTAATGTTTAATTATGTTAAGTTTTTGTAACTATTCTAAAGATTTGTAAAAGGTTTTGCATTACCCTCCTCTCAAGGTTAATGTAGGAATTTGTTTTGCTACTTAACTTCCTTACAAGTGTTTCCACCTCCGCAACAACACTGATGATGGAAAGAGAGCTTATCCCTGGTAGGGCAGAGTCTAAATCAGAAATGAAATGCTAAATTGAAACAATATTACCTTGGAATTTGATGATGGTGGTGATGAAATTTAATCTTTTAAAAGTAAGTCCTTGAAGTGTTGATGCAATAACATGACATGATCATACATAACAAGATTAATTACGGAAACATAATTGCAAGTAGGTTGTTATATCTTGTTGCTCCACAATGCTCAAATCTAAATACACTTTCTCAATAATTCTTGCTCAATGGGAATGATCTTGATAGTGCTAGGATTCTTAATAGATCTAAATGAATTAAAAATGATGCCTTTATATAGGGTTCGCAAGGTATTTCCTACTTTAGGCACACTTCCAATGATCAAGCAAAAATATTAGGATTAGATCACAAATTGCAGGAAGCAACACTCACTCACGTTTAAATTTGGGCCCTTTTTAGAGGCACTATAGTGCTAGGTGCCCTAGTCCACCTAGAAAAAGAGCAAAGAAAGGCGGTTGCAAAGTAGAGGGTTCCAAGTCATAGGATCTAGTCACAATATTAACATATGATTACAATTTGGATGTGATAGGGCCAAAAATAGGCTTAAAATGAGCTATGAGAAAGCAAACTAAAGAAAGAGCCCAAAAAGGGGTGTGAAATTGTAAAGGTTACTATTTATGACACTTCACATTCTAACATTAAATTATTACAAGATGAAATAAATTATATTATCATAACATTTCAAAGGTAAGTACTATACCATTATATGATACTTGCTTATATAATATTTACAACATTGAAAAAATTGATGTGTATGTATTAATTTCTTACCTTACCTAACTTTGCTCTAATTTCATGTGATGCTATAGATAATCTAGAAAATGACATGCTATAAATATCATTGTGTCCTTCTTTAGATTCCATGGAAATGAATGAAGAAAAATAGCAACCAAGACCTAGGAATATAAGCATATGTCAATGAACCTTTTTGAATAAATCAAGCATGCAATGATAAATTTTAATGTGATCAAAAAAATGTCAAAATGATGTGAATGGTTAGAAATTAGCTAATAACTAACCATAAATGAGTCAAATCAAAAGCATGACAAAAGCAAGATGGTAAGGGGGTGACCACCTAATGTAAATTTTGTTAAGGTGAAAGAGGAATAAGGAGAAATAGTTGAGGTTTCATAGAGGTAAGACAATTTGTCAACATGTACATTCCTGAATCAATTCCATAAGATTATTATTTTACAAAATCTATGATTAGGACATCCATTCGAGATAGACTTAGGCTAATCGGTGATATTAGAAATCATCTTATTATTACTATAGAAGGCTAAGAAAAGTAAGGTGCTTACTTCACCATGACTTTTGCTCCATTCCATGGAGCCCAAAAGACCTGTCAACCACTCTAATTATTAGATACTTATGTGAAAAAGGTAGACGACATGAATGTTAGATGTGCATGGTCCCTACCTCATTCCACTAGAATACCTCATTGCAATGGAGCCACTTTGTAGTTTTGACTTTTTTACTAAAGTGGGATGTGCATTGACACAAAAGATAATCACAATGTCTAGGTACATATGATTTTGATAGATAATTCAAACAACAAAAAGTATGTCTCAAAGGTGACAAAATAAGAGAGCTTACACTTGGCTAGGAGAGAACCTAAGACATATTTACATATTCTTTGAGTTACATTATATTTGAGGGTACAATCTTGAATCCAATCCTTTTCCTTAGAATGCAAACAAGAGAAAAAATTTAAGTATATTACTATATATTTAAAGGATAAAATCAGAAGTGGTACAGTGGTCAAAAATAATAGCAAAGAATCCCAATAGGGGAGGAAATGAGCTATTTCACAATCAGAGAGAGAGAGAGAGAGAGAGAGAGAGAGAGAGAGAGAGAGAGAGAGAGAGAGAGAGAGAGAGAGAGAGAGAGAGAGAGAGAGAGAGAGAGAGGTAAAAGTGGATGAATTCCAAAAAAGACTTAGCAACAAAAGATAGGTCCATAATAAGGAAAAAAAGATAAGCAATAAGTAATAGGTAAATAGGTAAGCACAGAAGTGAGAAAGGAAATGCATTATAAAAAGGCAAATATGTAATAGAATCAAAGAAGAGAATAAGTAGCCATGTTAAATGTAAGAAAATAAAAGAGACGCATAGTCAAGCTTAAAAAAAAATGGTATCCTTAGTTAATAAATTGGATAGTTTATGTATGTATGTACATAACATAAGATATGAATTTTCAGTTATAGTATAACCTATGCTTAATACATAACAATATGTTTGTGTAATTATTTATTCATCTTGGATATAATTACACTTTACTTAAGTTTACTTAGATACATGCATAACATTGTAGTTTTCATATGAGACACTTAGGGAGATGTGCATACATTGGGAGTGTGTATGTAGGAGAATTTCCACCTTTTATGGTGTGATCTTGTTGTTACTTTATCATATCCATTTATTGTGGAATGATAATTCCACCTTCGGTGGGTGATGAGGAATATTTTACTATTTCTCCTACATACCCTTGCATCTCATTAAACCACATGTCATCATTGTGTGATCTCTTGTCTCTTAGCCTTGCCTTTATAAGCAGGCTCATCTACATTGTATCTAATGAATGATGATCCAGATGATCTTTTTGGCATCTTGATAGGATTACAGTTTATTCTTGTCATATTTTATCTCTTATCATTGTGCTATCTATTGGTCTCTTTGATCTTGGTTGCTTTAAGCATAATCTCACATGGTATCAGAGTGGTTGGAGCGCCATTGCATAGCATTTGGAGAGATTTCATTGCATCTTTGAAGGAGGTCAAGAGGCATATATGAGGAGCAACATCTTATAGAGGCATCCTAGACGAAATCCAACCTCACCATTGTGTCTGAGTGGCTAGTTTTTATGAATTTTGACTATAAATTCGCCTCTATTGGGTGAAAATCAGATTTCGAGCTTTGGAGGAAAAATTCAACCTATTACGCTATACAGTACGATTTTTCAAAAAAAAAAATTAAAATTTTATTTTTTTATTTTTCTACGAAAAAAAAATATTCAATTTTTATTATAAACCATAGTTTTTTATTTTTTATATGTAAAAAGTTTGTTTTTTTAAATTAAAATTTTGGGGGGTTCCCATGACCATCCCCCCATATTTGCCAACGCCTGCTGTAGATTTTGTAGGGCCCATGTCATACGTGTTTTCCCTATAGCTGTTGTTGACCACACTACCTAGTTGACCGTACCCCGCCTGTCGGATCCTTCTTTCTGGCCCCGATCACACCCCTAATGGCTGCACTTCCCGGTCACGCTCCCGCCGGTGCAGCCCCGCTCCTTCCTGTCGGCCGACCATCGAGCTTCCGCTTCCCCGCCTGTCGACTTGTTCCTCCCCACCAGCTACCTGCTCTTCACTTACCGACCTCTGCTCCTTCCGGCCAATGTCTCACCTCATCCTTCTAGCCAGCTTTTCTACCACGTGACAACCTGTCACTGGCCCACTTCACTTGCCATGGCAGCGCTGACCGATTGCCATGCGGCATCCAACTCATCAGTCATACCTCCAGCACAGACACATACATGGTGCCCTAACATTGGTCTATTGGCCTTATCATCAGACACGTGGAGCTCAGTCATTTTCCACGTAGGACAAAACGTCACCGGCCACATCAACGCCACATCATCTACATTGCCACGTGGCACATTTTGATTCGTCCACGTGGTCTACATAGTCAGCGTATAGAATCCGACCTGGCCACCACATCAACGCCAACTGGATAGCCACACTAGATTTTTACGTACATACACGTCAACGTCATCGGCCAATCACATCTCGCCACGTCAGCGCGTTCGTACCGTACAGACGCCCAGTTAGGCAAGGAGGTGAAGTTTTTTCGACGGCTAGACGATCGTCAAATTTAACATCGTGTTTTGTTGACATCATCTTTAAAAATAAAAAATTCAACCCCCTCTCATTGAGCTTTTCAGTTTTGCAGTTCA
The DNA here is from genome assembly GCF_030272615.1 of Cryptomeria japonica. NCBI lineage: Eukaryota > Viridiplantae > Streptophyta > Pinopsida > Cupressales > Cupressaceae > Cryptomeria > Cryptomeria japonica. Next base: position 619,662,942 of record NC_081406.1, read on the forward strand.
ACTTTGGAAGGTCATATCTTACTCGTTTTGACTCCTTTTTTAATGCATTTTTTTTAAATGGGCTAATTTTTCATGTACTTTCATGTGGTGGTGTTATTTTCTTATTTGGGTGGATAGATTTTTCAAAATTCAGTTTTGGGTGACTGTACTTGTCCAATCCTTGTTTCTACAACTTTCGGGACTCCATTTGGGCTCATACAAACTCCTTTTTAGGTGTCATTTTTTTTGAAAGTGCATTATTTTTTGTCTACTTTCATAACCTGCTATCAATTTGTAGTAATTTTGAGTGGAAATTGTACTTTTAGCTTATGATTTTTTTTGGCCAATTTGGCACTTGTATAGCATAGATCTACACTTTTGGTGTTTTGCATTGTAGTTATAAGCCTATTGGGGCAAGTTGTAAAACAAAATCAGAAGTCCACTTTGTCATTGTTTGCAAGTGGCCTATTGTACACACACTACATATAAAGTGTCAAAATCATTTTTATTTTTTTTATTTTTTTTTTGGGGGGGGGGCTCTTGTGCTCTTGTGTTCTTTCATTTTGTTGCTATGGGTTCTCCTAAGTTTCCTCTATTAACTCCACATAATTATTCTACTTGGAAAATTGATGCACAGAGTAAACTAATGGATAAAGGGTTAACTCATTACATTGATGGAACTATCGTTGCTCTCGGTGATCCTAAGGCTGATCCCAATGGTCACTTGGATTGGCTCACTAAGAACATCATGGAAATTGGTACCTTAAGAAAGTATGTATCAAAATATCTCATCTTTCATATTGAAAAATGTACTTTAATTAAGGATGCTTGGCAAAAGTTTCAAGACTTGTCTAGTCAAGTTGATGAGATTAGGGGATATCAAATTGATAGTGACCTCACCATGTTAGATCCCAAGAACTTTGATACAATACAAGATTATGTCACTAAGGCAAAAGAGTTGAGGGCACAACTCAAGGATTGTGGCATTGGTAAGAAGGATACTCAATTGATCTTCAATTTGATGGGAAAGCTTACACAAGAATATGTAGCATTTGTTTCTAGTTTCCAAACCCATAGGATGACAATGGGTTCAAGCTACATAATGGCTACATTTGATGCTTTCACAAATATGTTGATGATAGAACAAACTAAGTTGATAAGCATGGGCATTCTTAAGACTCCTGAGTCTCAAGCATATGTGGCAACTCAAGGGAACAAAGGAAATCAAGGTAAGGACAACTCAAACAAGAAGAAATGACAATCAAAGCCTAAGGACAAAGCACCACCTTCTCCACAACAAAGAGATTCATCCTCTTCCAAGAAGGATAATTCACCAAAGAAGGAGAGACCTACTTGTGCCTATTGTAAAAAGGTTGGTCATGAGGAGCATCGTTTCCATTCTAAGAATATTGATGAGCTCATACATATCCTCAAAAAGAACAACATTGGTTTGCCTAATGCCTACAACAAGGATGATTCATCACCTTCCACTTCCTCACAATCAAAGGGGAAAGGACAAGCATTTATGGCAGCAACAAGTGGGAAGACTCACTCTTTTGGGAAAAGAAAAGGACAAGCTCTTTGTGATACTACAAGTCATGTTTTAGGGAGATGGCTTCTAGATTCAAGGGCTTCTCATCATATGGCATATTTGCAGTCCATGTTCTCTTCATTTGAGCCTTGCACCATGTCACATATTTTGATGGGAAATCTTACATACATGGATGTGATTAGGAAAGGATCTATTGCCATTGGGGATAACTCCTTCAATGATGTGTTGTGTACCCCATTTGACAAATGATCTTCTTTCCATATATCAAATCACTCATGGAGCAACAAAGAAAATTGTGGAGTTCACACCTGAGTCAGTTTTCATTAGAGACTTGGAGAGTAGAGCTATCATTGCGACTGGGGTTGTAGATCATACATCTCTGTTATATTCCTTTTTCAGATTTTGTTCCTATTGATGAGGGTGATTTTACATATAATGATCACACTTCTTGTGATGATTCAGATTTTGAGGAGAACTTTGGGTACTTGAACTTGGGGATTCTCACATGTGACCCCATTCTTGAGCCTTGCATTTCATCTCCTCTTGTTGATATCACATCACCTATTACACCTAATGATGCAGATGATGTGACAATTTTGCCTTCTTGTGATTTAGTGCATCAGGATATATCTTGTCTTCCAACTTCAATTCATTGGGATGACTACTTGATAAACATTGCAGGTTTGTTTGTGGAGTCCTACATTGTAGATTTGGGAGACATCATTGATGATATTCATCTTCTCTTTAATGAAGATGATCCTTCTTCGATTGTTGCGAGGGAAAACTCTTACCCTCTTGTTCATTCTCTACATGATCATTCTTTCGAGGTTGACACGATTGTGGATTCTTATGTACAACAGTTGGATTAGGTCTCTTTATCTTTAGAGGAGATATGTGAGTCTTTGGAACTTGTTCTACATTCATCTCCACTGGATCTTGGAATTCCTTTTTCAACAGTGTGGATCAGTTCACCACCTTTGGAGGGGGTAACTTTCAGCATTGACATGGGGACACTTGAGCAGTTTTCCGACACTTCATACATCATGAGTTTTTTTCCTACATCTTCCCTTCATGATTGGGGAGACTTCATGGATACACCTTTGGTTTTGTTTCTTCCTAAGGGGAGGAATGTTGTTCGATGTTCATGGAGCAATTTCTTCATTCAGCTTCGAGCTTCTACCATTGGTGCAGATTCCACATTGAGGGGGGGCTACCTAGAGTTTGTATGTAGGAGAATTTCCACCTTTTATATGGTGTGATCTTGTTGTTACTTTATTATATCCACTTATTGTGGAGTGATAATTCCACCTTCGGTGGTTGATCCACCTCATGTGGAATATTACTATTTCTCCTACCTACCCCTACCTACCCTCGCATCTCATTAAGCCACATGTCATCATTGTGCGCTCTCTTGTCTCTTAGCCTTTCCTTTATAAGCAGGCGCGTCTACATTGTATGTAATGAATGATTATTCAGTTGATCTCTTTTGCATCTTGATAGGAATACAGTTTATTCTTGTCATATTTTATCTCTCTTGTCATTGTGCTATCTATTGGTCTCTTTGATCTTGGTTGCTTCAAGCATAATCTCACACAATAAAATCCACTAACAATTAACAATTTTAGGATCATAAGTAACAACAAATCTAGTTCATAATCATGTAGAAATTCTCAAAATGATGGTTCATTAGATGGAGCTACTCAAAAGGACATTGGTCCTTCAATTCTCTAATGGAGGATTACCAAAATATTATTAATAATATCAACACTTCTCAAAGGTGTTTGTAAAAACCATGCAACTAAAAACTACTATATTCTCTGTTAGAAATGTGTTATATTAGTCAACTAGACTATGTAGAATGGCAATAGACTAATCCTTACAAATTGATGATATCTTAAATGATGTGAAGAAAATAGTAAAAGAATACATTTTGTCAAGCCCCTTTTGATGATGTTTCAACACTGAAGACTTCTCGGTGGAACTTGATGTATTAGACATTAGGCATGCTCCTCTCTATAACATCATAATTATTTTTGTGAAGTAATGCAATTCAATTTTCTTATATAGGCCAAAAAAAAAACCTCATAAATTGTGGTGAACAATGTACATAATGAGCATATTTATGATATTTTCTTCCAACTTAGTAAGGGTCGACAAGTAAAACTACTTAATAGGAGTGTGACCAAGATGAATAATGGTTGTGCTAGATTCCAACATATGGAATTCAAAATAGATCTCAATAGAAATAATGCCAAAGAGTAAATCATCATTAGAATCATTTAATCTAGGAGCAAGATTAATTATGTTGATTTTTTAGATCATTATTTATTATTGAAGTCTTTTCCCTTGAGACACTTGGTATCTTAAGTTTCTATATGTTTTGTTTGGGAGTAGGCAAACAAATAATGGTCATAATGGCCATCAATAAATGTGTATATCATTCTAGTCAAGAGTATCGAAATCAATGTGTGAGATTTGACTATTATATCATTAGGTTATGTACACACAATGTAATAACCCACCATAAGTAACTCAACAAAATTGACCATTCTTTTTTTTTGTGTTTAATTTAATCATTGTGTTTGATTCAATCGCATACTCTGGGCATCCATCCATTTGGATTAGGTATTCATCCATCTGGGATGTGCATCTAACCATACGGGTTAGGCATTTGTCCATACGGGACATAAGATTTCATCTATCCAATACGGGATAGGCATCTACCCATATGGGGTAGGCATCTATCCAATCGGGATAGGAGGTGCTCTGGCCAGAGACTTGGACTCATCGGGACCATTCGGGTCCTGAGCCACTCGCTAAGTACTACACTCTTCTAACAGAAGTGCACCGAGGTCGTCATCCTTAGGATTAATTAAATAACATAATACAAGCTTGAATTCTGCCTCGGAATTCGGCTTAAAGCCTCGAGAAGTCAAGCGAATCCATACAGGATTCCTTCCGAGTATGCACTGAATTACTTTTTTTTTCCATTTTTAATTATCTTTCAGATTATGATTCTATTCAATCCTTCTATACCAAGCCTAGACCCCACCCACGAACACCTGAGTACGAGGGACAACTTCGTCCCAAGACTGCCTACATACCCGCTTCGACACGGGATCAAGGCGTAAAGTATGTAGTTCTATTTTCTACTCTATGGTTTGATGTAAACTGATTAGTGGGTACGCAACCCTTTCTAGGGTCAATGTCCTAGACAGTTTCTCTGCGGTTGCTACCCACGGTGGTAGCACTTAAACAAAGGCTCAAGATGGCCTATTGTTTGTGGCCTAACAACTACATCCTAACACCTATCATGAGTGTCACCCTTGACCAAATTGTCAATCACTAATATCTCTTCAAGATTAAAGTCGATTCCATAAACGCATTTTACTTAACCAACCCTAAAGGGGGTTTACTATGGTTTATCTCAACGGATGTAAAATCATTTAAAAATTATCTTATTAGATTATCGATCCAAGGGGGATTACCCGCCCCTTGGATTTTAACTTCCAAGTGTCCCTTATTACTCCCCGACGATTTATAGGGATGATGCCACAGACGTCGTTGAAGTAGCTTTATTAGGCGTTAAGTGCAGTAGTTCAACACGACGGCATTACCCATAAGCGTGACCCAGAGGCACCGTATATACCGAACGCTACTAGGTTTTGGTTTCCATCTTCCTTTATTTAGTTTTCTAATTAAGAAGCTATGAAAACATCATGCTTGAAAATAGTTACTAATTGAACGTGCATAATTTTAATTGATTGAAATAATTACTCGATGAATTACGTAGAATAAAAACCATGACTAACATTATTCATTATTCAAAACTTGAAATATAACTTTGCATAATAATGCCAATTAGGAACTTGCATATTAATAATTAAACGTGAAGCTTGCATGGAGATGGAAATGCCAATAAATGTAATCAATGTAAAGCAATTTTCATGAGGCGAAGGTGGTGTAAGTTACATGCGAGGATATCGCTTATAAAGCCACTAATCCCAAAATAGAATTTAGCTTCAAATCATTCAATATGGATTAATTGCTAAGTGGATCAACAAAGATCTAATTATAAAATTTGGTATAATTTAATTTACAATTTATAAATTACTAAAACTAATTATAAATCAAAAAAAAATTATCTAAGTTTAAAAAATTTATTAAACTAAAATTTATATAAAAAAAAGAAAAAGGAATTTAACATTTAACATTTACTATAAATTTTAAAATTTGAAATGGCATTTAACAAAGGGAGGAGTGGGAGTGGGACCCCGCGGGTCCCATCACCACTGCAGGTACTGCGGAAGCAGGCCCGCAATGGTGAGGGGACCCCGTGGTCCCTTCCCCGGTGGTTACTAAACCGCCTCCACTAGCCTGCACCCCGCCCGACATTCATAATTCTGAAAGACGTGATTAAATTTAAAATCACTTGCAACATTAAAAATTATTTTCATTGGGATATATATATATATATATATATATATATATATGGTTACATTCCCAGATTATTAAATTTCATAAAAGAGGAGTAAATAAACAGGTATGTGTATAAAAGAGTATTATTTTAAGAGAGAATAACAAATTAATCCCAGGGACGAAAATATAACAGAGAAATAGAATAACCAGAGAAGTAATTTGCTCCAGCGATGCACAAATTATCAAAGAAGTAGGTAGGTGTTTATACTGAGAAATACAAAGCTCACACAGAGGGATTTATATTCTATTTCTCAACTAATATCCAGAGAGGGGAATAGAGAGTTTATTTCCAGTATTCACAGGAAGATTGTTTATTTCCAGTATTCACAGGGAGGTAGTTTATTTCCAGATTTCACAGGGAGAGAGTTTATTCAACTAATATTCACAGAGATTCAACCAACATTCACAGAGAGATTTTATTCAACTCATTTCACAGAGAGATTTTATTTAACTAATATTCACAGAGAGATTTTATTCAACTCATTTCACAGAGAGATTTTATTTAACTAATATTCATAGAGAGATTTTATTCAACTCATTTCACAGAGAGATTTTATTTAACTAATATTCACAGAGAGATTTATTTATTTTTATATTCAATATCATCTAAGAGAAAATAGAAAAGCAAAAATCTGTTTTTCTACCTTTTTAAATAGATTAAATAAGATATGCAAGAGAAATCTACATTTGTATTTAATAAGAGAAGGAATTATATCACTATATTTCTTTAAAGTCAACAAAAATAGATTTTTTCTTCCTATCTAGCAATTGAGAAATGATTTCTTCATAATACTATATTCAACCAAAGAATCCAGAAACTATATATTTTGATAATACAAATTCCTCATATGATAAAAGGAGGGAACCTGGTTTTTTGAAGCTTGAAGTTGAATCCTCTAGTTATCCTTGGATCCTTCCTTGCAATTTTGAGAGAAACCCTTCAAACAACAACTTAAAAATTCCTGCAATGAAAATAAGACTACAAAGAGAATCCTACTTCTAAACTTGGGAAATTTTCTTCAAAACATAATCAACTCCCTTCTTTGAACTTGCATACAATTTTATAAGAAAAATCTCTTAATTCCACTATCTAGAGAAATTAATTATGAGTGGGATTCTTTTCCAATATTGTACTCATGCAAATTGATTAAAAACTTAGTGGGGGAGTTACATGCAAGGTGGTGGAGATTCCTCTAGAAGCTTCTATTTCCTCCTACAACATGTGCCATAATTTGGGAGTGGAAATAAATAAAATAAAATAATACTTTTGAATTAAATTCTCCAAGTGTATGTGTGTGTGTTTATTATTATTCTTTTATAACATTTATTCAATCATTTTAAATAGCTTAACCAAAAACATAATTAGAATTGCATCAAATCAAAAGTGATAAAGGAGGGTTGTGACACACAATTATTGTAGATGATTGCATTTCAAGTCTAGCTTTGTGTAGTTACCTTCTTAATAGTAGTCTTCTTGCAAGATCTATGTTTGAGACCAAGTGGTGATTGATTTGTTACATAAATGTATAAGTTAGTAGTTTTGATCTTAGATATGTTCATCAATATTATCATGCTTAGAATTGACAATATCTTTAGGCTTTTGGCCTACAAACATTATGACCATGACCTCAATATATTTCCACAAGGTAGTTTTTTTATTTAATAAACTCATAAAGCAATGTAAGATAATGGTTTTAAGGTCGGTATTTTTCAAACACTATGATGTTGAATTGATTCATGTTCTAAGGATTAGATTTGCCTTGTATTTTATTAAAAGCATTAAAAGTGTGGAAACTCACATAATAACAAATGGAAGATATTATAACCAGTAGGTATTTTGCCCAACAATGTCCAAGTAAGATGTTAGAGTTGAGGATAAATTCAAAACTTGTGACTTCCACCCTCATTGTTTAGATGGTAGAGACATGGTGAGTAAAATGCATTCCAATAATTCATATCCTTCATAACATTTATGGATAGTTTAAAGATTGTCAATGGAAATCCCAATGTCCTAGTGAAATCAATAGAGGCCACAACAATGTCAAAGCCTTCATCAACTAAGGCTAACTTGATTTGAATAATACTTATGTGAATCAAAATTATTATATAATCAATTCAAAATTATCTCAACATGATATATCAATTTGAAGGGAAAGCTCCTAAATACTATTCATCAAAACAATATAGTAGGTCATTCTAACTAGGTAAAGGGAGCCCAAGGATAATAATTTAGAAGAGGATTCATAACTCTATTGTGTTGTCTAAATGGTGCTCTCATAAGGAAAAAAAAAAATCTCATTTACATCAAATCAAAGTCTACATTTCATATTTGTTTTGATCTTCTCCATTAGCACCACTTGTGAACCATGCAACCTATTCACACCATCCATGATTGATCCGGTCTTGTACTTAAGAGTTATGATTAGGAATATTCAATTTTGCCAATGCCCAAAAATGTTATAATTTCCTATAATTCTTTCAATACCAAGTTAAGGTAAAGGGTATGAGTGGTGAATTGTTTGTTTGTAATTCAATGTTTAAAATCTCATTTAAATTATTTTGCCGCTTACATAAATTACATTATGTAAATTTTATATTGAAATCATTCTGTAAATTCATATATTTGTCCTCTACATTTGTTAATTTATACACGCTATCTATTGATTATACTTATTTAATTATTAATTTCATTTTCTCATATTTACCATTTTTTTTCATTATTCAAATAAACAAACATTAACAATTGCCATAATGATAGCTTTTTTTTCAATTTATAAAAATTATTTTTTTACACTAGTCTTTACAGGGCATTCATTTTTTTTTTTAAAAGGCTATTAAAAAAAATATTATTATTTTTTTAAAACATATAATAAATACTTTCAAAACCTATATATAAAAAAGCATTTATTTATGGTCACAATGACACATTTTTTAATAAATAGGCGTCATTGTTCATTGCTTTATCATAAAATTTTCAACACATTTGTTTTCATTTTTAAAACTGTCCATGATTAATGAGTCACTCAATATGACCTAACCTTTGACAAGTTTCTTGAAATATTAAATATCGTGTTAATCTGATACGTACTCCACTTGAGAAATTAGATGTTTTATTTAATAATTTCAACATTATTTAAATTATAGATATTTTGCGCTATCACTTCAAGATTAAAGATTTTTAAAGTCTAGTATTTTTATTTTATTTTTTATGTATATTAAGTCAAGCAAATGAATAGTATACATAAAAAAAAAAAAAAAGACAACCACTAGTAAGTCAAAACTATTCCAAAAATAAAATAGCAAGTCGAGTGTTGTAGACAAGTGGAATAAAAACTATAATACAAAAGAAAAAAAACCTTTGCACCCAATTACAGAACCCAAAAAGGAACCGAAGATCAAAAAGAGAACGCGAGATAGAAAACGGATTCCTAGACCCGAAATGGCAGGGCACAAAAAAATGGAATTTCAAAATTTAAAACATCCAATCGTCAACTAAGCAATCCAATAGGGGTGTCCTCTTTCCCATCATGTTTGGTCTATATATTGATAAGCTGGAAAAATGGCTAAGCAACACCATGGAGAGGGTATTCAGTTAGCAAGATATTTGATGAAGCTTCTTTTGTATGTGGATGATCTTATATTGATTGCAAAATCTGCTCATGGTTTGAGAGAACACTTAAAGCTTTATACCTCTTTTACCAGGAGGTTGGGATGCAAGTAAACATCAGCAAAACCAAAATCGTGATTTTTTCTTTTAAGTGGAAAAAGTAGCAGGTTAACTTTATCTTTGAAGGAAACTCCCTAAAGATAGTGGAAGAGTAGAAGTACCTAGGAATTACTTTTCACAACAAGTTCAATTAGGAGACGTAGGACAACAAGCATCCATGGGGGATGGAGAGCTTCTTACCTTCTTCAGAACAAGTGCAGAAGGTGGAATTATGGATTGAAAGACCAAGAAAACACTTTTGCATTTATTGGTCATCTCGATTGTCCTTTATAGTTGTAAAGTTTAGGGGGTAGCATGTCAAACCACAAGTAGAGATAATTAGAAAGAATTCAAAAACACTTAATCACTAGTAGCCTCAAAATCAAATCAACAACTCCCTGTGAGATACCTTTATCTGAGGCTATTATGTTCGTAATGAAGACTTCAGCAATAATCCATTTGTTAAATTACTTAAAAAAAAGTGGAAAACATGGATGAACATCGATGGCCCAAAATGGTTACCATGGCAGAGTTAAAACACAGGAAGAAAACATGGAGAAAGCAAAATGACAAGTGGATGAACAAATGATACATTCATAGGCATGATTGCCCTAATTCTAATAAGATAAAAATTTGGGTATTGGAAAGATTTAGAACTGTCATTTGGACAAAACAAAATGGCTGAAAGAAGACACATTATATTAAAAAATTCGATCCCATGTGCACACATGACAAAGGCTTATTTAAGGGCTGAAATCAAGGAAAAGGCTAGAATCTTAATTGGTCAGTTGTGGACTGGGTTTCATCATCTTCGATATGAAACGGGTAGATGGATAACTTCCAAAGAAGAGTGGGAAGAAAGGACTTGTATCTTTTGTGCTAAATGAGCGATTGAAACCGAATGACACTAAATCATGGAGTGCACGGCCTATGAAGATATCCATAAATAGTTTGAAACAATCTGAAAGTGGACAATCTGATCAAGCAGTTCGAGGAAGCAAGGCTTCACAAAACTGCGACTTTCTTAAATCAAGATTCATAAAAAAAGAGCTGACATGGAGATCTAAATTAGCATTTGTTTTTGGACCTCTTGTTTCCTTAGACCACTTGGTCTCGTGGACATCATTAAAACCCCTTCATTCATTCATTCAACATGCTTTGAAAAAGAAAAAGAAAAAAATTAATATCATAAGCTTTAAAGACAGGACCTTCCGAAATCAACTTAAACCTACAAAATTAAAAGAATTTGACCATACCCAATATCCCAGAAATCCCATTTAGACTTTTGACGCCCCACATCAATCTGACGGATACTACTCTACTCAAAGTAATTGCCAAAGCCTAAGTAATTGACACTTAAATGACCTTCGGGCAGTGGGCTCTAATCTCATGGGCGTCTCAAAAGGGGGCATGAAGATATTTTTGAATCTTTGGGAATTTTAAGGCCCTAAAATAATGGAAGCAAGCTCTAAAGCTGTGGAATCTTTTCTTATTTGAGAGATTCCTAAGACCGGTGGAGAAACTCTGGACTTCAGACTCTCTTCATTTTTCAAACCTTTAGCTTTTAAATTTTGGCATTGAAACTTGTTACCAAATTCCTTAAAACTTTATAATCAGCTAGCCATCCTCAAGAATTTCAAATTTCTGGTAAGTTATCTTTTGTGACCGATCTCTCTTCTTCAAATGTTGCCAGCCACCAATTGTTGACTTTGCAAGACATTCTTTTGACAAGCCAAGTTCTAGAACTTCATTAACTTCTATAATAACAATCCCCAATCATTCAAAATAAATCAAGCAATGCAGGAAAAATTTAAGCATTTAATTCATTGTACTTTGGAAGACAATTAGCCAAATCAAGAAAAGTTTTGTACATCCATTTACAGTTTATTCCTGTATTCTTTTATCTCACACTATATTGAGAATAGATGGTATGCATTCAATCAGCTCTTCTAGAGGCTCAACAAATAGCTTTCAAATAATGGACTAAATTTTCTCATGCTGAAAATGCTCAACAAATAATAATGCCTCAGAATGCCATTATGCATGGTCTTCCCTCTCATTATAAAGAATGCCTCCAGAGACATTACAAGTCGCTCATACTGCCTAGCCCTAAATGTCAGTTATTCTTTACATGGTACAAATTGTGACCAACATGAGATGAAATTGCCAAGAATGATGGCTCATCTCAGAAATTTGCTTTAAAAAAGATGAATCGTCAGCAAAAAATCAGGATGAGACTGGTAAAAATAAGATACATTGGATTTATTGATTGAAACCTTGATCCAACATATACTTGAACACTTGGACTGAACTGGGGAAATACTACAAAAATAAGCCTCCCGTCGAACAGAGAAGTTCTCAGGCTTACACAACTACTAGATTCTACCTATCTTCAAACATCCTTCATGTAATGTCTTTCCCCCAACTTCTGCATTACAAACTGACAGATAGCCTGCCAGCCACATCAACAAGATACATTCATGTTAAGCCTGTTCTGCAGCAAAATGGAGCAAACAAAGCAGACATATTTTAACAGTTCACAGCTCCTTTCAGGAGATTTAAGACCTTACCACCATTAGGTTTTTGGGTCCATAACCTTGCATTACAAAATTGTGGACCTTCGAAAGTTACCAGAAACAACAAATTTTGCTTCTTAATAGTTGTGATTCCAAAATGGTAACAACTGACAATTCTTCTTCTATCTGAAATAAACGCCGACAGCATTTGCCTTCCAATTCACCAACAAAATTATCAGTCAGATGAAGTTTTTGGTTTTGATTTTTGCTTCTTGTTATCTAAGGAAGTTAAACCAGTACCCAACCCTAGTGGAGTTTTGTCTTCTAAATTCTCCTCTGATACATTTTCCCTGGTTTCTTCTACACAAACTTCTGCAGTCTTAATTCCATTCTCAGAGTTGGTGGTGCTCTCATTGCCTACTTCTTGAGTGGATGTTGATGGAGAATCACTTGGTGGAGATTTGCTCGCAACACTGGAGTTGATTATATTCAACAGGTCTGTCAACTGAGGCAAAGACTGTGTAGTTACACCTTGTGACCGGACATTAAGACCCCTTGCAACAGCTTTCTTACGGACCTCAGCTGCTGCTCGTGCTCCACGTTCATCCATACCCCTACCTCTAGGAAGAGTGTCAGACATTAGCACAGCAGTTGCAGCTTTGTTCAAGGATGTACGCGAGCGAGCCGCAGTGGGTCCGCCAGTTGCTGCCTGAAAAGCCTGAAGTAATTCAGGACGAGCCTGCCCAGTCCAACAGACAAAGTCAGGTCCTATCAAGACATTAAAGTGGTAAACACATCCAATTAGGTTTAACATTGATTTCCAATTTTCATTCGCAAACCAGATATCTTCTTCAAAGATTAACAAAAATTCCAAAAATAGAAACAACTTAAGTGCCAAATAATAAAAGAAACTAGCAATCTATATACAGCACAAAAATTAATGGAGTAAACATTTACTTTTAAATTACTGGAAGAAAATTTTCTGGACAGTAAGATAAATATCAAGTGTTTTCTTCATAATAACTTATATTAAATGTTTATGAAGAGACAACAATTTTTGGGGAGATGTAAAAGATTCCACCAAAGATTAACGGGATGGCCAAGGTAAGTATTTCACCTTTAGAGCATCCACAGCTTTTTGAGTAGCATCTAAGTCAACGGCCTGTCCTTTCTGCTTCTGTGCATTGATCTACACATAAATAGAAATTGAACTGTTTTAGCATCTGACAGTTACAAACATACACCAGATATAAAATATCTACACACGTGCCTGAAGATCTCGGATCTGAAAAGTCTTGATCCAATTTGCTGAGTCCCGGGTCCTAGAATCATCTTCACCAAGTTGCTTTGCCAATATGTTATAAGTGCTCCGCTCATGCTGGTCATTCAGAATATTTCAGTATTCTGCAATATTTCAATGTCTTCCAGCTTCCTTTGTAATAATTGGATTACAAAGCAGACAACATAGTGATTACTTACCTGAAGGGAAAGCTTATATGCACCCATGCAATTGAAGGCAATTGCAAGAGCATGATAACAAACAGCTGTTTGAATGTGATCATGTCCCAGAAGACGCTCATTCTTTTTCAAGGCTTCTTGGAGATAACGGAGTGCTATATTCATCCTTCCTATGTCCTGATACATCATAGCAATATTTATGAATGTTGCAGCAACATCTGGATGGTCCGGACCACATGAAACATTGAGCAAGAGCAACGTCCGAGCCATATGCCTCAATGCTAATTCAGTTTGGTTCAACCCATGATAGAAAAGAGCCATGTTACCATAGCTGTGAAACACAAAATTATGGAGCCAATCAATTTCCATTTTGCACCTCATCCAGAATTTCTTTTCAAATGCAGAAAATTGAAATACTACAAATGTGATATGTGATTTCATTAACATGAGATTACCTGTGTGCTGTGTCAGGATGATCCAAACCAAGGCATCGCTCATTTATGATAAGCTCTTTATGCTGCTGCATTATAGCTCCAGCCATGTCTCCAGCGTGATATAGAACCATTGCAAGATACCTACAAGGTTAAGTTTAAAACCGGCAGATAACAAAACAATGCTACTAGAAAACAACAATACACAGCATGCAACAGGAAAAGTGAAAACATGTAAGATTCCCCCAAGGACAGAATTCAAACAGAACATTACATCAAAATTAAATTTGATCTAGATACATGAAATATAATGTCCTGTTCTCACAGTGTTGTTTGATTCTCCAGCCGGTTCCTGCATTGTTCTACATGACATGTATATATCAAACTATAAGTCCACTTGTTTGCAATTCAACCTAAATGATAAATGCATACAAACACAGATGCGTGTGTGTACATGATAAATGCAAACATACATGTACATACATAGCATGCATGCATATATACATGCATGTGCACGCATGCACACACACACACACACACACACACACACATCTGTATATATACACACATATTCATAAAAAACTTTGCAAGTTTATTCGCAGAATTTTTTCTTGCAAGGCTGCCTATTCAGTTATTTTTTAGCTTCTTATCATGTGATTTTTCTCCTTTTTTTGTTTTGTTTATTTATCATTATAATTTTTGGTTTATATAGGTTATCCTTCTTTTGTGTAAATGGTCCGCTTAGAGTTCTTAGTTCTGTTTATTAATCTTTTATTTCTGGGGCTTGCTTTTATCATCCTTCTTACCTCATTCTATGTGCCACCTCTACTAATCTATTTTCATCTCCTGTAACACTATCATCCTGATAATGGATCATGGAGTGTGATCCTAAACATTGATAGTAAAAACTTCTACACAATCTAATCCAGAAACAATAGCAATGAATATTATGGATTATTGATTCACTTTTATGTACACTTACAAATTGACAAGTTATATTCACAAAAGTTTTAGATGGTGAATGCATAAGCCCACAAATTATTTTTTTGGAAACTCAAAAGAAAATAGTCTTAATTGTAATCTATGAATTATACCGTGCATAAATTGAACGAAACTGTTTCATCGATACCCATCACTACCTGATTTCAAACACCTATACAATACCTAGTGCTAGAAACTAGATTTCCACATCCCAGTAAAAACAGAAGGAGAGGAATGTACCGGCAACAGTTGGCCACCTCTCGATGCATCGGACCAGACACCTGGTTTTCATCAAGGTATGTTAAGTACAGAAATTTAGGTATCTAGGGCATAGAATATATCCTAGTTACCAATCAAATCGAACATCCAATGCCTGCCAGTTAAATTCTACTAGAGGTTGCAGAATATTACAAACCTGTTGAAGAATTGCAAAAGCCTCAGAGAAAAGTTCATATGCCTCATTAAGCTTTCCCTGCAACAAGAAAACAATTTCCAAACATTTAATTGAAAGAATGTAGAATTATAATTTGTAATCATAAAGAAATGCAGACAGGGTTCATTATATGCTTTTATAAAGGAGCAATTGACTGCTGTAGTGTTAAGTCATTGCCCAAGGAGGAATTTCAGCTGAATTTCACTGATGACAATATGGACATATTTCTTATAACATAGAATCAGTTTTCATTAGCTTCAAAAAGGTTGTGTACCTCGGCAAGCTGAAGTTTGCCGGTCTCTATCAGATCTCGGGCATCAGAACAAACTGTGGCAGAGTGCTTCACTACTGTATGCATGTCCAATATGTCTGATATTTTGAAAGGAGTTTCCGAATCAAGATCATGTTTGCGGGCACCAATAGTTATACCAACCTGACATAAACAAGGTGTATATAATTGTATTGAAGTACAATACACTGATCAGTACAGTATTACCAAATGACCATAAATTAAAACCTTTTAACATATCGATCCATACAAAGAGATCACTACAACAAATCAATAACAAATTGTCTGGTTGCCCATTATAAATGTCGTACAAATTAATCAGCTCATTTATGAACATCACCCATAAAAAGCTATGCATTACAACTTATTAGAGCAACTCCAAAAATATATAATATGGGAAAAACTAGCAACAGACATCAAAAACAAAAGTAAAATAAATCAGATTAAATAAATATAAACAAGTCAAAAATGAAACCCAAATTCTTCAGAATATGCTCTACATATATTACATACAGAAACCCACACCCTTCAATAATTCTATTTTGACAATTTGCTTTTCACATAAAATTACAGGGAAAAGGCTTAATTGAGCAAATCCCATATGGTTACTGCAGCAGTCACACGTCAAGATAGATGCTGCCTCAAGAAACATCAATCCAGAGGAAATTGTACACTGTTATAATTATACAAGAGTACCCAATATGAATGGTTAAAAAGAGTCCATAAAGCAATTGAAACAACATAGTTAAGTGCTAAGATCATGGAATTGAGAATCAAAGGGCAAACACAAAAAGAATGTTTAAAATAACGACAAAACAGGGGATATGGCAACCATACATATGAGATATACAATTATAATATCATGGGTACACTTTTTATACAGTTTGAACCTAGATATGCCATCAATAATATCAAAACAGGGGATATGGCAAACACAAAAAGGGCAAACACAAAGGGCAAACACAAAGAATGTTTAAAATAACGACAAAACAGGGGATATGGCAACCATACATATGAGATATACAATTATAATATCATGGGTACACTTTTTATACAGTTTGAACCTAGATATGCCATCAATAATATTGGTCCAATGAGCAGTGAACATTGAATTTTATTAACTTAAAACAACAAACAAATTCATTTGTATGAGTGACTTCTAAAAACTCCATTCGAGCATTTTGCTGTTTTCTGTCTCCGACAATCCACACATTATGAGAAATAAAAACCCTTGTCTACACAAAAAGAACAGAAGTAAGAGATTGTGAAATAGCAGAACACTATCATATCACATTGTTGTTGACAAAACTAAAAGAATGTGAGAAAATAAAAAATTCAAAAAAAAAAAAACACAAAAATAAGAGTTAGAGAGAAACCAAGGAACTGTGCAATTCATGTTCATGAACTAAATGCTCCAAACATGGAGCTGATTCCAAAAAAGATTTATATGGATTGATTTCCTCCATCCTACAATTACCCATATGGTTGCTCCTTTCCACTTCCTTTTCAATGAAGAAATTAGTTATAGATGATTAGGAGAATATTTAGGTCCACTAGTTCAGGAAACTTGGCTGTATCCTCACACTCTTGGCCCCAACTTGGCATTTTAGCTGCAACACTTTATTAAAAAATTAGATGGCTTTAACAATTCATCGTAATTACCTAGAACAGCACCAGTCGGACTATTGTGCATTTCTTACTCAATCACCTAAAAGTTCATTGTGTTTACATCAAGAAGTGATTTCCATTTTAGGAATTCCATCTACTATAAGAGCTGAGGGAGGTATTATTGTATTACCTAGTAGTTCCTTATCTGTATTCTTTAAATACCACAACCAACAGTGCTTGACTTTATTTCTGAAGATAATGACTTTTATACAACACTGTAAAGACCATCCTGGGAGGTATTTTTAGAGTCCATGGAAGTTCCTTACCTATGTTATTTCAATAATTCAACCATGGGTGTTTGGTTTTATTACAATCACCATGGAGACTGACCATTTATGCAAATAGAATTCATGACTATTGTACCCACAGTTGTTGTGCAATTGTCAAGGTCAATTGTGTCCCAAACAGTCGTTAAAACACATACTATTGGCAAATTCTTCTCACTGCTCTGCTTACCCTAATCTTAAATGCCACTTCCAGCCCTGATCAGCAGAACACTCCATCTTTGATCATCAAAATCGTATTCTATGAATACCCTCCTTATATTGCTCGTCACTTCAAGGAAGCTCACATTGCTCAAAGGTGAAGGATCATGACTCATTTGCCCTTTGCAATGACAGCTACGATGTCGCATGATCACCAGAAAATAGCATGTTCAGCATCAATTCAATCACAGGCAACCAAAGTCATGCATAACTATCACCACCCTATAAGAAGAGGAATAGTAATAAACTAGAGCAAATAAATCACTAACTAGCCAATGGAAACAAATGTTGGCTGCCAATGAGGAACATTAGTGCAACACCAACAAATAAAAACCAAAACAAAGATGGCAAAAATAACTACACATACCACCAAGGATGCTAACCATGACCAAGGAAATGGGATCCATTGCCCAAAAGCTACAATAAACTGTGAAAGTTGCACCCAAGTGACAATACAACGACCTGGAAAGAAGGAAACAGTCATGCAAAAGGAAAGAGACCAATCACCAGTTGAGAAATGTTGGCTGCCAATGAGGAACATTAGTGCAACACCAACAAATAAAAACCAAAACAAAGATGGCAAAAATAACTACCCATACCACCAAGGATGCTAACCATGACCAAGGAAATGGGATCCATTGCCCAAAAGCTACAATAAACTGTGAAAGTTGCACCCAAGTGACAATACAACCACCTGGAAAGAAGGAAACAGTCATGCTACAAGAAAGAGACCAATCACCAGTTGAGAAATGAAAGGCAACTACTCCCCTAAATGCCTTTACTACCCTTTTCAACTTCTCTTCTGTACTCCAACTTCTACTTGTGATTTCCTTTCCATGTTGTCTGCCAATGATGCAACAGCAATTCAATGTTGGCTTTCAGACAATCCCCACAACGCCAACCGTCAAGTGTCATACTCACTACACTATCCTCTAGCACCTAACAATATCTCTCTCAACCAATCAGCCAATGCAACATTGTTGTTGTGAGATTTTTTCAGCTACACCCAATCTAAACTGACACCTGCTATTTGGTAATATTTGTCCAAAGTGAAAATAAAATATTACTTTTCCATATAAACAGACAATAAATGTTAATTTTGTTTGACCCTTTAGTAAAATGGTAGATAAACACAAAAATTATATGTAATGACCCAAAAGTTATAAGAGGGTAAAAGAAATTCCTATGTGATTACATTTGGAAAAAGTGTGAAATTATTGATTATCAAATGATATACGAATCTTGAGAGATAAAAACAAGGCAAAATTTATGAAAGGGTATGATGGTTTGGAAACACCCCTTAATGTTATATAAATTATGTAAGAAACTTGGAAATGACATGGAGATTGCCCAATGAATGTCTCCATGTGTATGGTGTGCATTTCTGAATATATGTGCTATTTAGTTGACCAAACTGTAAAATCCTTGCAAAAGTTTTCCAAGGTATTTTTTCATAACAATAAAGAAAATGTATGGGCATGCTCGTGGATTGCTGAGTAGACTCACTTAATAATACAACTATCAATTGCTTTTCTGAATGTATGCATAGAGTCCAGCTTCCTTGTGCATTTTGAAAGGCATAGTCTTTTGTGGTGTCTTGATTAAGGTATCACCTTGGTTTCAATTAATGCATCTTTTGTATGAATTCAAAGACTTTGTTGCTCAACTAGATAAAAGCACCGGATTTTTACTGGCTCCTTCTCCCCATCATCCTCCACACACTCGAAACAAATCAATATAAACATCATTTTTAATTTTATCTTTTCTACTGTGTTCCAAACTGCCATGTCTAAATGTATGTAACATTATAAGGGGTTCTTATAAAACACATTCATTGACATTTACATGGCAAATCATCTATTTTATTAGTGCTTAACCTTGAATCCCCCAAACCCCACAAAGTGAACTGAAATAGGGGTGCAACATGCAAAGGGCATGTTTTGTGTCGGGGTGAGTGTTGTGTTTCTGTGTTGATATCTATTACAGCACCTTGAGGAAACCCGTCTTGCAAAGATGGAAGTGAAGGAGGTCTTAACCACCTCGATGATTGGTTCTCAGTTGCCCAGCCTGAACATAGGTTTCTTGATAGTTGATACTCTTCCAAGGTTTGACACACTGGCACTTGGGAGATTATCCAACCTTAGGGACTTGGGATCGATAACTCAAATGACCAAAATGTCTAAGATTTGAGGACTGCTGTTGCAATCCTAACACATTTGCTGTGCTTGTGGCCACACCTACAACGATCATTCCCATTTTTGGGAATAATAGATTTGTCTCTGATTTGTCTCCACCTCCTAAAGTCATGTGACCAATAATGCTAAGAAGATATAAGCGAGTTCCCAAGTGACAAAATATATCATCCAGATATATTCTCTTGAAATCTCCACTGATTTCCCCCACCATAGGGAGAAAATGAGAGATACAAACATCCTCAACAAGAGTATTCTCATTTCTCTCATTGCTCTCATTAACGAAGACCCAAAATAGAAATGGAGAGAAAGAGTGTGTGCCTGCCCTCACCCCATTGAATGCAACTGTACTTCTAAGAAAGTAATGTTTATAGGCAATCCAACACAGGCCCAAATTTATCCCATATCACCTAACTATGAAAGCAATAATGAGCTTTGAGACTCCTAAAGCTCCTAGCTTGTGGAACAACATATGCTTGGAAACAAAGTAAAAAGACTTTTGAATCCAATGAACCAGCAAAATGACTCCATGAGAATGCTGAAGAGCCCTCATAATAAGCATAAATGTTAAAATGCAACCAAATGAATGGAATTATCTCCCAGATTCTGCCTCTCCATGATTCTAAACTTACCACACTTCAGTTACTTAAAAAGTAAAGTCCGTGATTGTGACATAAAGTTTGGCAAACATATTCCCAGACAGTATGGTCATGTAGTCATTCAAGCTCAAGCCCTCATAATAAGTGAATAATGTGCTACAGCCCAAGGACGGTAAGCCCAAGCAACCTACCTCACTAATTAGTCTGTAATCAGAAGAAAACACATGTCCATGGAAAATTTGATATAGTCACCCTAGATCCCTTCAAAATTTGTTGCTTTGTGAGAGTACAACATTCAAATAGCCCTCCATATGTTGTTGAGAGTTAAAAGTACACAAATAGCAGGAAGAGCAGGAACACAAACAGGGGACTGATAAAGAATTTCCTATAGACAAAAGGTTTGTTAGATCTGGATTTAGGACTTAATTCCACCAAAAGTAGATATGCCAAAAGTTCATTGGGTAATTGTAGAGGGTGTTAATAAGCCCATGTCGCCTGGACATAAGAAACCAACGTTTCTTTTGTCAAAGCAGACAACCATGCTCTGCATGTGTAGGAATGAATTGAATGGACTGAACAGAATACCTGTATGTGTGTGCCTTACCAATGTCATTGCATCCAAGGTTTTCCCATTTTTTTGTTGCAGTAGCATCAGATGTCGCACCTATATCTGTACCCAAACCATCACCATAGCTGTACATCTCAGCTCATCAATGTGCTTTTCCTACAGTTGTGAATGCAACACGTCCCAAAGGTAACTCTGACCACCATTTAATTGTTATATTATATCTCAAGCCCCCAACCCCTTTACCTCTCATGTACAAAGACATCACTTGCTATAGTCTAAATTCAGTACTTCATCCTTGCAAATTTATATTTGACAACACAGGAAAAAGTGACAAAAATTAGTTAACTTCATTATGTTATTAAATTATGTAACCCAATATTGACAAAAGGACATATGTAAAATACCTTTTGACAAAGATTACGAAATGTTGACATCTTCTTCACTCTTATTTTCACGTCCTCAGGTAATTCAAACTGCATGTATCATAGCATAAACTTAGAAATTGAAAAAGCTAAAGCCCATAAGACCACAACTAAACATTAAACTAGGATTTCTCAAGCAATGCAAAACTTGCCTGATACTTGAACTTCACACACTCCTTAATATCAATCCAGACTAACTCAGAAGTTATACACAGATACGATGACTGAATCTGCCCAGCATTTTTACTTTGCAAAAGAATCTTACTGTGCTTTTTGCAAGCCTCTACAATTGATTTAGATGTATTATCCTGTTCAAATACATGTATCTATCAGATAATAATTTTATAAATAACCATATAAATTCTGATAAAATATTAGTATTACCATCAGAAACAGTTTTGAAAATTTTAAGAAAAAAATTTAAAAATACAATTTGACAATCAAAACCTGATAGCATTGTTGTGCTTGCGATCTTATGTTACATAACTGAAAAAAAAAAAATTTAAAAATGGCAACAAGATCAAAATTCCCATTCTGGTTTACACTAATGGCCTTGTTCAGTGGCTGAATCAAACAAACAGGACTACCATTGTGGTCTTCTGGCAAGGACCAAAGAATTGGCAATATGCAACAAAGTTTAAGGGATTAAAATTACTTCCAAACTATCTTTTCCTCGAATATTCGATAGCCGTGTAAATCAATAGTCAGAAAGAGCAAATAGGTATGTAAACAGGAAACGAGAACATCTTCACTCAAAAAACTTTGCCAAACAAATAAGAACCTGTGACAACTAAGAGCCAGGTCTTCAAGTCAATGAACTTATCAGGCCATCCACCCACACATAAAAATTTGAAATATTAAAGAAGTTAATAAGATGCAGACCGCATGCTTCATTATTTTAATATATCTAGTGGTCATACAATCTTGGTATCCATTACTATGTTACCTTTGCGGAAAGAAATAGTTAAAAGTAACCAGGAAAGGATAGAATTGGAACTTGGCAGTACTCATTAAATTTTATAAACATGTAAGAAATTCCCAAATCCTAGATTGCCATTTAACACCATTCAGTACCTATTTACGAATAAGAATGTGGAGATAATTGATCGAGGAATTCATTTAAATTTAGAGTAATCTTAAATAATTCTTGAAATTGGGTAGTGCACACTATCAGTATAAAGGGAAAAGCACAATCACTCCTGACATTCTCAAGCATTATTTAACCATAGGAGCAGAGATCACCAAATATTTGCATTAATTACTGTAAGGTGGAGAGGCCATTACAATTTGACTCAATCCTGCAATTCTTTTCTGAATGGGGCATGATTCCCAAAAATCTATTAATTACAATTAACGTGTGCTTTCTTCAACAGATAAGACTTTTTTCAATGAATTGGTGCTTTTCCAATAGAACAGTGGTTTTGAACTTTGTAATATTGTATCCTAACTTATAAGTTACTAAGTTGCAATTGACAAACTAGCTTTGAAATTCAAACTTGAGACAAAAAATTTCATTGCTATTGGAAAATTAATGAATATAAACTGTCATATCTTAGGCTGCTATGATTGTTTCACTTTCTACCCATATACACTTTGTTTATCATAAAATTACTTCCCTGTTTTAAAATATTTAAGCCTTTTCTCCCTGATTTTATTAATATTTCAACATTTTTTACTTGGCAAATTTTTTCCTGATGTAGTCTCAAATAATTGATTCCATTTATACTTTTGGTTTGTTGAGTAAATATAATACTTCTATGCTTGAAAAATATGTGGGTCCTGTGCCCTGATATCCTTATGGAGGACTCTTGAACACACAATCTTCTATTAACTGATTTGCACTCTCTCTCTCTCTCTCTCTCTCTCTCTCTCTCTCTCTCTCTCTCTCTCTCTCTCTCTCTCTCTCTCTCTCTCTCTCTCTCTCTCTCACATAATCCTAAATCTGCTTTTTATGCTTCAGATATTTTGTTTTATTCCATGGATCCTTCCTTCTCAAATGAAAACTTCTCCCCTTTATATCCTCCAATGTGAGGGAGAGTCGCACCTCTTCATAATGGTCACAACTACCACCCTTTGAATGGGTCACAACCCTTCATCATTCCTGCCCCTTTGAAAGAGTCACTTCCTTATCTTCTTCCCATTAATGCTTTCTTAATTCCTTTGATCCCTTCTTTCTTCCTTATCCCTTTTTTTTTCCCCCAAATGAAGTTCTCTTCTCTCCCTTTTATATCTCATGTTTGAGGGAGTCACAACTTTTCATTTCATGCCTTTTAACCATTCATTAAACTTAACTAAATTTTAATTATATTAAATTTTAGTTTTATTCTTTTATATTTTAATTTATTATTATTATTTATTAATAAATCCTATTTCAACAAGGGGAAATTACAGTCCGCCCTTCCCAAAATTGTCCTCAAGCAATGTAGGTTTCTAAGAACTGAATAAATCAACCCTTGGAGATTAGTATTTCTTCTTTAATTTGGTTGACCCAACGCTTGCACCATACTATGGGTATTTCTTTGCGTTAAAGCATGGGTGATCTTAACATATATTAAGATGTGGATTAGAAGCATGGCACATATCTATTACCCTAAATAAATTCATATCTTTTTCGTTTACTCTTGTTATTCTCATATTGTAGATCAACCAATAATAGGAATCCCATGATGATAGAAACATATTTACAGTAATCATAGATATTCATGGAGTAGACATACTAAACACGAAGTATACACATAAAAACAAGGAGCATGCACATGAAGTATACACATAAAAACAAGGAGCATGCACATGAAGTATACACATGAACATAAGAAATAATGAGCATTCAGTGAATGAGCAGATTATGATAAACATTATGACTAGCTAATTATCTTATAACCAGTCATTGCTTAGTTCAGTAGGAAACTCAAAAGGGTGCAAGTAAACTGCCCACCTCAACTAAGCTCAAGTGTGCATCACATCTAAATCATGGCCATTCGCCTCACATCCCACAAGCGGCAGGAACGATCAACTATGACCAGTTCCATACCTTAGGGAAATCAATTCATCACTTGGCCCACAAGAGGCAAGAATGTCCAACTATGACCAATTCCATCCCATGAGGTAATCAATTCATCACTTGGCCCAAAAGAGGCGGGAATGTCCAACTATGACCAATTCCATCCCTTGGGGTAATCAATTCAACACTTGGCCCACAAGAGGCAGGAACGTCCAACTATGACCAATTCCATCCCTTGGGGTAATCAATTCAACACTTGGCCCACAAGAGGCAGGAACGTCCAACTATGACCAATTCCATCCCTTCGGTAAAAGTTTCAATGTTAAATTTTTTTTATTTTTTTTTATTATTTTTTTTTGTGGAGTTTGACTGGACAATTTGTTTCTAGATCTTGAAGATGCAAGGGTGTCATAACCTATATTTTATTGGGATATCCTATATTTTTGCACAAAGCACCTTCTAAATGCACAGGTCTGCAGCTTATATCAATCTGATCTGCTGCCTATACTCATATTACATATATGTGTGTTTGAGAATCCTTTCTATTACATCAGGTCTGATTCTCTAGTTATTGATTTAATGTTTCCTCTTCTTTTCCTTCGATGGCTGCTTGATTTTTTATTGTAGATTTGTATTTGTGTTCTGATCTCTTTGATAATGTTCATATCATTCTTCCAAAATTTCTTAGAATTCTGATTTAGGTCTGCTCCTAAATCTGCTTTTATGCTTCAGATATTTTGTTCTATTCCATGGATCCTTCTCAAATGAAAACTTCTCTCCTTTATATCCTCCAATGTGAGGGAGTCATACCTCTTCATAATGGTCACAACATTTCACAATTACCACCCTTTGAAAGGGTCGCAACTCTTCATCATTTCTGCCCCTTTGAAAGAATCAGTTCAGTATCTTCTTCCCATTAATGCTTTCTTAAATCCTTTGCTCCCTTTTTTCTTCCTTATCCCTTTTTCTCCCCAAATGAAATTCTCTTCTCTCCCTTTTATATCTCGTGTTTAAGGGAGTCACAACTTTTCATTTCATGCCTTTTGACCATTCATTAAACTTAACTAAATTTAAATATATATTTTAGAGAGAGAGAGAGGACATATATCGTCGTCCCCCCACCATCCCCCAAAAATGGCCCTCCAATTGTATCCCCAAAATGTATCCCATGTCGTCCTCTCATCCCCATCCCCGAAATGTCATGTAACACAAAATTATGTGTTATTCAATTTACCATATTAATTATTAAAATTGGAATTCATACTTAATTAGCAGATATTGTATTTTGCATTGGTTATTCATGTCTATTTGAATAACTTTGCATCTTGTATATTATCTTAACTCTTAACATTTAATCCATTAAATCCACTACTAATACTTGAAATAACTTTGGGAGAAAAATGACATTACACTCCATATGCTTGTGCATAACATTCAATGCTCCAACCACCTCTTGAAGTATTTCTTCATTTTGGATGGAGGTGGGTTTTTATTTTAATTATGATTTCAGTTAATCAAAGTTTGGGGGGAGACCAAGTAAATGGAAAGCAGAGGAAAATTACAAGTGATTGGAATCATATTCTGACAATCCCAAACTAGTAAACTTGCAATCATAATCTGACAAGACAAATCTTGTCATCTTGACATATCGTTTAGGTAGTTAAAAATATTAATTATGTTTTGAGTATAACAATGCAAGATCTAGGAATAATGATTTAGCAAGCCATCTAAAGTATGGGTAAAATTGTTTGAATCTCATCCTGGAGATTTTACACCATATAATCAGGTCAAGTACACCTTCTCTGCTAATCAGCAGATGCATGTGATGCTTAAATTTAAATAAACCCCCAATTTTCTGCAACTATTATTTACTCTACCTTTGAAATGACAAAACAATGAGGTATTCCTAAGTACAATTTCTAACAGGTGCATGGAAAAGGCATCCTAGATTTAAGGATCCAATCACTGTGTCTATTGAAAAATGTGTCCCAGAGCAGGAAGGATTTGCTCATGCTGGAAAGATAGATCTAGGGTCGTTGCTGAAGCAGAATATGGAAGGAATTTAGCAGCATTGGTAATGAATTGAATTTTCCTGTGTCTCAGGCCAGGTTTGTGAAGCCATAGCCACGGCAGGAGAAAGTGCAAGGTACTGCAGATGGTTACTATTGGCACCCAGGGCTGAATTGGTCTCTATAGCAGAAAGGCAAAAGATTTTTTTCAGCCATACAGGTGAATCAACAAGGTACATGAAGGAACTGTACAAGCAGGAATTGGAAATTAAAAATCTTATGCTAAGCTCTTGATGATATCATTATTGATACATCTTCCTTCTACCCCATACTGAGCCGATATAAGGAAAGTAAGCATCTGTCTGATGGCCACAAGGCAGGAATTGTGCCTGATAAGGATTTGCCCACAACATACATTGTGCTGAAATTGTCCTGTGTGGAGCTGGCTCTGGGCTACATCCTGATAGAAGAGGAGGATAATTAAATTATTAGGGTATTTAGAATGCAGGAGATATAAGAGACTAAAAATAGGCAACTAACCAAACATTTTGTCAAGGAGCATGCTGTACCTGTCCTTAGACCTAGCTACGAGCAATCTGGAACAGCGACACACTCCAGCAGAAGACGGCTCAAAGAAGCCCATGGGACTTTATGAATCTATCTTCTACATCTTTGTAGGTACTTTAATCAGCTTCATTTACATTAAGAAGTTGACAATTTCTGTCTAGCTGGACTTGCATGAAAGCTTTTCTAGGTGATAAGAGCTATCTAGTGGTGTGCTCTTCATAGTAATGTGGTAGTCTTTTTGTTTAAAGGTGAATGTTTTTAAGGCTGGAACGGCCAGCTGCCTTTATCTATGTAACAGTTTATAAAACTGTTAACATATATGCAAACTTATTTACATAACCAGCACATGCATTGTTTTTTCTTTTTATTTTAGGCATGATGCCTAATTTCCTCTTATTGGAGAGGGCTCCATATATAAGAATAAAAAAAAAGAACTTTAGAAGGTTCTGCAGCTTCAATTTTGTGATGGCAATGGAAAGAAACCCTCACATTTAACAATAAAAAAATAGAACTTTAGAAGGTTCTGCAGCTTCAATTTTGTGATGGCAATGGAAAGACAATTAAATAAGAGGTAGAGTATCCATGACAGTGTATCAATTCAGCAAAAAGAAATTACATTGAAGAGTTTCTGGACTGTGAAAACTTGATGTTTATTACATAATGAAATTATTTATCTGTCAAAAAAGCTCCCATAATGTCTTTATAAATCTATTTTGGCAGGAAAACCGAAAAAATAACCCACCATATGTTATTAGAAAAATGAGACACGAGCCTTTTTTTAAGCCTTTGTAAAATTCTATCCACTGATATCATCATATTCAGAATAGTAACTTCTTTATGCTTTCAAGGATCCCTTTTGATGCCTGTTTTCAAACAAAATTTTAAATGAAGAAAACAGGTTTGAGGACTCACAGATGTCGATGGTAACTGGTTTGCTGCTTTTTTTGAATGCCCACCCTTCCCCTTTTTCCGAGGTTTGTCTCCAGCCAGACTGCCAACCTTTGTGCTAGTAGGTGCATCATGCCCTAGAAAACAATTAAAAAAGTGTGCTATTGCACCTCCCAGATCATGATCTTGTGTTTCCCTTAGAACACCCTGAGGTGAAAAGATTATAAGTATTTACACAAATCCCAATAAAACCTCTAGGATAGTCATAACCATTAATCTACATAAATTCCAAAATTTGATACACACAACATAGCTATGCTGAGAAAAGAAGGAAATTTAATAAAAAGAATCATTTCTAGCATTTCAAATATTCAGTAGGGGCATAACACATTAAAAAAAATTATAGATTATATTATTTATATATTTTGAATTATTATATTCACAATGAAGTGGACTAGCATGTTTAATGTGCCAATAGATGAGGTTTCCAGTCCTTGTAACGATCAAAGATTAATTGGTATGTGGTTATTGTTCAAATATTATAGAAACCATTTGAATAACTATATTATAGAAACCTACCAACATTCACACTGAAGCATGTCATAATGGTAATGAATCTGTTCAATACTGTGAGAGATGTATCATACTAGAATCAAGAATAATAAGAGAAAACAAGACATGTCCAAGCATGATTAATGATTAAAAATATCAAAGAAAAATTCCTGAAACACCCATGCCAGGAGTATAAATAATTCAATACACCAGCAATAGTTGACATGGTATCAAATTGAGAAAACGCCAGGTATGTGCAAAGAAATACAATAACAGACACTAAAAGATGATAATGATTATGGCATTTTGAACAAATCAAGAAAAGAAAAGATGTAAAAATATTCTATTCAAATTTATCCAAAAGCTTTACAATTTCATTTTCAATTGACTGAAAACCTAATGTTACAACACAGGCCAAAGGAACAAGCTCAAAGCAAAGTCTAAACCAAAAAAGACATTAATACATTGTTCAGAGTGGTCTCAACTTTCTAAACATAACAACCAATATAATAAGATATGCTAGTCAAATATGCATGCACAGAATAGTAGAAGTCAACAAGGCCTTTCAGAAATTGTTTGCCGCAATGGCAACATTATTAAAAGAATGCACAACTATTAAAGGGAAAACGTAGACCATATATATTAAGTCGAACAAACACAGAGACCACAAGGGAACTGGCACAAATTGAATAAAGGTCACGACATATGAATAAATTAAAACTAACAATTCTCCATGAGGGAAAATCATAGAAATGGCCTAAATAGATCAAAGAACTCGTGAAAACAGTGTATAAAATTATATTTACATAGGCAAATCAATAAAATATTAGCCTAATCAATATTGGGATCGTCACTATAACCACTAAACTATCACATTACTGTCTGAAGCTTGACAAAATATCAAATTTTACAGCCTCAATTCAAACCTAAAGTAATAGGCCATTACACCTTTGGACCTTGGTTCAACAATATTAAGGTAAGAGGAAAAAATAATAAAAAATGATAATTGCATAAGCCACATTGAAGAATTCCCATTTCCTCCAATAAATTCAGACAGTACAACATAAAACTATTAATAAACAATATTTAAACAGCATTGCTATTTTCCACCACATCCCTTGTGATGAGGGCAGGGAAACGTGAGAATGCGAAAAGTTAGCACCTGTAAATATCTCCCAATTCCTACAAATGGTATTCTGACAGCAAAATAGCACAGGGATGGAAACTGCGATGTGCTGACACGTCCCTGTGGAACATGGTCTATTAGTTAATCCCCCAAATAATGGGCTCATAATAAAGGACTCCTAAGGATGGAGATGGGGTTTGGCAGTTTGTGGTTGCTAGTGTCAGAAATTCCCCCTATCCTTCATTGCAATTGTGTTGCAAGCTGGAGATACAATCTCCAATTTCAAGCAGCACCCTCTTACCAACTCCTTGATAAAGAAATTAGTCACTGAAGGCTGACCGTGGGTTAAGTTGATGTGTTTTTCATGCACATGCGAACATAGAATAAAATACCCAAAAGTATCTTATCCTCTCTTGAACAAAGCTTCTCAAATGCTGAAGATTAGCTTAAGGGTCACTTGAGACAACTCCAAGGTTTTGGTATGTCGGGTCACAACTTGTTGATAAGCTCATTCGTTTGATGTGATCATGCTGGGATCACAAAGGGACTTACATTGAATTGTTGAATGCTTGAATCACTGGAACTTGATCATCTGATGTTGCAATCTTATGATGCTTTTTGTCCTAAACTAGCTTGAGTTTAAAATGAGCAAAAGATAAAGGGTTGAGAAGGATATTCTAAGACCTAGAATGTAGGAGAAGAGTGAAAGATTGAATGGAATCCTACTAGGCGAGGTCTCACCATCAACTTGAACAATTTCACACAAGCTCAGTGCAATCTTTTAAGGGATAACTCAAAGATATTCAAATCATTATCATCGAACATTGATCACCATCCAAGTTAATGCATAAACAATGGACGCATAACAATTTGAAGTTAAGCTCGTTTCATTCCAGTTGACCACACAAGGCACACTTACAATCAGCAAGAGGCTAGTGGTATGGACTAAACGGATTCCACACAAATGCATGCAACAAATTCCTCCATTCAATCTAATCAACATGAAAGTAAATTGAGAAGTAAAGACCATGCAGGTTGTTGAAGTCACAAATCAAATTCACCATAACTTCAATGAAATCAATTGCTCTTTACAACAAGGTTTGGCACAATCTTTGCCTCTTCCTAATCTAACTTCTATTCTAATCTAGCTATCATCTTAGCTCTATTGACTATTCACTACTCTATTCGCTAACTATTTAGCCTTTGCAAATGAAGAGCTTGAGCCTTTTATAATGCTCTCAATACAATTCAATGGCTCACATCAATTTGAGATCAATGGCCAAGATTTTAAAATGAAACCCTAATTAGGGTTTGTTACAACAAACTCAATTTTGGCCAATGAAATAATTACAACACTTTGGCATGACCAATAGATAATAGGGGTAGGTGCCTCGAAGTTTGTGCCATCATGGGCGAGTCGGGTCCATTGAATCAAGACATGCTGATATGGATCTTCTTTGATTGGTAGAGTAGTGACTAGGATGACACCTCGACTTTGCACGCGTACTTGGTAGATTTGGAAGTCAACATTACAAGCTTGCTCAAAGTAGTGGTGATGGGAAGCATTGATGTAGCTGAGTCATTCTTCCATCCTCGCCTACTTGCCTTAAGGTGATTTTATGACTTCTCCATCGCCCTCCTTTGATCTCTTCATGTCTCCATGGTGTGGTGAGAGTTGAGATTCCTCTTGGGCCTTTTCGTGCTTGTAAGAGAAGTTTTCCCCTTTGCATGGTGGTGTAGATCTTACAATCTTTCTCCTTTTGCTTTGCAATCACCATCCTCTCTCATCTGCAAAACGAAACAAGTATGGCATCAAATACACATAATATATAACCTTGATAGTTCTTTTAACTTGATATATTCTTTGATTTTATGTTGTTTGCAGGTTTGGTAAGTGTATTTCGCTCCTAAGGGTGGGCAATGGAAGTTCTTAAACTTAGTCCAATTCCGCTTTTCACCACTTCAAGCTTGAATAATTTATCCTTTATGCAAGTGGAGGCATCAAATTAGGTTGGGAGAGGGCTCTACAAGCAATTTCGCTCCTAAAGTGAAGCACATGAAGTTCGCTTCGCTTGGCTGGCACATGAAGTTCGCTCCCCTAAATGAGCACATGAAGTAACCCTCTAACTTAGCCTTCATCATCTTAAATTCAAAATTGTTCTCTCCTAAGCATGTTAAGACATCAAATTAGCTCAAGGAAATGATCTATTAGCAGTTTTGCATCTTATTTTGGGCAAATGAGACAAATTCACTCCAAGGCTTATGCACATGAAGTTCGCTCTCCTAGGCTTGAACATGAAGTTCGCTCCCCTAGGCTGGCACATGAAGTTTGCTCCTCTACCTCAATTCATGAAGTTCGCTCCAATCAGCTTGCTTATGAAGTTCGCTCCAAGATGGGAGCACATGAAGTTACCTTCTATCTTGCCTATTCATCTTCTTAACTCAAAATCACTCCTTCCAAGCATAATCTTGCAAATTCACTCTTCATCACATGCACATGAAATTCGCTCTCCCTGCCTTGAACATGAAGTTCGCTCTTCTTCCTCAATTCATGAAGTTCGCTCCTAAGGGCTTGGAGATGAAGTGAATTTCAAACTAAAACGAACCTTTCTTCAATCACTTCATTGTTTCATCAACCCAATCCTTAGGTTTTTTAAGTCTTCATATACAAAAACATGTCAAACTTTCCCTATGAAGGCCTCAAATGCAAAATTTGCTCCTATCAAAGGATACATGAAGTAAATTTTGCTTCTAAAGGAGTTGTTGATGTGATGTCGAATCGAAATCATACTCACTATCCACATTCATATGCTCCAATTTACACTCAAACAAGGCTCTTAAGGGAAATTAGCTCCAAAAGTGATGGTCCTGAAGTTCGCTCCTGAGGTTAAACACATGAAGTTCGCCATGCCAAGCTCAACATGAAGTGTTAGGAAGAATTTCGCTCTGAGGGAGAGGCACATGAAGTGGATTGAACTTTGGCACTTAGTGCTTTCTCACTTATTCTCTCCATTCCATTTGGTTGAAATAGTGATGGAATTCACTTCATCCATGACCAGGGTGTTATTTAAGTCTAACAAACTCACTCATCTCACACCTCACACAAGGCTATCCACCTAACTCCTCACTTCTTGATCATCAATACCTCCTCAATGCAAAGGCTAATAGCTAAGGACTCTTAAACACTATACTAGAAAGCGGGAAAAAATGGGGGTCCCCATTTGCAATGGGGTGATGTGTGAATACCTCACAACAGGTTACTCCTGAATAAGATTGTCATCCCACAATGAAGATACAAAATGTGAATCGTGTGCACATTGCTCTAGCTATACCTTCAAGATTTTATTCATTTGTTTTTAGGGTTTTTATTACTTCTGTTTTTAATGTGGATTAGGACAAAGGTCTCTGGCGATTGAAATTTGTCTCGATCAGGTTGACTGTGTTAAGCTGGTAATAGCCTAGATATTGAATCTGTCATCTTAAGTAAATCTGTATTTCTGTGGTGAACATTAGTGCCCCCTTCCCCAACCACACACACAAAACAAAAGAGTTGATTAGATCATTATATGTTCTAAATCATATCCCACCCAAAAATAGGCTAATAGCCTTAGCAACTAAAACCAGAAAAATATAATATGCCAACTCACACGGAAAAAAAAGATTTGATTAGATCATTATATGTTCTAAATCATATCCCACCCAAAAATAACCTTAGAAACTAAAACCAGAAAAATATAATATGCCAACTCAGTAAGAATATTCAATTACAACATTGCAGAATAAACTCAAGGGCTTGCAGAATAAAATAACTCAAACTTTAATTTAGATTAAAACTTCTGAAATAATAAGACGACCAGAATCAACTTCATAAACCCACACAGATTTCTAAATAACACATGCATTGGCTAGGCATGGTTTGTTACCAAGCTTTGCCACGAGTCTGAAACCGTAAGGATGGGATATCAAGGCAATAAATAGATGAATCATGAAATGATCTTTACTCTTAGATTTGGGGATTCTGTATCTTTTAGTTTTACCTTAATGTATATAAGCAGATTAAATGAGCTGTACAATTCAAATTTACAATATTAATACACAAAAAAAGGAATGGAATTACCTTCAGAACATGTTTTGCAGCCCTTACAACCATTTCAACAATACACAGATCAACAATGTGAGGCAACGGTTTCGCCATATTAGCAACCTGGTAAGCACTTGAAAAACTCAACATATTTGGCAATGGTTTCATTGAAACAATGGACGACCAGAGCAAAACAAGTTGATGAACTTCGATAATGGGGAAAATCAAAAGGTCAGATTAACATACTTAATCTTCCTTCGCTTACCTTGCCAATATAGCGAATATTGATCCCATGTGCATGGAGTGCCTCAGTTAGAGTCTGGCCATCCATTGGCGAAACCTCGAGGCTACTGAGGTCCTGCACAAACTTAGGAAGAACAACATCCACAAGGTATGCCCCTGCCTTCTTTACTAATGATTCATCTGAAGCTATTTCCTGAAACAAATTGAAAGACAATCCAAATCACCAAAAAGGATGTCAAAGGTTCAAAGTTAAAACACTGAAGGCAAACAATATCCATATACTAGGTTTTTTTGCAGAAAGACAATAATGAGATACCAAAATAGGAGAAATAAAATTGAAAACTTACGAGACATGTAGATGTAACTGTATTCCAGAGCATTTACAGACAAACACATCACTTACTAGAGAGCTTTCGCTAATTATTTATTTCTTAAAATCTCACCTCAGAATCACCAGCCAGCTTAAAGTCAGTTAAAATATTGGGATTAAGAAGTACTGCCGTTCCATCCTCTTGTAAACTAGAACCATTGGTGGCATCCTTTTGATTGTTTTTCTTTGCTCTTTCTTGGCTTTCCACCTTGACACCAAAAATGATGAAAATACTAATATTAAGTAAGCCTGTATGAATGACCCTTCAAATCCTGGGAAGAAAATTGCATAAATCATAAGTATTCAACCACCTGGCAAAATGAAGCAACAAGCTCAGGCCTAAGAACACAATAGCGTGATCCTGGGCCCATGTAGTTTGCATCCCTTGGGGTTGTTCTCATCAAATCTAGAAGATAATGCCTGCAAAAATATGGCAAGTGGCAAGAAAAGTAACTAAATGTCCAACTGTTCAAACAGAGAACTGTTTGAACTGAGATGACAGGGAAGAAAGAAAGAAAGAAAGAAATTATATAATGTCCATGAATGACAAGGCTAGAAAAATGGGAGCCGGTAAAAATAGTAATGGGGGAGAGAGGGTGAGGGCAGAGGATGGGCGGGAGAGGGGTGTGCAAAAACAAGAGGCTACAAGCTAAAATTACAACAAAATATAGGAAGAGTAAATCAGAATGTAAAAAAATACCTATCATCACTGCCAACAATTCCCTTGCATTCCACAGGAGCTGCCATTTTCACTCGATTTCCAGAGCCATCAAGCACCTCATGCTCCTTTATATGTAGCACCTTTGCAGCCTCCAAAACCTGTAATAATTAAAACAAACGGTAATACACAAAATAAAAAGAAATCTTCAAATGATGATGCAACATTCCGAAGGTATCAGAAAGCACATAGATTTTCCACGGGACTCAAATCCACAATAGACATTATACAAAAGCAGATGTAGAATAAAGCCTTCATATAAATAACAATTGCTACCACTAACCTATAGTGTCCACCTGATAATTGTTTCGCCCAAACTCACATTTCAACAATTCACATTATTGCTCAAATCTATATTTTTTATGAGGTAAATTTAAACACGAATTTTAATTGCAACTGAAAATGAGAATAAAACATCCATTTTAGGTGCCCTTCCAAGTTGTTGGAAGACTTTGACATGAGTCCCTTCAATACAAAGAGCCCTTTGAACCTAAAATACAGTGAAACAAATCTAACAACTCGTGGGGGACTAAGGTTAAGAAAATGTCATTTTTGTGGCCTTGAGAATATAAAATTACTATAGTTACCCAGCATCTCCTCATATCCCAGGCAGAGGCATTGGGCCATATGGTAAGTAGTCACTTACACGGAGGGCAGAGATACAGAATTTGTTTCGTAGTAATGAGCACGACACACCACCTACTACAACAGTGAGGGCTCCGAGCACATCCTGACTGCCACAAGTTCCTCTTTTTACATATACTGCCTCAAAGCAAATGATGCCATTGGCAAATTCTTCTTTTGATTTTCCAGTGGCATTTAATTTCATGTTTTTTTTGCTTTCCTTATTAAAAAGAGATTGAGACTAAGATCATAAAAATAGGGTATTCACATATGCCACCAAGGGAGATGAAAATGAATATCACTATCTTGGATGGAACTATTCCAAGATAAACATTCTTATGGAGGAAATGAAGGCCACATGAGTCACGAGTAGATCAGATGTTATCATGGATAGACAGATAGTAGTACATAATTTATTACTACCTGATACACTATACAACTATATCCCTAGGTATATTAGAGTTCCCAAAGAAAAACAATCTAAGTTGGATCCAAAAGATCAAAAATACATCTTCATTGACTAAAGTGAGACTGTAAAATTTTATAAGATTTGGAAACCTCTAACCCAATAAATTATTAATTCTAAAGATGTAACTTTTAGGGAACTTACTATTTTAAGGCCTTGTGCACCCAAAGGAAAAGGACAGAAAGAAAACAGTAAATTTTGAGACTTTCTTTTTTTTATTTTAGCTGTTATTGTCTCTATTTTAAATTTCAGTTTTGTCTAAAGGTATGTGGGGGCCCACAACTTTGTTTCTTATTAGTTTCATTTTTTTAATTAAAAGATAAAGAAACTTTGGTGCTAGGGCCTACCCATCCCCAGGATGATTTGAGGATGTTCAGACATTCCTAGTTTTTTCGAAGTCCAGGAAACATCTCCTAAAATTCTGAAAAATTGGAGGGGAGAAGGGGGGACGAGGGGATGGGGGTTTCCTACCCATGCCTGCACCCCTTACGGTACATAGAAATATATTAGTTGATGTTACACTAATCATATAGTCATTGTTTATTTGGATCCTACTCTATCTTAATCCTGAGGTCCCCACCTGCATCTCATATGTTAGAGATGTTTCATCATCTTCAGACGTACACCACAGCGTAAGTGGCTGATTGAAATCACCAATCAGATTTCAAACTTTCATGCCCTCAAAGCCTTCATTGAAGAGGAGACTTCCAACTTGATAAGAGAAAATGGCAATTTTGTGTGTTTTGTTCTATTCATATTTACAAGGAATCACCATTTAATCAGCTTAAAAGCATAATAAAGTACAATACAAAATTGAAGAACAAAAGTATATGCCATAAGTCTACCACTAGTGGTAAATAAAATAAAATAGTAAATACTAACAAAAGTAAAGTGGAACACTTGCAACAAAAAACTATAATGTATTATTCTAAGTTGACAGTTCTAGTATGGGATCCAGTATGCGTACAAGATTCTAGTACATTGATATAGTAAAAAAAACTGGGTACGGTTGTATAACGGTGTACAAAAAAAACTTAAATATACAGAATTACAAATACATTTGGTGTATCATATAATATTATATTTTATAATGGTAATGACATTTGAATCTTCAATAGTATGATGCTCCATCATCGATCAATGATATTATGATAGTCATAAGGATAATTGTCTCGGTTGTCAGTTTTAGTCTCTACTTGCAAACCCCCTCATTGTAATTAAATTTCTTATGTTACAAGAGATCCCAATAACTAGTGGGGGCTGGGAGTGGAGACTTCAATGAGATTAAGGGGCAACACCCCTCATAATCTGGTGAACTTGGATTTGATTTTATATCTGCAACACCCCTAATTGTTATTTATTACATGAGAGATTCATTAACTTAAACTACTCCAACTACTTTATTTTACTTTGGAAGTATCATATAATATTATATTTTATAATGATAATGACATTTGAACTTTCAATAGTATAATGCTCCATCATTAATCAATGATATTATGATAGTCATAAAGATAATTGTCTAAGTTGTCAGTTATAGTCTCCACTTGCAAACCCCCTTATTGTAATCAAGTTTCTTATGTGACAAGAGATCCCAATAACTAGTGGAGGCTGGGAGTGGAGACTTCAATGAGGTTAACGGGCAGCACCCCTCATGGTCTGGTGAACCTGGATTTGATCTTATATCTGCAACACCCCTCATTGTTATTTATTACATGAGAGATTCATTAATTTAAACTACTACAACTACTTTATTTTACTTTGGAACTAATTTATGGTGAACTCGGAATCTCAGCAAGTAAAATTTTATTTATTTATTTATCTTCCTCTTTTATAAAAGCTTTTAATTTTATTTTTAAATTTGTGTTTAAGGAAGAAAGACAATGTGAACAGAAGCGAAAAAATGATTTCATTAGTATATTTATATTTATTATTAAATATTATGTTTATTTTTAAATATTAATACTTTGATCAGTAAATGGTTGTCAAATTTAAAATAATAGGTAAGATTTTTTGTTAACACACTCACACACTATTACACTCCACCCCTTGCTGCAATTCTAGAGCACCTCTCGGCATAATAAATAACATGATTGTGGTGAAAAATAAATATCTTAATCATATGATCAGTGTTATATTTGCATAAACGCTGGACTCTGGATTATTACCATAATCTTTGCGTATACACTAGAGTATTATGATATTCATTAATGGCAATTTTCTTTCTTTAGTTTATTTAGAATTCCAAACAAGAAAAGTAAAATTCTGTCCATGAGTATAGCAGGATTGAATCCAGGATGTAACCATTTACAAGAGATAATGTATCGGTTCTGGTTATCACAGCTACATGCCTGTGAAAATAATGTGAGTCTGATATTCTAGTTATTGGTACCCTAAGATCCCCAAAATCATCTCAAAAAGTGTCTCGGTTGGATATTGACTATTTGATTATTTGCTATTATACTTTGGATTGCCCTATTTTTGTCAAAATTAAAGCATGTTACACTATCTTTTGCATATGTATTGGACTTTAATTGTATCTATAAAAAGCAATTTTGCATCATTTATTCATTTCAATTTTCAATTCTTTGAACATGAAAATGATTAAAACTTTTCCAAATTATAGCACAATTTTTTTTCAAATCGTAAATAAATACATGAAAGGAGCTCAGAATGAATTCAAAAAGGATAGCTCTTGATCTGGACAAGTTTAAAGAGAAGATTATGCATTTAATTTAAAAGTTACCTTTTCATGAAATTTATCATTCCAGCATATCTTTTTTCCATTGTCAACAGAACCATAGAGAAGAGAATCAGATTTGTCACCTTGAAGGATCCCAGGAATAATACTCTGCAAGAATAGATCCAAAATCCAATTTTAGTTGTTAAGCACTTGGAAGAAACAAGCAAGAAATGGTCGCATGCCTCGCCTGATGGATCTGATAAACTTCAGTACACAATATCTAGAAAAACTGCATAACCCATAAAAGGAATAAACCGGACCTAAAGAAATTATCACTAATGAAAAAAAATGAATTCAACTATACAGGACAAATAATCCAAAGCTGTGCCATACAAGAAGCAATATGAAAAAAAGAGTTAAAAAGAAATCTTATTAATGTCTATTTTGCTCAAAAAAGTAGCTTATAGAGCTATAATGAGTTTATATATATTTAAAGGGCTGGCTTATCTAAAGCTAAACAAAACAGTACCGGTAAGAAAACGAGTAATGTAAGCGTCTAAGGAGTTATGGTTGAATGCTAATAGGGATCACTCAAAAGAGTGACCCATATTCAAATCCAACTTGACACAATAAGCTGGCCCATAATTCCACTAGAAATGTGTCAAGCTTACCGCACACAATGTTAAGGAGACCCATAGTCTCAACCATGATTTATCATTAAAAAGAGTACAAGTTAACATAAAGCACATTTAAATTAAAGCTGATATGGACTAAAGAAGTGTCCAATCAACACCACCATCAACTAAATGGTTCCCAACAATCCATGATAAGAACATATACCCAAAGTTGTACAGTTGTGAACTAATAATGTAGAAAAAGCATAATATCAAATACTACTAATACACATAGAAAATCTCACCTGTGCAACAACCCTGTGACCTCTGTAATCAACAATTGCCATGGCTAAAGTGTAGAGCCCTGAAATATCTGCATTATTGTATGCCTTTGTTCCCTTTAAATCATTATTTGCCGATGCATAGGTTGCCTGCTCACTATCAATCAATTGTGAAGTGTCAGTCTCTAAAAGGGCCACATCAGGTTCAGTTTCCTCTTTGGCATCCAAACCTTCCACTCCTGTTTCCTCCTTTTCAGGTTCCTTCACCTCATCCACTATGACATCTGAAACATTTTGATTCGATAAGGTGTCACCCTTAGGACTTTCAACATTGTTGACATCCTTTTGATCTTCTAAAGCATCACATCTATTGCCTTCATCATTCCCTAATGCCCTAGCATTGTCTAAACTTGTCTTCTGCTCATATGATTGCTGCATTTGTGTGAAGTCAGCATCAACAGCGAAGCTAAAGAATATGTTGTTGTGAACATACCTGGAGTAACATGAATTGACTACAATATGAGATAACTACATGAATCTGCAATGTTATATATGAAAATGATAATAACCTCATATATATGATAATGGTATATATGAAAATGAATCTGTAATGGACGCATTCTTATCATAACCATATATAACTCTGCCATTCAATTTGATTAAGGGGGTCCGGGAAAGGCTTAATGGTTAATATCTTATACATTAAGCCACATTATTCTATTGCAGGTCCAGCATGTTACATCTTTTTTGAACAGAAAACATATTACACTTGCATCTGTTTTAAAGATTACTAAAAAAAAAGAACAAATATGCCCATGAATCAAACTTCTACAAATCAAAAGCCATCTATAACTGATTAAACTGACCTACTGACAATATCATCCATTGACGAGTGAAAAGTATGACCTCTAAAACTAATTACACAAAACATACATTCTTCAGGGCCCATTATCTTTGTGTTTACAAAACAAAAAGTATATTTATAACTAGATGGAATGCTTTTAAACTCCTTATGCTCTATAACGTCCTAATGATGGATCACAGAATGTTATCCAAAATGTTGATACTAAATTTCATGCAATCAAATCCAGAAGCAGCAACAATAAATAGATACAGTACTGTTTTGCATATAAACAAAAAAAAGCATCTGAGATAAATGCTCAATAGACTTGACTAGTTAATCACAATGAGTAAATAGTTTCTGATATTCAAAACTTTTCCAGTGTTTCTCAAACATTTCTAGGTTTTTGGGACAGAGAACATTTTCTGTATTTTAAAGACAGCAGGGGGGTAGTGAAGAGCAGCTATTAAGAATTTAAGATTATATATTAAAATTGAGTTCAAATTTTTAAACTACAAATAAACCAACAAAGTCCAAAAATAACATAAACAAAACAAAACAAGCAGAAATTTTAATGATAGTGTGCAATTAAAATTCATTGATTCCACTATCTATCTGATAGAAATAATGTGAAGCATGATTTATGTTGAGATGCCAGGAAAAAAATGCTATGTCATTCATAGTAAATAGCTAAATACTAAATAGGTATATTGCTCCTCTTCCTCTTCCTCACTTTTGATGTGTCATGGTCATGGATTTTTGGGGGGTGTTGCGGGGACCTCCCCCAAAAATACTAAATACGTATATTGCCCCATGACCAATTTACTATTTTCAATGCCTCCATGTTAATGCTAGACAATCTCTTCTGTTGCACTTTTTTAAAACACTTCAAAATGAAATATCATTTGAGAGAAATGCGAACATTGGTATGATATTTCTTAGCAATGTTATAAGCAGGAACTTCTATACAAAAAGTCATTTTCCTGCCCTAAATCCATGTATTCTAATCATGCAAATGCACTAGGTAGAAAGTAACAAAATCTTTTTTCATCTTGCTTCACAAAGGCCACTGTAGATTTTGATGATGGCACCTCAAGCTTCACAAGCCCCTAAATGCAACTATCCATTTCATAAATCCAGCATTTCACATCCAAATGTCAAGGCCAATCAGGAGATTCTATGTGGTCTCTACACAGTCATTGAATGATTAATACTTGATCTTCAACTTGGAGCAAAGATAATATATGAGATTGACATCTATAGACTTGCACAAGGGTACCTCTTTGCACAAAACATATATGCAAGACAACTTGGATGACATTGCAGCCATGTAAGTTTATTGGGGGTGTGATTTAAGTTTAAAAAAATTTAAAACTATCATATTTTACGTTAATGTAGAACTTGAAACTCAAAGTTAAACAATGAGATTGATATTTTTTCTCATTCCAAATGCATAATGGGAAAGTTTTGGTGCAAAGGAGTAAAATCTTCAGAGGATTGCAATTTCTGTCTTTAGTTGGCCATACAATGCTTCAATATGTGAGTGCGTTTGAGCACATTCACTTCAAGAAGGACAAAAGGTTTTTGTTGCAAAGGGTGATTGATCTTTGATTGTGTTCATGACAAACTTTGCCTCTGACACAAGTATATCTTAGCAACAGACTTATCTCTTATCACTTTACATGAGGTTAATCCACAATCAAATTGGATCACCATGGTTGAGGATCTCATCTTCAATAAGGAAGACCATGCATGGGTTTATCAAGCAGATCTAAAGGTAGAGGCAGTACCCATGCCAGAGCGGGATAGAGCATGGCAAAACTGCTTGGAAGTTGGTGTTATTGGCACACAGACAAATATTATGGCCACATCATTATTGAGGACCTATCACAAATTCTCAATCATTAATGAGGGCCTATCATTATGTCTTTCAAGTTAATTTATTAAAGTGTGCTTGAAATAAGTTCTAAACCCTTAAAAATATTCTATATTGATGGTTTTTCATTTTGCGGAGTTTGTGCTCAATCTAGGTGCAAAGTCCAAGTCTGAGTCAAAAATCAACTTTTGAGTCTCCACGGAGTATGGGTCTTGCAACTATTGGTTAAAACACTTAGAATATTGCTAGTCTATTTTTGTTCTTTTTGCTAGAATATTGAGTCTCCACGGAGTATGGGTCTTGTATCTGAAGAGCAATGAGGGCAATCCAATTGATCTTGTCATTTCCCAAAAGAGGAGTCTTAAAGAAGTCTCAAAATGTTGGAATAAAAAACATTACACAATGATTATCCAAATATATGATACTATATCTATGAAAATCTAAAATCTTTAATAAGACAAAATCATTTACCATCATGGTAAACAAATACTATAGTTGACAAAAGGGAAAAAACATTCTAGGGTTGGTGGAAAATATCTTAGTAATTGCATGGTATACGTAGCTTAATATGTGCTGAAGAATTATATATTGGAATATCTAATCCAACAATAATTAATCGCCCAAAGGTTATTCATTAAGAAGAAATAACAATAATCACCCCAATATTGAGGCACTTCAGATAAATTGGAAAATCTAAAAATATATGGAAGAGAGATCCCCCCAAGACAATACAAAATAAAATTTTGGCAAGGAATGAAAAGTAATCATAGACTCACTTGTGGATAATAAGTCACTAGAGATCACCAATGGCAACCAACTTTGATTTATGCAATTCATGTAGGTCTAGACACCAACGATTGCATCGGTAACATTTTTTAGGGAATGGGCTATCATCCATGAGAGGCATTGCAATGATCTTTAAGTAGAAGCAATGTTACTGATTTGTCCCTTGCATTGCTCAAATCTAAAACTGGTACCTAAATGGTTAGTGATACGACCTTGCAATCCTAATTCATTTTTATGCGTCTCTATGATCCTTGGAAGGTGTTATTGGACGCTTCAGGACATGAGGGATAAAAATATTTAATATTTATTTACCTATGACAAATTGTAACTGCATTCGTAAAGGTGGATCTAGGCATTAGTGATGATTACAAAGCATAATAGCATTATGTTCTTCCTAGGGATCCATATTGGAGATGGGTCCACTTTGACTTGCATGTAGAGGTGCCAAGTTGTGCATGTTGTGCATGTTAGCCGATGGGAGTAATGGAACACTAAAAGTTACTGATTTCCTATTGGCTATGGGCCAGGCACCCATGTGAGGCCATGTGATGATTTATTGTAATTTACAATGTTTAGACGTCCACTAAGGGAGCTGTATGGTTTTTGCATGTGGTTTTACTATTTGTTTTGAGATACCACAGTGGTATTCTCTTGTATTAGTAGTATGAATGGTTGTTGTACAAGTTGAAGAAATAACAAAGTGCTGTCAAAATACTATCAGAGAAAGATGTCGTATTGATGTACTCACTTGAAGGATAATTCAACCAATGAATCTCTTTTGATGTAGAGTTTTTCTCCACAAAGGTTTTTCCATGTAAATATTGTATCACTCATGTTTGCTGCTCTTTTTCTTTTGTTAAATGAGCAATCACATACTTAATCACATTGGATAATCTTAGATTTCATATTTACATACATATTGTGAAAGTTAACATTACAGTAGATTCACCTTGATTTCCAATTTTTGGTATCAGAGAAAACAGTTCTGTTGAGACAGGGATGCCTTTCTCTCAAGTGTTGAAGGTTTTTTTAGCTGCACCGGGAGCTCTTGCATTGTGTGGTTTTTGCGGATCAATGAAAAAAGAATTGTATACCATGGCCTCTAATTCTTGTCAAAATATTGGGAAGTTTAGTGGTTTTGATTATGAGATGTGGAAGTTGATGTAATGCCCCCTAGCAGAAGGCTACATGTTTCACGGAGGATGGTGGAATTACTGTGCAAGGGCACTTGGAAACTGTCTACAAGTAGACTCCCTCGAGGTTTCAGGAAAACCTGTTCATGCCCCTCTCGGTACTCTCCCTCAAGACTTCATAGATATATATCCTTACCCCATCTTGGGACTTACTGTCTTGTGACAGAATTACTCCACCTCTCTTTACACAAACCCCCTATCCCTACATAGGCATTAGTGGAAGATCAAAGACTAGACCATTTAATATATTGGT
Source organism: Cryptomeria japonica (assembly GCF_030272615.1). Classification (NCBI taxonomy): domain Eukaryota; kingdom Viridiplantae; phylum Streptophyta; class Pinopsida; order Cupressales; family Cupressaceae; genus Cryptomeria; species Cryptomeria japonica. Next base: position 619,707,872 of record NC_081406.1, read on the forward strand.
CTTTCAAGTATTACAAATGTATAAGAAATTAAGTATGACTGTCGTAAATATTGCAGTCTATATTAATATTACTATTTAATTATGCATAAGAACACTATCAAGCTTCATATATTAAGCACAACCCCATGCATACCACCAAGAACAAGGATGTTACTGCCTGTAACTTAATAACAGTTCAGATCTTATCTGATTGATGGTAATTTCACTGGATGCTTTTGATTCCTTTCCTTTATACCTCTCAATGTGAGGGAGAGGTCGTACTTCTTCATCATGTATGCCCTTTGGCAAGAGACACACCCTTTCACCATTAGCACCCTTTGAAAGAGCACAACTCTTCTTTATTTCTGCCCTTTGAAAGGGACACTACCTTTCACAATCAGATCTGCACTACTGATTCCCAAATCATCCCCCACTTCAAATGAGTTCTCTTCTCCCTTTTGTATCTCATATTTGGGGGAGTCGCAACTTATCATTTCATGCCTTTTGACCATTCATTAACTTCAATCAAATTTTAATTATATTCTTTTATATTTTAATTTATTTAATTTTTTTATTCTTTTGTATTTTAATTTTGTTTTTATTATTTATTATTAACTTATATTTCGCAGAGGGGACATTACAGTCCGCCTCACCTAAGATTGCTTGTTCTCAAGCAATATCAGTTTTAATTTTCTCAAACTGAGAGTCATCTACTAATATGAGGATTCCCCAAATTAATCTTTCATGTGATGTAATTAGCTTCTTCTATACAGTCTAAGATAGTTCAGAAATTGGAGGTTCTATACCAAGTGATGTTTCTTTCATTATCTTGGTTATGTCCACTTGTGCTAACATGATACACATGTTGGATATACATCAGGTCAAAAACGGAGTATACAAATGAATATATGCAGACACAAAGCATACACACGAATGCACATGTTGTTAGATTTATTGATTCATCTTTACCCTGCAGGATCAAAGCTCTGATACCATTTGTAATATCCCCTACCGGAAGGCTACACATTTCCCAATAATTATTAAACATTATTATGTCTTCAATTAAGTTATTGAGATTAGAAAACATCCAATTCCTCATAATACAATTAATACTAATTATTTTAAGGGTTTGCCCTCAATTCTTCCCTAACCCTGACGGAAAATGGTGGAATTACTGTGCTAGGGCGCTTGGGAACTCTCTACAAGTAGGCTCCCTCAAGATTTCAGGAACACCTGTTCATGCCCATCTCTGGACTCTCCCTCAAGGCTTCAAAAATATGTCCTTGCCCCATCTTGGGACTTACCCATCTTGTGACAAAATTACTTAGCCTCTCCCCACACAAACCCCTTATCCCTACGAAGGTATTACCGGAAGATCCAGGACTAGACCGTTTAATATATTGGTCTTTCAAGTATTACAAATGTATAAGAAACTAGGTATGACTGTCGTACATATTGCAGTCTGTTTTAATATTACTATTAAATTCTGCATTGGAACATTATCATGCTTCATATATTAAGCACATCCCCATGCATACCACCAAGAACAATGAAGTTACTTCCTGTAACTTAATAACAGTTCTGATCTTATTTGATTGATGCTGATTTCACTGGATGCTTTGATTCCTTTCCTTTATATCTCTGAATGTGAGCTAGAGGTCACACCTCTTCATCATGTATGCCCTTTGGCAAGAGACACACCCTTTCACCATTAGCATCCTTTGAAAGAATGCACCTCTTCATTATTTCTGCCCTTTGAAAGGGACACAACCTCTCGCAATCAGATCTGCACTACTGATTCCCAAATTATCCCCCACTTCAAATTAGTTCTGTTCTCCCTTTTATACCTCATATTTGGAGGAGTCACAACTTATCATTTCATGCCTTTTGACCATTCATTAACTTTAATCAAATTTTAATTATATTTAACTATATTCTTTTATATTTTAATTTATTTTTTTATTTATATTCTTTTGTATTTTAATTTTGTTATTATTACTTATTATTAAATTATATTTCAAAGTGGGGACATTACAGTTGAAGATGCAGAATCTCTTTGAAGAAAGAGATTAGTAATTGCCAATTTCTCAAGAACCAAAGCCAACTACTATGTCTGATGAAAATTGGAAGAAGTTGGACAAGAAGGCACAAGATACCATTGGGGTGCATCTTGCATATTTCGTCCTCTTGAAGTTTTACAGGAGAATACTGCATACAAGTTGTGCAAGAGGATAGGTGATATTTATCACACTAGCTGTTTGCTTAACAAATTATATCTCAAAGACATTTAAAAATGAAGGACAACGTTTCTATTGTAGATCATATGAATGCTTTTAAAATAATTTAGCTTGCATCATTAAATGTTAAGATAGAGGAAGAAGATCTAATTGTTGCCAGGTAGTGGTGCAACTCTGCAGATGGATACTCATATTGTTACTCTTCTCTAAAAAAAAGTAAGAAGAAGATATAAGTCAAAAGGATGCTCCCAAACCCCACGGAAGAACAAAGTAAAGTGTTTGAACTATGGTAAAAGAGGGAATGTGAAGAAATAATATAAGAATAAGAATAAGAATAAGAGTACAGAATCTACAGATTCCTCTATGAATAAGTCCTCTAATGACAATAAAAATGATGCTTTATTTACTTCTACCAACACTAATATTAATGATGCTTGGCTTATTGATTCAGGCTGCTCCTACCATATAACTCCACACAAGGAGAGCTTTTTTAGTTTTTAACATACTCGGATTATGATGGAGAAGTTTTCTTGGTGATAACAACACCAAGCAGATTGTCAATGAGGGAACGGTAAAGTTGTGTTTCAATGATGGAAGAGTTAAAACTCTTGATGATGTTTTTCATATTCTAGGACTCAAGTTGAATGATTTTAGAATTCATGTGAGAGTGGAGAAGTTTGATTGCAGGTTCGTAAGAGGGGGTTTGGTGTTCACTAAAGGATCTCAAATAGAGACTTTGTTTAGACTTAATGACTCCACTTTATGTAATTACAATGTGACTAGCACTGAAAATCCATGTATCCTGTGGCACCAATGTTTGGGTCACGTAAGTGAAAAAGGTCTTAGGACTTTAATTAATAAAACGTTGGTGATGGTTTTTCTGATTATTCTGTTTGTAAAACTGATTTCTGTTAACATCGTGTGTTCCGTAAACAGAATTGATCATCATTTCCTCATGAGACTAATAAGGCTACAAGATTAAGAGATTATTAATTATGATTCATTTGAATGTGTTGCATCCAATGGATGTTGATTCTTTTGGAAAATCTCAAATTTACGTTACATTCATTGATGATGACTAGAGATACACTAAAATTTATTTTAAGGACGTTAAATCTGAAATTTTCACTAAGTTTAAAGAATTTAAAGCCATAGTTGAGAAGCAAACAGATTATAAGATAAAGGGTGTTGATATTTGACAATAGTGCATATTGCCCTAGGGAATTTGATTAGTTTGGTAAGCATGCAAGTATTGTTTGACAAAAGACTACGCCCTATATTCCACAGCAAAATGTTGTAGTAGAAAGGATGAAGCAGACTTAAATGGAAAGGGTTAGAAGTATGTTGAGTGGTGCAAAAGCTTGATTGATGCTTTTGGACAAAATCTGTAAGTATTGCATGTTATTTGATTAATATATCTCCTTGTTCAACTCTTGTTGATAAAACTCCTGATGAAGTGTGGATAGGTAAAAAGCATTCTACTTCACATTTAAGGGTCTTTGTGTTGGACATATGTTATCAATGATGTCAAAAGGATGATGTCTCTGAGGGAGATTGTTGAACTTATGTTATCAGTTTAGTATCAGACATGCTGCCTACTTTTGTGGCATCCAGAAGGTTGAAGAAAATGTCTTATTGTCTTGTCATGTCAGAGCATTTTGAGTTGTGGCAATACCATTGATTGATATGATTGTGGAATGACTTGGGATATGTCTGTAATATCATGTCGTATCTACTCATATTGGTGGAAGTGTTTCGGAAGACTTATCCAGAGTGATTGTGGCATGTTACCCAGAGAGTGAGCTGGGTTTGGTAACCTGTTGTGATCTGCATTTCTTCATGCTTAAGAGTTATGTCTTGCAGTTTGAAAGGACAGTATGCCTATGCATATTTTATCATTATCCAAAGTTTTCAGAGTTGTGGCGAAACGAAACATAATGTTTATTTAGTGAGTTTGATCACCATGTTGCTAGCTGACCTGGTTAGTGTTTCGAAGTGATGCCATAGTGGTTTGATTCATCTGATGCAAGAGATTTAGGCTAAATGTCCTTTGGGACAAGATAGATCCTCAGTAGGATTCGCAAGACTTGTTCCCCTGTATGGAACCGAGTATGAGCTTTTTGGGCTAGGCCTATTACACGTTTGATGAGGCCAACTTGCAGATGAGTTGTAGCATGTGTGTCCACTGAAAAATGTACATGGACAACCTTTGGGACCAGATTAAGCCACCTTGTTAAGTGTGTAGCCTGTTCCTTTGTTTTGAGTAGCGTCTGGGCTAAATGGACCTGGCCTATCACATGTTAGGTGAATAAAAGTTTGTGTGGCCGACCTGAAAATGGTTAATTATGTATTGGGCTGACTTATGGATGTAATTGTAATTGTAACACATATAGATGTCTTAGATTCATTTCTGTGTGTACTTTTGAGGTTACAAGTTCACATGATGTGAATGGGAGAATGATGTTGAGTGCAATATCCTGATTTTATGTACACCTTTATTAGAATATCATATGCTATGTACAAGAGTGTTTGGAGGTTGATCAGATCAGATGCAAGTTGTGTGTTGAACTTTAAGGTCCTCAATTTGTACCATTCTTATTGTTGAGATTGCAGTCCTATTTACTGAGTTGTTGCTCAGATCTGGGCAAAGGAGATTGGTGTCTCCAATGGGTTGGTGCTCACAAGTACATTAGGGGATTGGTGTCTCTGATAGGTTGGTGTCCACTCAATCATTGTAAGTGATTCATTGTTTTGTGAAGCTGGATTCGCACAGTACATCCAAGCAGCTATTCTCACTGTGGTTTCTCCCCTCTTGGGTTTCTATGTATATATGGCATTCATTGTGTGAACGTGTGTTGGTTTATGATGTTTATTTGTCGCATTATTTTTTCTATTGAATATAGTTTATAAAATCAGAGATACATTATATGGAGCAGCCACCCCTATTAAAGTCTGGGGAGATCACCAACTGGTAGAAAATGACCGGATACAATTTTTACAGTAGGTATAACACCATAGCTACAACAGTGTTTATCAACGGCCAAAAAAAACTATCTAACATTAGCTGTAGCACCAAAAACTAGACATATATAACCTCTAGTCCCAAGCTCCTATAATGTTATTACTACACTTTGCTTTATCCCATGCATAAGTACCAAGAGGCGGCACAATCACATTGGGATCAGGTATCTTGGGATCAAACCGAATGTCCTCTTTTTGCTTCTTTACTAGATCTTCAAGATCGAGTTTGGTGATCTTTCTCTCCAAATATCTATTAAGCAGCTTGAGTTCTTCTTTGTTCAATTTGTCTCTGCCTTGTGGGAAGAAGCAGGCAAACTTGATCACTGATTTATAAACTATCATTATTCCTTCCTTCAGCTTTATCATGAATCTCTCTTTGGGAATCTACATAGTAGCCTGGACATAAAACATAATATAGAGAAAGGTGAGTTCACTGTTGAACTCAGTAAGACTCCTCCTGTCCTGAATGACCTCCTCATTCCTCTTCTTCCAAATCCACCACAAGACCTCATTAGTAAACACAAGCCAAATTTGTTTAGACCAAAATTAAAAGCGTCAACATCCAAAGAGAGAATTTCATGCCACAAAAAAACCATTATTGTCATCTCATTTAACAGGTTGACCAAAGAACAAAGACCAAATATGGGTAGCAAACTCGCAATCAAAACATAAATGCTCAAAAGTTTCAAGCATATTACAAGCATCACAGATTATAGTGGGTTGACCATAGTTATGCAGCACATGACTAAGAGCGAGCTTTTTAAGGATAAGAAGCTGATTAAAAAGGGCTTTTTTAGGTGCAACAGGGTTTCTCCAAAATTGCATCAGCTTATAAGACCACACAGTTTCAGACCAGTTAAGATTCCAGGCCTAGTTGATCCAATTAAAAACCTCTCCTAGGCAAACAAGCATCAAATATAAACTTTTAACAAAAACAACTTGAAATTGGGAGCCATTTGCCCACCTAATCATGCTGATTAGATTTGTATCTATAATCATCTTACCAAAAAATGGGTTCTACAAACCATTTACAATCATAGAATAAGTTTTCTTGTGAGAAATGGGGATATCATGCAAAAACCGCATCTATTCCCAAGACCTTACCTTATCACCACATATAAGATCTTGCAAATTTTGGATCCCTTTGGCATGCCAAGTTTTAGCCGAGCGCCCATAAGACAAGGCCAAAGGCTTTCCATAACAAGTAACATTCCACCAAATAGATCTATTAGGTACGTAATATGGAGATGAAACCCCCACAGCTTCACAATTAGAAACCAAATGACGAATCTTACACCAAGCCTTCCAAAGAGTTGAAAATGCTACTGAGCCAAATGTTCTAACCTCAAATTGGCTGAAGATAATGTCTTGAATGTGGATCGAATCCCAATATTTACCCTTTTTTGGCCTAGATAGGGCCAAATTGTTTCTGATCAATACCATCCAAGGCTCCTCACCTTCAAGAACCTTAAAGATCCGCTTAGAGGCCAAGGCTTACCCTTGAATCCTTAGATCCTTGCCCAAGCCCACCCCAGTCCTTGGCAAGCAACAACAGGTCCAATTCACACAATGTTTTTTTTGTTCCCCTTGGATCACTTGGACCACTTGGATCCTACCTGAGAAGCAATAACCTTTCGACCACTTAGATCCTACCTGCAAGGGACAGCAGGTGGGTTTGCCATTTGGTGTGTTTTCTCTCAATCTTACGAAAGAGCCAAAATCCCACATGTTTTTCAAAGATGGAGAGACTGCAAAGTGAATACCCAAGTACCTTACCACCTTGGAAGGATCTGCCCATTGCCAGCCCTTAGATGCCAACCAGACATGGTTTTTAGACCAGCCAATAACAGTGGATTTGTGAGGGGCAACTTTGGAACCAGATGCAGTATATGATAAATCTAGCCTTTTCATAGTATTATCAAAGTTAGACTCAAAAAGTTCAATGTATAAGGAGGTGTCATCAGCAAACTGAGCATTGAGGAGTTGCTCCTGGTTAGGGAGAATAATGCCCTGGATAGGTGGAGTAATCAAGTTAGATCTTAGGATAAAATTTAAGGCATCAACAGCTATAACAAAGAGGGATGAAGCAATAGAACAACCCTGTCTGATAGATCTTTGCAAAAAAATAGGCTCAGAAAGCTCTCCATTAACATCCACTTGGGTAGAAGAGTCAGTGAAAAGAATATTTATCCACTTACAAAACTTGTGAGAGAACCCAAACGCCGACAACATATCCAAAACAAAAGGCCATTCAATTCTACCATATGCCTTTTCAAAGTCCAGGAGAATCATGGCAACATTTTGCTTATCATATTTGGCCCAGTTCATACCCTCCCAACTAGTGATCAGATTCTCAAGGAGGTACCTCCCTTTGATGAACCCAGACTGACTAACTGAAACAATCCTCCCCAGGATCCCAGCCAACCTATGGGCTAGGGTTTTGGCAAGAGTCTTATAAGAAACATTGAGAAAAGCAATAAGCCTCCAATTTCTGATTTGAATTCTATCACCTTCCTTAGGAATCAACTTAATTATAGCTTTGTCCATATATTGCCCCATGGAGTTACTAGCAAAAGCATCATTATACACCTCAACCAATTCAGAAGCAATCCAATTGATAGTGGCCTTGTAAAATTCAGCAGGCAATCCATCAGGACCAGGGGATTTGTTATTAGCTAGTGACCGAATGCTATCTTGGTCAAAACATATGACCTCCTCCCCAATTATCTTATTAGGAATCATCTTAATAGAAAACTCCCTAGCTTTAGATGAATTGGCCTTCCCCTCAAAAGAGAAGAGCTACTGGTAAAAGGAAAAGAAAGCTTGTTTCATGACATCAGGGTCATTAGACATAGCCCCATTATCTTCAATTGGACCAATCTTTTCTTTAGTCTGTTTATGCTTGATTAAATTAAAAAAATATTTGGAGGCTCTGTCACCTTCTTTAAGCTAATTCATCTTGGCACTAATTCTCTGGCCTTGAAACATGTAGCTTTGCAATTTGCTGATCAGAGACTTAGTTCTGATTAGCATAACTTCAGCATACAGATTGGGGCTATTCTCTTAAATTTGACATTCTAGCAAAAGAAGCTTCTGATGCAGCAGATTGTCCCGTTTGTTTCTATCCAAAGCCCTTTTTCCCAATAATGCCAAACAAGTTCCTCCATACTGCAACCAAGGAATCCCATTTAAGAATAGGGCTTAGGTTTTTATTCAGATTTTTAGAGATTGCAATGACCATACAAATACCACCAAGACAGTCTTGAGTCTGGAGAAAGAAGTAGTTCAGTTTAGGCATAGAAGGATGGTGCACAGAGGGCATGAAGGATGAAAGGCCAACACATATGGTAGTCTTAATTGGGGAATGATCAGACATGGCAGATGGGAGAACAGAGATAGGAGCATCATTGGGGTCGCCAACAAAAGAAACTAATTCCTTATTTCCATAAATCTATCAAATCTACAATAAATCCTTTTGTTTGGAGACTGATTACTGCACCAGGTAAACCAAATGTATTAGAGCTAGAGGATTATCTTCCCCCTTCAAGGGGGTCAATAATATTTAATATTCTTTTCATCCTTACCCAGAAGTACAACTCATCACCTTTCCACATAACATCTTTGCATTTTTTAAGGAACTTGAGTTAAGAATATTTGATGATTTTTTATCATTTCTTGGAGAAGTTATTAATGGTAATTAATGTTTAATTTGAGTGGAAATTGGATTATACTGATTCACCCAAAAAATGTAAAAGGTTATAATCTTTGGAATTCTCTAACCCTAAAAATGATCTATTGGAGAGATATGATTTTCAAGGAGTTTAAAGCCTTATGCAGGTGAATAATAGTTAAAGAAGAAAGAAAGACTTAGACAGTGTACTTCAAGACAAAGATGGAGAAGCAGAAAGATGCACATATGTAAGAACAATCAAAAGGGTCAAAGGATGGAGAAGAAGAGGGTTTAGAGACTTCAGATAATCTGCAGAATAAGCATACAAAAGAAAAAGTACAGCCCATTACTACTACCTTAAGAAGATCCACAAGCCAGCGGAATCCAATGGATAGGTATAGCCCACCATATTTTACTTGTGTATTCGTTTTAATAAGTATCAGCGATTAACCTAGATCCTACAGGAAAGCTCTCTCTTTAGAGTATAGTGAATCTTGGATGCACACCATGCAAGAGGAGATTATGGCCTTAGACAATTGAGACACATGGGATCTTGTTACTCTACCCGGGAGAAGAAAGCCCATTGGTTGCAAGTGGGGTATATAAGAAAAAATTTGATGCAAACAATCAGTTAGAGCGGTACAAGGCCAACTGGTGGCTAAGGGCTACTCCAAAAGAGAGGGAGTTGATTTTCTTAAAATACTCTCTCATGTTGCTAAGTTTTCTTCTATTAGATTCAATTATCTATTATGTTGCTTGTGATTTTAAAATTGAGCAAATAGATGTTAAAATCAAAGAAGCAATAGTCTGGAATAAATTGCGATCGGTCGCAATTAATGGCGAATCACTCCTGGTCAACAATTTTTTTGGGTTTAAATCACATCTAATTCGTGTAAAAAATCGTAAATATAACCGAATCCCTAAAGACGGGAGGAAAACGCTAAAACAGCCGCAAAACGGTAAAAAAAATGCCACAAACATTCTATGACTCATGTCGTGCGACGGATTCATAGTATCCCTAGTCACGAAAGAGAAATCAGCAGAAATCGAAAGGGTTTTTTCAGGAAGCAACGCACAGTCAAAATTTGGGGGAAGAATGTGCCCAGGTATTTAGATATCATTTCATATTCAATAATAGTTCAAAATCTTTAGTTTGTTTCAGAATTTTTATTTTGTTTTGGAAATCTTTGTTTTGTTTTAGAAATTTATGGAAATTTTATTTTTATTTTTTTTATTAATAATTTGTTTTCAAATGAAATTTCTATATTAAAAATACAAATGAATTTGTTGATATTAATAAAAAAATTATATATTCTTTAATTTATTTAACATTTTTTATTATTATTCTTTGTAGAATACCCCATTTTTGTGTTTTTATAATAGAGAACAATATTTAATATTTAATTTGAGCTTCAATCAATTTCATATATAATATTTACTTTACATTCAGTTAAATATATATTATTTTAAAATTGTATATTCCACAAAAAACATGTATTTTTTTAAACAATCTAAAAAGGATAATAATAAATATATTAAATAAATTAAAGAATATATAAATTCTTAATTAATATCAACAAATTTGTTTATATTTTTAATACGGAAATTTCATTTAAAAATATGCTTCATCCTCTATAAATAGTCTATTAAATATTTACCTTTGATTTTTTGGAAGTTTTTACTTAGTTTATTGGTTAACATTGTACAAAGTCACAAACAATTACATCACAAACTATATTGTAATTGTCATTTTGACAACTGTCAACTTATTATTATTTATGTTGTCGTCGGATGTTTTGTGCAGCGATATGAATATAAACAACAAAAATTTATTTTCTACAATCATGCGTTGAATTCTCTATTTTATTTGCTTACAATATCTCTATGCTATGGAAATTCCCTTAAATATTTTTTAAAAAAATAGTTTTTGACTATTTCTCTGCAATTTTTTACGTTTTTTTGTAAATCCGATTTTTTCCTGATTTTTTCAAAAAAATCTTATACTTTTGTTTTGCCGATTAATTGCCCAAATGATTAATGCTTCTATGGAACTTAAAACTGCTTTCTTGCATTGGGATCTTGAGGAGGAGATTTATATGTGGCAATCTAATGGTTTTGTTATGAAAAGGAAGGAATTGTTTGTTTGCATGTAAAAACAAACATTGTATGGTCCAGAACAATCATCCAAGATATGGTACCAAAAGTTTGATGCCTTAGAATTGAAATTGAGTTTTGTTAGGTGCGAGGAAGATCATTGTGCTTATATTTAAATTATTGATAATCAGATATGATTATTGTATTGCATGTTGATGACATGTTAGGTAATAGCAAGAAGACAATTAGGGAGCTCAAGACTCATCTTTCTGACACATTTAATATAAATGACTTGGTATATTATTATTTAAAAATCCCTTTATTCATACCTTTTTGCTCTGTTTCATTTTCTGTTAAAAAATAAAGAAAAACTAACTAAAAAGAGCTTCTTACAGTCCAGAAATACTTACATATGAAATCGTTCAGGATCCGTCGGATTGATTGGAGGTATGCATCGACTGATGACACCTTTTGCACCTTTGATTGCTGCATCAACAAAATCACAGCTTACCTTATACAGAGCTCTATCACGTAGGATCCTGTTACATAGCATATAAGAACCAATCAACAGAAACCACACACAAGCCAAGTTGACCATAAATAAGCCAAAGGTGAAACTAACAGGGATAAAATAAGCATCAAAAACACTCTATAATTGTACATAACATCAGCATGTAACAAAACAGGCACCTGTCTTGAATGGTTTTGCGTGGGAATTCCCTACATGACTGTAGTTCCTCATTCCAGTCCCTCTGCATGCCAATTGACTCAGTGCCATAAGGCAAAGCTAAAGCATCCTCTGCTCTTGAAACATCCCTCCTATGAGCTGCCATCCAATGGTAAAGACTACAATGTTACATTTGTTTATACACATATCTAACTATAAGTCTCTATTACACCTTTACTCTGTCAAGATTTGATCATGGATTCAAAACACAATTGAAGGCCAACCCACAAACTCATTTAAAAGTAAATTCCCTGAATAATTTGAGAATTTTAAAAATTAAATCAACGCACTCACAGATTTTGTTTACACTTTTCAGCATGAGATATAGTGAGTTTTGTTTCAAAGTACAAAAATGAACAATTCATTTACCATAATGTCCAAAAACCTAGCAAATATGTCACCTCACAAAGTTTTTAAAGTTATGTGTGTAATGCTAAGTCACCGCGTTCGAATTCGAGTTCAGCAACCATAAAATTTGGATGAAGTTCAGCAAGGGCAAAAAATTCGACGTTAAATTCGCCTTAAATAAAAATAAAAAAAATTAAATATTAGTAATAAATTGAAAATGAGTAATAAAATGATGTTTGTATACTAATATGTTTAAATATATTAATAAAGTTAAACATAAAATAAAATAAATAATAAATTATATTTAAAAATTTAATTAAAATATTATTAATTTATTAAATTTATATATTAAATAATAAATATATTATAATAATAAATTTAATTTAAATATTTTCAAATATTAAGTTTTAACATATTGAATAATAAACAAAATTATATAATAAATCAATGTGATGTAAAATATAAAGTATAAATAAATTTAATTTAATTTGAAAAAGAAAAAAATTAAATTAAGAACAAAACATACACGTGAATAGCCTTTTATAAAGTTACTTTTCAGGACACGCCAATAACCTTTTATAAACTTACATTAAAGGCAACTTATGTTTTGTTATTTATAAAGTAACTTTATAAATAAATGAACGAATGCATACAGGCCGACTCATTCGCACCCCTAAAGTCTTGGCGATGGGCGCAGCTTTCTCTTTCTGGACAAAGATGCTTTCTCCTCTGCCAGATGTTTTTTAAAATATAGTTTATTACAACAAATTTTTTCCTTTACTGTACCGAATATGTGGCGAATTTAAACGAAATTTTATTTATGTTCTAAAATCCGCCGAATTTCGAACTTCATGACTAAAGTTCGGCAAATGCGGTGACATAGGTGTAATGTACACAAGTTGCCTATATTTCAAACCTTGTTTAAAACATTAGATAAGATATATAAACTAAACACATTTCAGAAAGTAAGTTATCATCAAATAACAAAAAAAATTTGGACTCCAACAACACAATTGCAAACATAAATTCAGCTTCCTCTAGGAATTTATAACTTCTTCCAAAGTAAAAGTATTTTACTACAGAATAGAGCCAAAGAACAAGCAATATCAAACCGAAAAAATTAACCAATTAATAGACTAAAAGAATCTCTAACTCCATAAAGCAATCAATTGAATGTACCCTTCAAACAACCAAAATCTCCCTTCACCAATACAAAGATGTAAAAGTTACTCTGAAGAAAACTAATACTACGATCATTCTCATCTGCAATTATAATTTACACCAATTGATTGGATATAATAATGTAAAATACCATGAACATGTGAGATGGCGGAGAGAAGAGGAAGATGGCAGAGAAATCAGGGGTTTCAAAACCCTTCATGGAAGTCCCCACCGAATTTGCAGGAGATTTCCATGGACATGGAAGACATCGTAAACAAAGACATTGAATTTTTGAGAGAGACGGTTGACAAAGGACGGTTTGGGGAAAAACAAGCAGAGAAGTGATATCAGGCTCTGGGTCACAGAACATTGGCCGAATGCAAAAGAAATCTACTTTATGCAGAGACAATTTTTTATGGTGGAATTCGCTCTAGAATCTGATAAAAGCCTTCGTATTGCAAGCGGGACCCTGGAAATGGAATGATTCTTTTATCTTTGTCCAAAATTGGTCTCCAAATTTTGATCCCACAATCATGACTCCCTCTAATGGATCAACATGGTTACGGTATTATAATCTCCCCTTCGAATTTTGGAGCGAAAACTGTTTGAAAGCCATTGGGGATACCCTCGGGCAAACAATTAATATTGATATGGGCAAACAATTAATATTGATATGGGCAGAGATGATTCGATACGTTTTGCGCGGATTGAGATCATCCACATCACCAATCCCCCTGGCTTCATCAATCTGAAGACTATGGCTGGAGTATGGAAGCAGGCAGTTGAAATCAAGAAATCAAAATTCTTTTGTCTTCAGTGCAGAAGCAGAAATCATAATGAAGAAATTTGCAACAGAAATCCTCCTCCAACACACAAAGTTTGGAAACCCAAAATAGAGGAAGTTAATGCAGATAACAGAGGCAAAGAAATTATTCTGCACAACATGGACAAACCTGAATGCAACAATCCTGTTAATCAACATATTGAAGATTTTCAGTTAAAAACGGTTATCTCTGAACCCAACCCCATAGATAACGAGGTTCTCAATCCTACTTTAAGTCTGGCTAGGAACGACATTACTGAAGGAGAGGATGACAATGTCGACATTGTCGAACCCAGAACTATTAGCCAAACAATGGCAGAGCCTACTTCCCATGATTTTAACAATAGAGTTGGAAGAAAGACAAACAAGAAGCAGCGTGAAGAGGATGGTATGCTCCCTGATCAAACGTCCATCAAATCCTATTTGCTGCGATTCAGAGGAGGCATTTCCTCCTTTGGCGGCCAATTAAGGTTGTTACATGGAATGTTAGGGGCATTCAGAAATCCTCCTCCAACACACAAAGTTTGGAAACCCAAAATAGAGGAAGTTAATGCAGATAACAGAGGCAAAGAAATTATTCTGCACAACATGGACAAACCTGAATGCAACAATCCTGTTAATCAACATATTGAAGATTTTCAGTTAAAAACGGTTATCTCTGAACCCAACCCCATAGATAACGAGGTTCTCAATCCTACTTTAAGTCTGGCTAGGAACGACATTGCTGAAGGAGAGGATGACAATGTCGACATTGTCGAACCCAGAACTATTTGCCAAACAATGGCAGAGCCTACTTCCCATGATTTTAACAATAGAGTTGGAAGAAAGACAAACAAGAAGAAGCGTGAAGAGGATGGTATGCTCCCTGATCAAACGTCCATCAAATCCTATTTGCTGCGATTCAGAGGAGGCATTTCCTCCTTTGGCGGCCAATTAAGGTTGTTAAATGGAATGTTAGGGGCCTTAATGCCCCTAACAGAAGGCGTATGATTAAACGCCATATTCACAGACATTTGATCGACATCTTATTATTTCAAATGACTAAGCTCTCAAAGGAGAATTTGGATTCTTTCATTGCAAGCTGTCATGGTTGGAAAGGATATGCATAGGAGGCGGAGGGGGCCTCTGGCGGCCTCTTGATCATATGGAAGCCTTACAAAATTGATATCTCTCTTGTATCAACTAATAAGAATTGGATGTGTTGCATCGTTAGGAGCCTGCAATCAGATTTTGCCTTTCCACTATATAATGTCTATGGGCCCTCCAAACCCTCAGACAAATTGGCCTTGTGGAACTCACTAAAAATTGATTTATCACAGAGACAGTCTTGGGCTATGCTTGCTGGAGACTTCAATGCGATTCTTAATCCTAGTGAGAAACTGGGAGGCATTGGGAACTCAGCCCAATCTATGGCTGACTTTTGTAAATCCACATCTGATACCGGGCTTGTGGATGTTGCACCAACCAACGGCAATTACACATGGACAAATAGGCGGCTTGGTTTCTCAAATATTGCTGAACGTCTGGATCGATTTTCCTAATCATGGAAGATTGGTTGACTGACTCGGCTATTCCATCTGCCACTATACTGCCTATCCCCACATCAGATCACTTTCTTGTACAATTGCATATCTTTGAATGTTGTCCTCCTTTCAGAAGTCAATTCAAATTCGAAAGTATGTGGTTTCGCTGGCCGGGACTAGTGAAGTTGATCAAAGATTGGTGGAAAGAATCTGCAGACATTCAAGGTACGCGTATGTTTACCTTTTGTAAGAGATTGCAATTCATTAAAGATAGACTTAGAATCTGGAATAGAGATGTTTTCAAAAATATCTTTCAAGAAAAGAATAGGTTGGAGGAAGAGCTTCACTCCCTCCAAGCTTTTGAGTGAATATGAAGAGATCCTTGCTAGAAAGGAAAGTTACTGGAAAGAAAAAGCAAGGGAATAATGGTTAAAAGAGGGCGACAGGAACACTAAATACTTCCACAACACTACCAAGATTAAAAGAAGTTGGAATAAAATATCTCAAATCTTCAATTCAAAAGGCACTCTCCTCACTAACGAGCTTGATATTCAGAAGGAAGGAGTATCTTTCTTTGAGAACCTTTTGGGAGGACAAGATAAGGCGGAGTCTCTATGCAAAGATTATCATGCTTTTATCCCATCATTGATTAATGATGATGATAACAAAATGCTTATGGCTCCCACCACTGTAGAGGAAGTTCGGCAGGCAGTCTTTCAACTTGGAGCAGAGAAAGCCCCAGGGCCGGACGGGTTTACTGCCCTTGTTTTACAGAAGTGCTGGTCCTTCATGGGAAACGACATCAGAGCAGTGATAGAAGAATCTAGGAGGAAAAAGCTAATATTTAAGGAATTGAACAACACAAATATAGCTCTCATTCCCAAGACTCAGAATTCTCAAAGTTTCTCGAATTTTTAGGCCCATTGCTCTCTGTAACACCATATATAAAGTTGTTTCTAAAATCATGGCCAACAGACTTACGCTTCTCCTACCAAAAATTATTTCCCCAGAGCAGAGCGGTTTCATCCCTGGGAGAAGCATTGCCAATGGGATTATCATTGCTCACGAATTGCTTCATTCCATCAAGAAAGAAAACTGGAAGGGTATGATCCTCAAATTGGACATTAAAAAAGCATATTACAATGTACAATGGAGATCTTTGATGTTAACTATGGAAAAATTTGGCTTTTGCAAGGCCTGCATGCAATGGGTCTATGGCTGTATCTTATCTGTAAGATATTCAGTTTTGATTAATGCCCAACCATGTGGGGTTCTTTCATGGATTATTTTATCCCCTTTCCTATTTGTAATTCTTGCAGAATCTCTTAGTCGTGCTCTATCTCATGCTAAACTCACAGGTGACATTGCCGGTATAAAAGAAACACACTCGTTGCCCTCTCTCTCACACCAACTTTTTGCTGATGATACAATCCTCTATGGGAATAGCACATTGAATGAAGCATCCATCATTAAAAATCTGCTAGATAAATATTCTCTTCTTAGGACAGCAGATTAATAAAGAGAAATCTTGTGTTTATTTCTTCAATACTGGAAATGTGGCTAAGAGGAGAATCACAACTGTTTTAGGCTTCAGCGAAGATAAGTTACCTGGCAAATATCTTGGTGTTCCACTATTCAGTGGCATGGTCAGAAGCAAACTATGGAAAGACATTTTAGATAAATGTGAGAAGAAAACTGAAAACTGGAAAAGACAGTGGTTAACTATGGCTGGTCGATTGACCATGATTAAATCTGTGTTGGCAGCCATCCCGATTTATATGCTCTCCACCATTGAAGTCACACATAAGGTGATGGCCGATTTAAACAAAATGTTCAGGAACTTCCTGTGGAACAGGGCAGAAGATTCCTCCGCTCACATGGGAACTTACAAAAAAGCCCAAGCAAGCCGGGGGAATTGGAACCAAAGACTTGGTAACCCAAAACAATGTTCTGGTGGCCAAGCTTGTTTGGAGAATGTTTAAGGAGCCTGAAGCGCTATGGTGCAAAATCTTGTAGAGCAAATACCTAGACAATGAGGAGCCGAATAGAATATTTACTATTGCCAATCCACCCCACGGATTGGCCATATGGAACCATATGATGAAGTGCAGATACATAATTACAAATCATCTGTCTTGGAGGGTAAAAGACGGGTCCATGGCAGATTTCTGGGTGGATTCATGGAACAGGTACAAAAGAATCATTGACTTGCCTGGACTGGAAGATGCTCATGAAACTCACTCCAATAGTGGGACAAACAATTTGTGACTATATGGATGTAGGAAACAACAAAGATGGACGGTTAGTTAACTGGAAAGGGTTGGACTTGCTCAATGAAAATCAGAGGAAGATTCTAAAAGAAGAGCTAGCCAATTGACATGTCTTCAAGCAAGATGATAAGGATGAAATCTTCTGGTGCGCAGCCAAATCTGGTGAATACACGGTTAAGACAGGCTATGAAGTTGCATGGGGAGACTGGGATCGGTGTGATTGGAACACTGCATTGATATGGCACCCTGCGGTTCTTCCAAAAGCAGGTACATTCTCATGGCTAGCGGTCCAAGGTAGAATACTCACAGGCAATAGACTGATGGAGATGGGGTTTCACGGGCCTTTTAGATGCCCGATGTGCTAAGAAAATGATGAAACAGCAGATAATTTACTTGTACAATGCCGAGCAGCCCAATACTGTTGGTCTTATTTTTTAGAGAAAATAAATTTTCATGGTCCCATGCCTCATTCGTTGAAAGGAATTTTCTCATGTTGGCCATCTTCTCCTAAAAATGTGGTTTGGCATGGTTTGTACTCAGCCATCCCTGCAACTGTGATATGGCTCCTATGGAAAGAACAGAATAGCCGTATATTTAATGAGGAAAGAAAATTTGCAAACATTGATAACTAAAATAGAAATTCTTATTTGTGAGCACATCAACTCGCTGACTGCAAATAGGAGTCATAAAATCTACACCTCGTGGGATGACAAGACTCTACACTTGTGGCCCCATCTCATTCCTCCCAAGCCAGCTAATTTCAGCAACATGGACAATCGCTCTAGGTCAAATGGGAGCTTCAATCTCAAATGAGTCCCCAGATGATATTTTAAAGAGGACTTTAAATGTTGGCAATGTTCAATTTCCCTTGACATCCTTAAAGGCTTATGTTACCTTGCTCTAGGGATTAATCATATGAAAGATTTGCTTGAAAAGGAATAATAGGACCTCAAAAGAAAAGCTCAAGAATCAAGATCAGATTTGAGAAGGTATTGTGAGAGCTTATAAGAGCTTGTAACCAAAGCTGATTTATTCACAACAAGGCAATGAATTAGGAATATAATCCATCTGAGCTGCTTATTCTTGGAAATTGACCCAGGATTAGAAAGGCTTTTGATGTCCTCCAATCAGAAATTGAGTTAAACTAAACTTTGATGGGCCTGCTAAAAACAATCCCGGGGCATCAGGAGGAGGTGATATAGATCATTGGAGTGATGCTTTGGCTTTTGGCACATTGTACACCAGATTTAACTCCAATATTATGGTTGAGATAAAGGGCCTGATCTTGGGTCTTAAAATTGGAAGTGATCTTCAAAAGAAAAACTTGATAATTGGATATTCTAGAACAATTGTTTAAGGTATGGAAAAGAACAGCATCTTCAACTGGCAGCTTCAGAATCTCTTGTCGGAGGCAAAATCCCTTGTCTAGAAATTTGGAGAATACCACTTTATCCAGACTATGAGGAAAAGTAATAGATCAGCTAACTGGTTGGTAACTTTGAGCCTTGCTGATTTCTGCCAATTCAAGTGTGACATTTATCATATTTATCAGGCCCATTCAACGATCTGCATAAAATCATTGAGGAAGATAGAGAAAGCAGTTTCAAGGATCGGACAGGCTGATTTTTCATTGTTGATCTTTATCTGAATGTGTTTCCCTTTCCTCTGTTGCTTTTTGGTTGTTTCACATTGTCCGCAACCTTTCCCCTTCCCTTTTGGTGTTCAAGCTCCATGATTTTCATCCTCCCCCATTTCCAACCCCTTTCTTTGTTGGAGTCCTTTTCCTTTTGTGATCTTTGCTTTTGTGTAACCTCCCTTTCAATTTTCTCTTCTCTCCTCCATGTTTGTAGGCAGTTTCCTTTTCCTCTCCTTTTGAGAAACTGCATCTCCTTGCTTTATGGTGGAGAAGTTTCCTCTTTCTGGTTGACCTTTTGGATGCCTTCCATTCTTTGTCCTGCTTCTGTCCAAGCCTTTTTCCATGTTGTGTGCTTTATTTAATCCTCTTGACCATATTTGCTCTCCATCCTTTTCTCTTGTCTACCTTTTGCTTTTAACATATGTTTGTTTTTTGGCAGGCTTTTGTCTTTTTCACCTGCAGTTGTGTTCTTCATTGCTATGAATGCTTCTCCTCCTCACTGGTTCTGCACTATTTTGTCTATGCCTTAATCTCTCAAGGCTTTTATTCCCTCAGGCACACTTTTGTCCCCTCTCACCCTTCACTTCTTGGCATCCCTTCCTCATGCCTTCTTTTATACAGCTGGGTTTGCTTCTTTTATACAGCTGGGTTTGCACTCTTCATTCCTTCCTTGCAGCCTTACACTTCTGTTCCACATGCCCATCCAGCTTATCACCATGAGAATTTGGGAGGCCCCTACTCTCATGGCATAAGCCCTTCCACTCTGCACAACTCCACGGTACCTTCTCGATCCACTTCAACAATTTCTTCTTTGTTGGAGGAGAAGCATTATTCTGGTAATGATACACTAGAGCCAAAGGTAAAAGAAAAGTTGTAAACAGCCCAATTCCAGAACACACAAACCAAGCAAAAAGGAGCTGGAGCTAACCGTCTGTTAGAATGGATAAGAATCTTCAAAACCAGGCTCAGAAGATCTACTGCTCAGTGATATGTGTTCTAGTCTAATGAACCTAAACAATTGTCTTAATAGCCACTGTGCTTCAGCAAAGGAGTACTTTCACACCAGCTAAAAACTCTTTGATGATATAAACAAACATTTGTATCATCTCAGTCATAAGCTGGTTGCAAGGTAATGAATCTTGAATGAACACGGGGATTCTTTGATGTCCGTTAATGCCAATGTGGCTGACTTAGACCTACCTTGTGTAGCATGCACAGCATAACTAATTATCTTAAAAACTTGGAATGGTTCGTACATCATTTGAGTTTTCCAACAGTGTCAAGGTTGGATTAATACAAAGGATTGGGTTTTCCAACAATGTCAAGGTTGGATTAATACACAGGATAAAGATGAGATAAGATGGAAACTTGAAATAGAATGATTCCATTGTATTTTAGTTTTCGGTCATGTTCTTGCTGCAAGCAAGTTTGACCCCATGGTTTCAGGTCCTCTTTAATAATTGCATTTTTTGAACAAAATCTTTAACTTCATCCAAAATAATATGCCTGAGTTTTTCTCACATCCCAGGTCCGGATCAAGACTTTTGCCAGCCAAAATTTTACCGAATCCAAGTTTTGAACCATGTGAGAAATCAAATATTGCATGAAGAGTACCCTCTGCCAAAGCCAATAAATACCCCTCCATCCTCTTCAACAGCTTTTCTGTCATCAAAACAAATCCAAATTTGCAACTTAACAAGCTGGGAATTGAAAACATCAATCAAGATTTACTATGATCATTGTTGCAACAGATGACAGTTTCACTACCCAATTTCAAATAAGTGCTGGGATCAATTATCAAAACCATAGAAGCAAACATCTGTAAAAACTCGCGATTAATCACCATGTTTGGCGATTGTTTCCTCCAAAAATCATGATTTTATGAAAAACTAGCAGGGAACAATTTGTTGCAGCTTTTATCCCAACTAATCACAATTTAAACACCCAATTTGTGTATAATTGCAAGTTATGCCGATTTTTTACTGTTTTCGACTCCTTTTGACTTCATCAAGCAATTTTTGGGACAAAATAGGGTTTTTTTATGCGTTTTGTTTCATTTGTTTGATTCTCTGCTGCTAGGTAATAAGATGCCAATTCTAGGCCATGTTCATGCCCCAGATGGGCCAATAGGGGAGCAAATGAATGAAATGAGTTGTTACAGCTATGCTATCTCCAAACCACCGTCTTCCTTGTCTGCTACATTATGAAATTGCCCTTAAACAACTCATGCCCGATCCTTTATTGGGCTTTTTTTGTTTTTGTTTTTTTGTTTAGTAATGTTCCCTTCTGATTTTAAACAGATAAATTATGAATATTATATTTTTCTTTTGCAAATTATGAATATTTCTAAACATTATATATTTTGATTTATATACATGTTATATTTGTATAGATTTTGTTTGATATATTATTATTATCATTATCATATATACACACACGCAAACCCATATTTGATCCTAAACCTGAACTGGCAACTTAAGTTTGATTGAACAAATTTATCTTTTCACTTTCACATTTGTTTACAATGTGACGACAACAAGAACTGCCCATTGTAACTTCAGCTCATGATTGCTCCTTGTGAGGCACATTCAGATTGCCAATTCAAACTTCGGCTCTTTTGGGTATATGATTGTTAGCTAAGAAGAGATAAGAAGGAATATTTGTGACTATTTTTAACCTTAACCCCTCAACTGAAAATGGACATTCTTTACTGTTATTCACATTAACCACTCTGC
Organism: Cryptomeria japonica; assembly: GCF_030272615.1. Classification (NCBI taxonomy): domain Eukaryota; kingdom Viridiplantae; phylum Streptophyta; class Pinopsida; order Cupressales; family Cupressaceae; genus Cryptomeria; species Cryptomeria japonica. The sequence goes on from NC_081406.1 coordinate 619,730,096, forward strand.
TGAATATTTGTGGCAAGTATTAAATAGGACTGAGCCAGTTTTATGCTCAAATAACTTAACTATCAAAACATTAATAAAGAGAGCAGAGTTCAAATGATCAAAGGTGGTCCCTCAACAATCAAATACCAGAGTTCTGTAAATAAAGACAGAAATAAGATTTGATATTCCATTAAGTATTAACCATCATTTTTACTTGAAAAAATAATTTATAATTTTAAAAAAGTGTTCATCTATTAAATCACCATTAGGACCTGCAGCCCTCTAGTGTAGCTCTCTTCAGAGCAGCAAGAGTCATTGGCTACATCAAATTTTTTGGGAACTTTGTAATTATATTGTAGGTTTGATTTTGTACCAAATAGATTGTAATTCAAAGCTCAAAAACTACTAGTATCCAGTTATTATTTATGCACTATACAGTCTGCATTGTGCAAATGTAATTGGTGATATGCACATAAATGAAAAAATCTGTGATCAAAACTATCCATTGAGATTCAATAGGATCAGTTGTTACATCAAATGATAGTTTCAATCCTCCCCAAGAATGATTGAAAGATCCAATATTTGTTATAGAAACAAGCAACTTAAGCTTGGTCATGCTATCACATTTTAGATGTAACTTGTTAAATTCCACCAAGAAAGGATTCATGCACACAAAGATAAGATATATGATAAATCTTACAAAATGCACACGAAGGTCATAAATATTACCCAAGTAAATTAATCACACCACATATCACATATGTAATTACCAAGTACCCTTTCCACTCAATCTGTGGTTGTTAAAGTAATTACAGTACTCAAGTTTTGTGAAATATAACATAATAAAGATTAAATGAATGAAAAATATGGTATATTAATCTTCAGATTAGGCATCATAATTAAAACAAACTCAAATTTATCTTCCAAGAGAAACATATCCACCTTATTCATGGGAAAATGAATGATTATGGAGACCAAATTCTATGAGGTTGCATTCATAAAGATATGTACACACTCATCCAATATCACACAAACCTAGTTGATAACAGTCAGAAATGTAGTTGAAAAACAAACTTTCATGCCTTCCACAATATCAAAACTTTGCTTGTTTCAAAGGTAATTTGGAAAGTCAACGCTACTTCCAAAGCAATCAACCATACTCGTGTACTAAACAAGATATATGTAATCCTAAATTACAAGCATTGTAAGTTTTAATTCCCCAAATTATCACCTTATTTCACTGGCCAAAACAACAATGTAATCCAATAGGAAGCTGAACGATGCTAAAAATATGGTCATTCTGTATGTCAATTTCAAAATATCTAATAACACGTTTTTTAACAAGAAATTGTACCACAAGGAAATGTATATATTGTAAATTGTATTAAGAAACATAAATCATCCAATCCTAAACAGATCACAAAATCCAAAATATACACAAGGGCCTGCAAATATAGTGCTGACTTCTTAGAAATATATGGCATCCGATTACATAATAAAATGTAAAGAAATCTAAATGTAAGGACAGGCTATTTACCTGGTGGAGGAGAAACACCAAGCCATGAATGCAACGGCAACAAGCTTGGTACATTTTCAAAAGGATGACAAGAGGCCTTCCTATCCAGAACTTCACGAAAACCTACCAAAAGAAGTCTTGTATAACTTAATTTTGGAAGCATGTTCCTTATTAACATACCTTAACTAAAAACAGATTGAAGTTAATCCAAAAATGGTGGCATTGGAAAAGGAAATTTTTCCTTCTCAACACTCACAAGAGTTCAAAGCAATTTCCAATTTTTTCAGAGATTTGGAGCTACCTTTTTTGAACTTGTTACTGATTTGGCGTAGAAGATTAACTATTGATGTTGTCTCATGAGCAGATTTTGCAGGCCGTGGATCCAATATATCTCCTGTAGAAGCATTGATATAAAACCCACGTGTATGTGCTGTAATACAGAAACTCTGGCCCTCTAACGTCACCACATCTAGGTAAATTAAATCCCCAAGAAGCCTGGAAAAAAAAGGAGCTAATGCATATTTAGCTTTGTACTATAATTGATAATTGATAGATTAATGTCAAATGTCAATATGAAAAATCAAAATTCGATTAAACTTTGTAACATATATTCAACGACCAAATAGTAAACTACATGGTGTAACAAGAAGACGTGGAAGGGAGACAACAATGATGCACTAAGCAGAAGATGGAACAAAAGGAAGTTTTCAAATTTCAGGGCTACTGCCATAGTCAGCTGCCACCTGGCCTAATTTTAGTCCCTAGAGTTATGTTTGCCTATTATATGCTTTTTGTCGTCTTCAGCTCATTCCTTGGTTATTGTGGGTAGATTTTGGTTTATTTTGTTGTCCTTGTTTTCTGGGTATCTCTCCTGCAATATGCTTTCAAATTGTAGCGTGGAGAATCTGTGTCGGCCTATGTTACACAGGTATGCATCCCCATCCCTCAAACCCCTATCGCCATCACCTTAGGCATTTCACGGAGAGCAGGACAGCAAGAGACATCCTCTGGCCATTGTCCTCCAACAAGCAAATTCTGGAAACATCTAAGAGGCCCATCCCCATGTTAGGGGATGGCAGAAAATGGTTAGGTGACGTCCAATCGTCCCTGAGTCAACTAGGTACATCTCAGATGTCCCTCAACCGTCGCAGGGACAGCCAGGCATCCCCTACACTAACACAATTTTTTATAATGTTTTAAAACAATCATTCATAACATTAAAAAAAAACTATTAAATATACCATGAAAGAATTATAACAGCAGCAATCAATATATCATGACAGCAGTCTAACAGCAATTAAATTAATCATGACCGCAATGATGCAACTGTAGTATAACAGCAATAAATATATTATGATTAATATTTGTAGTTTCTTTAAAAGTTATATAACAGTTGACACTGACAGCAATAATTTTGATTTCTGATTTCATTGTTCCAAAAGGTATTGGAGACTGTTGTTATTATCAGTTGCAAAAGAGATTAAAAGTGCAATTGCCATTGTCTGGTAGAGTGAGGTATCGTGTGAGAAGCACAAACAAACAATTTATTTTTCAAATGTAATTGGCATATAGGCTTCTGCAGACATCATCCAGCATCATGTTAACAGAGTCATGTTATATTGCTTCTGTAATACTGCAGTAGATTAACTAGTAGAAATTTTACTCTATATATCTATAAATTTCAGATATATTGCCGTCCTCGCACCATCCCCAAAAAATGGCCCTTGAACTGCCTTCCCCATCCCAAAAACTCCATAGAACAGAGGTTTTGAGTCATCCTTCAGCTGATATAGTTGCATGCTCCTACAGAAATATTACAGCCAGGAATATTTCTGGGTTGGAATCCTCTTCCAACCTAAACGGCTCCTTTGCAGCTGATCATCGCAGACAAGGTAATGACATTAGACAAATCATAATGGTTAGCTCTTGGGATGATGTACCTATAGTAGATAATTCCTTTAGGGAAACTACCAATTTGTTTATTGTTCTTCATGAATAGGCTTTGGTAAACAAGTTTAATGGTTCATGGTCCTCTGACAAATTTTTGAAAACATGGGTGGATAGAGAATGGAAGCCAAAGTCTCATGAGGATGTTGACATTTTAATGTGTGGCGGGCAGTTTTCTTGCTTCCTTCTTAGTCAAAGAGGACAAAGACTCATCCTTCTACAAACATGGTTGCAGCTAGGAATGTTTATGGTTTGAAACTTTCTCCTGACCTGAACGGCCCCTTTGTAGCTAATCCTTACAAAGAAGGTAATGACATTGGACAGTTTCGAAAGGTTAACTATCGTGATGATGTACCTAGAATAGATATTCCCTTTGGGCAAACTATCAATCATTGGAAAAATGGGTGGACAAAGAATGGATGCCAAAGATTAAAGGGGATATACATATTTCAATGTGCGAGAGGGCTTTTTCACTGCTTCCTTCTTAGTCAAAGAAGAGAAAGACCGGACAGTGGTCCTTGGTTCATTGGCACCAGCAGCTTGTATGTAAATCACTGATCTGCTGATTTAGATCGTACTCAAGAAACTCTCTCAAGGATGTCAGTTTGGATAAGACTCCCCTTCTTTCTCATATTTTATTTTGGAATTATGGAGACTCTCAAGGATGTCAGTTTGGATAAGAGTCCCCTTCTTTCTCATATTTTATTTTGGAATTATGGAGACCTTTAGGCAATAGGCAGTGCTATTAGGACACACAAGACATGGGCTTAACCCAAAGTCACGAATTATTTTGTTGTCGATATTTGTGTGTAAGTCAATCTAATTAGCTGGCTCCCTAAGGCCATTATTCTGAAGTTGAAAGATAAGATTGTCACACTAGGATCGATTACAAGTGCATTCCTTTTAAATGTAATTTTTGTCATGAGCATGGAAATTTCCAAAGAAATAGCTCTAGAACACCTAAATATAACCAGCAGAAAAAGGGTCAAAATGAAGACTTCCAAAAATCTAGAAGGAAAAGAAACAAGCACAAAAAAAATCTAAATATTTTTGTTAAAGATATTCCATTCACCAACCACTTCTCTATCTTGACCCAGGATGTGGCTTCTATGCAAAATTTGCATGCTTCTGTGGACAAGGCATCTAAAGAGGTGATAATTCTTGAAAAGGAGACATAATCTACTAAAAAGAAGACATTGTCTCCTCACATAGCTGAATAAGAATGTTTATCATTAACCCTCCATGTCCGTCAAATGGCAAAAGAAGATGATCCTTTGCTCCTCTTCTCATTAGCCAAAATGATAAAGAAAGAAGAATCCCAAAAGTAAATCAAAAAAGGCTTCCAGAACAAAGCTGCTAGAAACCCATCCTGTAATGTCCCCTTTTGGGATATTCTTTATTTTTGGTATTGTCTAAACTTGAGTCTACTTTCAGTAATATCCAGCACCATGATGGAGATCCTTTGGAATTTTGCTAATACCCATTAAGGAAAGAATCCAGACTTCGAACCCAGGCCGAACCGGACCAGGACCTGGGTCCACTAGTGGATAGACCAGTAACTTAGATTAATACCAAAGAGCTCCTTTACACAAATCAGTGAGATAATTCCAATATTTTGCATAACCAATGAATGTCATGACTAAAGGAAGAATTCTGACAATTGAATGGAGAAAATCATCATAGCAACTACAACGATGATCACCCACAACTAGTACAAAGAAGAGTATAGATATGAAGATCAAATTGTGCTTTATCCTTTCAAGCAAGATCCTACCATATCTCTATGGATATTTAAAGTTGATTTAAATCTGTTTGGGTGTAGCCTTCATTATTTTTCCAACATAAATGGAATTAAATTTGTGACAAATTAAAAAACTGCAGCAATCAATCCAATATATGAATACAACAAAAAAAATGCTTGCCTTCTGTAGCCTGGAGCAGGATTGAATGAAGAAAAAGCAATGCTTTCTACACATTTGATCTCTTGCGAAGATGGAGATACAACAAGATTCTCAAGCAGACCATTTGGATCCTCCATGAAACCCAATCCCTCCAGTTCAGGCACCTCCGATTTCCTATCCCCTGAAATAATTAGAAAATATTAACTCACTTAAAATAGAATCAAAATAGCAACTACATCTGAAAGTGCAGTATGCAATCCCTTAGTAGAAAAACAAAATGTATCATCCAGCTTAATAAAAACAAATCTGCAACAAAAATTCACAAATCTGCCATATTCATTATGTAGAACATATAATTCATCAAAAACCTGGTAATATTCAATTTGATACTAAACAAGTGACATGCATAGTATTTAAATATAACTCTCCTAGAAAACTACAGCATTTGTTCTAATGAAAACATCTCTATAATATATAATATCAACCAAACTCTATTATATGTATTTGTGGCAACAACATTTCTAGTTGCTTCCCTCCTACAAGCTAGGACAATGCACAACCTTTTCAAGGCACTTTGTTAATAAGAGACAATAATCAAAATATTAGCCCTACTTCAAAGATCACATTGATTTCAAATAGAAGCAGCCAAAAATTACTCTTGAAAATTGTCGATATCAATGTGTGGTCCATGGCATATCTAGAAAAGTATGATTATTAAGATAATGTCCCATGAACAAAGATTGACAAAGCCTTAAATTTAAAAACTTAATTAAGAATGAACAAAAAAAAAAGCTAGGTGAAACAGAACCTAGAATGGAAGAAAACCATAAATGCAATGAAAGTAAACAGGGAATACATATACCAACAACATAGAGATTCTAAAAAATTGCATTTTAAAATTAAACAAAATTGCATGGACACAGATGTAGATAAAGCTAATTTTCAAGGTCCTCAAAAATGAATGAGGTGGTCATAAAAAATTGTACATATACGTATACGTCAAAAGACATGAGCATAATTCTTTTATGCACAAATAAGATGTAAGCAGAGATAATTATTGCTAGAGGAGTAATATAGATAATTGTTACTATATACCAAAATGTTTACAGATATAATTTTATCATCAAAAACAAATACACCACTATAATGGCATGCCATCAGAAATGTCATTACCATTCTCCACTGCATAATGCATAAGTTACCTAAATATGCCAGTCTTTACTGTGTTTGTTTACAATTTTTTGCAAAATTTGTTCAATAGTTTTAATGGATGCTTCAACCTAACCATTAGATTGAGGATAGTAAGGTGTAGAGAATTGATGTTGAATATGGTATTTCTCTTCACTTCTTTGTTCTTGAAAGACATACCATTGTCAAAAACAAGAGTAGAAGGCAGTCCAAAATGAGAAATAATGTTGTCCACAAAAAACTACAAATTGCCTCAATGCTAGTAGATCGAAACAAAATAGCTTCCACCCACTTCGTAAAGTAATGTGAAGTTATTATGATAAAAGTATGTCCTTTAAAAGAAGGGGGAGATATCTTTTCAATAATGTCTAAACCCAATGTTGAAAATGGCCATGGAGAAGCTTGAGTACGAAATTCCTATGTAGGATCTCAAATGAGATTACTATGTTGTTGACACTAAGGGCACTTTTTGACAAAGGCAAAGGAGTCTTGCTCCATTGTTTGCCAATAGTATCCCATATGCACAATTTATTTACTAAGGATTTACCATCAAAATGTCCACCCCCACATCTTGAGTGGGCTTCTTGAAGGGCAAGGGGTATTTCAGACTTAGTAAGACATCGTAAAAAGAAGACCATCATAAGACTTACAATAAAGAACATTGGATAAAACAATGTACTATGCTAAAAGTTTTGTATTCAAACACAAGGATTTTTTTCTAGTATTGTCATAAAAGCTTCCAATTTTCAAATGGTTATGAATCTGAGAATACCATTCTTGAAAGTATATGCTTGCATACATTAGACTATCAGGATCAGGTTTATCCGAGATAGCAAGAGAGTAGAGCACATGGAAGCTATGCTTGTCATTGCATCCGCATGACAATTTTCTCTCCTAGTAACACTATCAATTGTGAAGCAAGGACAACATTAGATCTCAATATTAAGATTGCTTGTGTAGCTTAATATGTCCCCATGATATGCTTTATTATTAATTCAAAATCACCATAGATACGAATATGTTTAATGTCTGATGCTATCGTGGCACGTAATGCAGCAAGAGGCGCTTCATACTTAGGGATGTTGTTTGTACAATGAAAGTTCGAGCGAAAGGAAAGAAGACCAGTTTGACATGTCAACCCATCGAAAAGCATTTCCCATGTAGAATCTTGTTCTAAGGTAAACAAACTTTCATTTGGGAACATGTCTGAATTAGGAAAAGAATGGAGATTCCAAGACCAGTTTGACATTAAAACTACACCTACTCCAAAACCAGTTTGACATGTCAACCCATCGAAAAGCATTTCCCACGTAGAATCTTGTTCTAAGGTAAACAATTTTTTATCTAGGAACATGTCTGAATTAGGAAAAGAATGGAGATTCCACTAATTGAACAATGACAACTTGACCATTTTTTGCTTTCTAAGAAACAAATTTGAGATCAAACTTAAAGAGCAACATCAACCATTTAGCTAACCTTCCTGAAAGATCGGTTCTAGAGAATAAATGTTTGAGAAGATCACACTTGACTATGACATGAGTTTCCGCAAGGAGAAGATAATGTCTTAACTTATTCATTGCAAAAACAAGAGCAAGACATTGCTTCTCCATGGTAGAATAACGAGATTTGTAGTCAACCAAGATAAGACTAATGTATTAGATTGCTCTTTCTTTACCATTATCATCATATTGAGCTAATAAAGCTACCAAAGCATGTAGTGATGTTCAAGTGTCCAATAGAAAGGGTCTATCTTGCATAGTTGGCATCAAAATGGGAGGATTAGCCGAATAATTCTTAATAGATTCAAAAGCCTTTTGACATTGATCATCCCATCAAAAAATGTACACCTTTCTACAACAAACGCATAAAGGGAATTGTATGATCAACCAATTAAGATATAAATATTTGAATTGTTCGAACTTTCCCATGCAAACTATGGAGTTAAGAAACACTCTTGGGTGGAGGCATGTTAACAATCACATCAATCTTATTAGTATTGACCTCAATTCCACGATGAGAGATAATAAATTCCAATAGTTTACAAATGCCTATACCAAGACACAGTTAAGGGGAATTTAGTCTTATTTTGTAAAGTTGAAGCCATTCGAAGATAAGAAAAACATTCTCAATGTGATCTTGGTCGATTATAGACTTAGCCAAGATGTCATCAATGTAATATTCTAAGATCTTATGAATGAAATCATGAAAAATTACAGTCATTGCACATTGGTAAGTTGTCCTAGCATTCTCTAATCCAAACGGCATGACTACATAATAGAAAGTACCCCAAGAAGTTGTAAACATTGTCCTATATTGATATTTTGGATTAATAAGAATTTGACTAGAGCCCAAGAAGCCATCCATAAAAGATAGCAAGCCATCCATAAAAGATAGCAAGGCATGGCCTAAAGTCAAGTCTACAATCATATCAATATTGGGAAGCGGAAATTCATCTTTAAGAGTGGTCTTGTTAAGATCACAAAAATCAATGCAAACGGGAATATGACCATCAAGTTTACTGAGAACAATATCAGACATCCAATGTGAATAGTCAATGGTATGGATAAAAAACAATGCAAACGGGAATATGACCATCAAGTTTACTGAGAACAATATCAGACATCCAATGTGAATAGTCAATGGTATGGATAAAACCAACTTTTAGAAAAATTTCTTTCCTAGTCTTTGTTGTGTTTTTCGTGCTCGTTTAACCACGGTCACTAATTTGCCTTCCCAGCAATAGACGATTCACAATTGTCTCCCCCAAGCACTATCTGTCTTCTTGAATGAGATTGCACATCTCATTATATATGTGAGAGGTGTCTTTTCACCAAGGGTCACCACTCTTCACATGTGGCCCCATTAGTTTAATAATTATATTATTATCTCACAATAATAATATAATAATTATATTATCAATATAATTATTATATTATCAATCACAATAATTGTATCATCAATATAATTATTATAATGTCAATAATTATATTATCAATATAATTATTATATTATCAATAATTATATTATCACGATATTATAATAACATAATTATATTATCACACTAATTATAATATAATTATATTATCTCAACCTTTATGTTATCTATGTCGGGCTAAAGGAATCCGACCATAGCTACAATAAACTAATTATAATACAATTATATTATCTCAACCTTTATGTTATCTATGTCGACCTAAAGGAATCCGACCATAGCTACAATAACATTAACACTCCCTCTTAGCTAGGGAGGAATCCTTCTCGAAATTTATATTTAATGAAGCACGTCTTCATTAGGTCGGCCCAACCAAGGATTCGACTTTAGCTATAACCATCAACAGTCCCTCTTAGCTAGGGAGGAATCCTTCTTAATGTTTACAAGTTACATCACCTTATTGTGATGATTGACCACAATGGCTACATCCATATGTGGAAAGGAAAGATATCACCTCTCTCTGATATCAACCATCATGGCTTATCCATAGATATCACCTCACGTGATATCCACCATTATGGCTTATACATAGATATCTCCTCACGTGATATCCACCATTATGGCTTATCCATAGATATCACCTCACGTGATATCCACCATTATGGCTTATCCATAGATATCACCTCACGAGATATCAACCATTATTGTGAGATCGTCACCTCACAATGATGGTAAGATCCACAAGTGTTCATCATTGTGAGATCGTCTCCTCACAATGATATTCACCATGGCTCATCCAGAGGATAAACACACAAGTACAAGAAAATCACCACGGACTCTCTCACGTGGTGTTGTCATGGCGTCACACACATGACAATCACCATGAACCATATCAGAGGGTGGATCCACCATGGCCCATCCCAAAGGGTAGAAATAAGGGTTTTCACCTTAAATCTCTCTCAAAGAGAAATGCATTAGCAGGAGCTTACACTTCAAACTTCTCACTCAAAGAGAATAATGCAACAATATAAAATATGAATATATATCAATGACTCAATCTCAGCTAGGGCTTCATTCTCCACCATACCAAGCTTATCTCAAAACTATACAAACTTTATTCTGGAGAGAGGCTTGGTGAGAATATCTATCGTCTGCTCATCAGTACTAATGTATCTCAACTGAATAGCATTTCTTTGCACCATATCTCTAATATAGTGATATTTGATCTCCTTGTGCTTTGACCTATCATGAAATACAAAGTTGGAGTCTTCATCACTCTTGATGAATCCCAAGCTCACCAAGTATCCATCTATCTAGGAATATCCCAACCTAGGTGTCAGCATAAAGGCCTTTCAGCCTACACACATGGAACTCCATCCCATGAATCATAGCCCTCTGACTGCTACAATTTCCTGATTGCTAAAGAACCCATCTCGACATGATCTACTCCCTCTGAACCACAATCCTCGGAAGTCAACTGAAACGGGTCTCTAGTTGCTGCCTCTGTCACGGAAGCATACCCTGCTCACATGGTTCCAATCATGGAAGATACCTTGCTCCAAGAGACTCTCATCATATGATATACATACAGCTTAAGGTATGTTATTTCCTCCTCTTCGAAGAAACATCTTCAGCCACCAACTCAATCTCATGGCAGCAAGCATCAAGTTCTTCCTTCCTTGTTCAAGGCTACCCTCTGATGGTCTACCAGACTCTCTCTGAATGTTGATTCTTCCACTTCGAAGAAACTGATCGGCTTCTTCCTTAGGGTTCATCTCCAATATCTCAACAATATTACCCACTAAGTACAAAGTTGTTTGTTTAATTTGATTTTCTCCCAATTTTCTATCATCTCAAATTTCAAATCTGCCATGCTTCACAGGGAATGAATGTAGTCAAAGTCTGAGATCACGATTTGAAATAATGCAAGCCATCAGTTTGCGCAACAAGGATGAGAGCATTTCACAACATAGGAATCAGGCTATAAAATATTCCCCTTGGCAGCCTCTAGTAAATGCAATGTTCCTCTTCCACTCTTACGATCCCAAGTGCAAGTTACAACAGTTGAGAGGGTGGTAACGATTTATCCCTGTTATGGTTGCTCGAATTAATCCTTCCTTCATTCGCATTGTCAACTATCCTAATCTGTATTCATTAAAATGCCATAATCTCTTCTCCTGTGTCAATCACTGACCCTTGCGGCAATCACCTTATCCTTATCTGGTTGCAATGGATTATGGCTCTGCCCTTCTTATCAGCAATCCTCTTTTAGACACAATGTAGAGATTATGAAATGGACTGCAACAAGAATGATTTCTTCTTTCCACTTCAAATTTGTCTAGAAGATAGAAGATTACACCACATTCTAGAAGGAAAAGCTCATGCCAAGTAGAGATAGGCAATACAGGCTCCCAACAGCCTTGACCTGATAAGAGTCACTCTGTGCCAATGAAGTTATAGACCACACCTCAAGGAGTCACCAATTCTCAAGTAATTGTTTGGCGCTAAGAACAACAACGCCACACCATAGCAAAGAACTTCACGTGTAGTAGGAAAGACTATTGCCCATGAGGATAAGGATCGCACCTATCGGTAGTCTGAAAGAATGCTAAATCTAAACAAGATAAATGGTGGCCAAAATACAACCTTCTACAGTTCCAACACTATATATGGAGAATCGCACCTTCAATATTATGCTTAATTTCGTCAAGCCTATAACACTAGATAATTCACAATCTGTCAGAATATTGTCATGCCAAGTACACAAAATGATACACAAGCTGAAGCAACAAGACTCCCACCAATGAAGTTTTATGTTCCTCGACCAAGGAATGGTTGTTCAACTTTTGACAATTTGCTCCTTTGTCCATTCTTGCTTTATGTCCTTGGACAATATTGTGGAGACTCTGACTAATTCCGTCTCCCAATAATCCTTGGGCTTGTCGTAGAGCATTACTTGAAAAACACTTCAACAAGATCGTGAAATTCATGCAATGGGCTCAGCTGGCCGAAGGCGTGCCAACAGAAAAGTTGTTGGGCATGTGATTTATTCAATCCATCCATCTTATAGGTTGTCGTTTAAGGCATGGAGGGCGAAGACAGAAGACCGATGTAGCAAGTTGTCACGATAATCAAGCTGTCATATCCAAGCTAATTTGTGCGAGGTAACAAAGCATCGATTTGATCTAGATCATCGATATCATTCAAGACGATAAGGAGGCGATGATGTTTTAAATGATGCGCCAGAAGTTCCTTCCCTTCACTTATGTTGGGAGCTATAAAATGTTTGATCAGTAGTTTCTGATCGTGCGTTAACTTTGAGGCTTACGCGTCTCCATGTTATATTGGATGGAGCCTCCTTTTACCTTTGCCCAGCGCTTAGCACTTATCGCTAATAAGGCTTTCAAGATAACGTGAATCTGGCAAGGATTTGTATTGCATGTTGTGAATCACAGGCCAAATACATAGAACGTTATCAGCATATTAACTGGATACTCCTCTTTGACCTCCCTTTTATGTTGACTTGCTTCCAGACAATGTTTCTCCAATCGCTCAAGTCCCAGGTTGATCTTCCTGCTCTGATACCATGTTGTGTTTTCCGTGCTCGTTTAACCACGGGCACTGATTTGCCCTTCGAGCCATAGACGATTCACAATTGTCTCCCCCGAGCACTATCTGTCTTCTTGAATGAGATTGCACATCTCATTATATATGTGAGAGGTGTCTTTTCACCAAGGGTCACCACTCTTCACATGTGGCCCCATTAATTTAATAATTATATTATTATCTCACAATAATAATATAATAATTATATTATCAACATAATTATTATATTATCAATCACAATAATTGTATCATCAATATAATTATTATAATATCAATAATTATATTATCAATATAGTTATTATATTATCACAATATTATAATAGCTACAATAACATTAACAGCCTTAACCATTAACACAACCTTAGGATTCATTTTCCGAATCCTTTGCGTAATCAGCTTGGTATCGAGATATAGAATGATAATGTGACACAATGAATTTATCAATAGTGCACATATCCTCATAAGACCAAGTGAAGATATCAGAAAAAGAATGTAGAAGATTGACAAGCATTTTAGACACTTCTAGATAAAAATATTTCCCCAATTTTAATTACCTTTTCAAAAGACTTTGGATCCATGAGCACATCAAAAGTTTCTCCATTAAGTGTTGAAGATTGGCAGCATCGGTTATCACTTCCAGTCTGAGTAAGATGAAGCATTGATCAGATTCCTACAGGCTGACATAGATAACATAAAGGCTGTGATAATTATTGTGATATAATAACTATATTGATAGGCATTATAATTATTATATTGGTATAATATTTGTGATGATATAATTATTATGACATAATAATTATATTAACATTATTATTATTATTATTATGAGATTATATAATATAATATAATATAATTATCTTATATTATATTATTATGATACAATAATATAATTATGTTATATAATAACATAATATAACTATTGGGCCAAAAGTGGTGACCCTTAGTGAAGGGACACCACCAACATATATATAATTGAAGTGATGAACACATACAATTAGTTTTTTAATGGACAATATGTAGATGGGCACTGATATACAGCAATAAAAGAAAGAATCAATACTTGTGGTAAAACTCAACATGGTATCAGAGCCAGGTTCGAAAACTGGGAAAGGCTAAGAAAGAGTATTTAACTTTATTGTAAGGACAAGTAGTAGGGACATTCCAGGGAGTGGAGGCCCTAGATTTATACGGATATGTGTTCAACAGGCAAAGACAAGATGAAAAACTGAAACAGGGAAACAACACATTCCACTATATTGACACTTCAATAATGTGGAGTCATGGCTGGAGGAGTGTCACAGATGGAGTGAATTGAACCCAGAATTTTCTCGGCTAATTGGATAATTTCCTTGTTATGGTTATTGTGGGGTTTAATGGGAGATAAGGAATTGAGGAGGGGATTAGGCATGGAGTCGAGCAGGAGGGTTGTGGAAGCGTACTGGAGGTCACACATGATCGACAATGCCACGACAGATGACGATTAAATTACCCCGATTTATAAGATGGATGAGATTTGTGAGACGCTTCGCTCCAGTCCATTTGCAATTGTCCGGGAGATGTCTGATTATGTTCTTAAACGCCTCGATCACAAAAGCCCTCGGGTCAAGCAAAAAGCTTTGAGGCTTATCAAATATTCAGTAGCAAAGGCTGGAGTAGAATTCTAAAGAGAAAGGCAACGATATTCAGGAGTTATACGTCAGATGTTTCATTACAGAGGTGAGCCAGATGCTCTTAGAGGTGATGCATTGAATAAGGTTGTCCGTGATACTGCCCATGAAGTGGTAGCAGCCATATTTGCTGCAGAGGAGAAGCAACTGCTTCAGAGGATGTAAACAAATGAATTCAAGGGTTCGGCAATTCTAATTTTGAAATGCCATTGGATGATAGAAAGTTATTTCTTAGTGAAGTCGTTGAATTGGGAAGTGCATCTATCAGACAGGGTCTGAACATGATTGGTGGACTGTCAAATAATAATTATCTTGATGCAAAAGGAAACCTAGCTGGAAGTTACAAAGGGCCTAGATTGTCTATATGTCTGGCAAATCGAGAGACAAAATATATAATGTAGAGATCGTCTTATAAGATGGCAACGTTAAGCAATTGCATTGATCTTATTAAAACAAACAAACATATGCTCTGAATATACAAATGTTAATAACCCTAAATATGAAGAATAGCGATGATATAAGGATCAACGATTTTTAAGAAGAATAGATTACAGTCTATATAAAGCAGTGGTTATATTCATGCTATAGCAATTGATGGTAATTAGAATGAGAAATAGAGAAAACATCAATCTGCAGTGATACATGAACATGCTGGCCATATGCACAGCAATATATTTTGGGGTTAGCAACTCTGTGTTTCGAGGAACCAATGATAAAAGAGTTCAAATCGATTGACCATTAACGGTGGTAAAAGAAAAAACGTAATTACCAATTAATAAATATGTTAGAAGTCTACAAAGGTTAGTGATCAATCAAAGTGAATGATGTTAATAAACAAGTGACATATTTGTTAACGAGAACTTGCATTTGAAGACAGCAACATTATCATCGTGGGAATATCATTTCGCAGTAGTTATAATATTCGCATCATTCTCATACACGTAGACATATGAGAAGGGTTGACTTAATTAAGGAGTCAAAGATGTTAAGGAAAGCAATGGAAAGTTTATTAACAAGCTGATGAGCAGCGATTAAAATAAAGAATAATAACACAGATAAAGGCTATGAACAGTAAATAGTTAGACGGTAAAAATATTACCGTCAATGAGGCGCAGACCAGAACTGGTGGGGGCGGCGACAAGGAGACGATGAGTGACAAAGAATCAGATTTGACTAATATTACAGTCATTATGGACCAAGTGCATATCGTTGCCCCTCACATTGCCCAACTTTGTGGACCAAGTGAAGAAACTATTGAATTTAGTGCCAATGAAAGTGTTGAATTGATTTACAATGACGAGTACATCGTCTGTGAAAGGTTAGAATTGGAAACTGATGTCTTCGAAAGCCATGAATTTCAAAGCAAAAAGTCTAGCGTTGTCTCTGAAAGCAATTCAGATGAGTTTAAATTTTCAGCCTCTTTCTGTGAAACACTTTCATCTCACCCTCTTTACATTGAAAGCAATAATGTAATTTGTAAATATGATTATGACTCTGAAGAACCTGAAATCTTGAAGTGTGGACGCATAGTCAAGGTCAGTGGCCGTGGTAGTGGCAACTATGATATCAAGGACAATGGTAGATGCGCCTAGATGTCTTGTTGAGAGATCTATTTCTTTGTTGCTCATAATTCTTAAGATTGAGACAAAAGGGCTCTCTCAGTGAGAGGGAGCATACTGAAAGGGGATTTTGTTCTAAATCCCAAGATGATCATATTCCCACCTAGGCGTAATCTTATGACAGTAGATCAATGGTGGACATCACTTGATCTTATGACAGTAGATCAATGGTGGACATTACTTGATCTTATGACAATAG
This sequence comes from Cryptomeria japonica, assembly GCF_030272615.1. NCBI lineage: Eukaryota > Viridiplantae > Streptophyta > Pinopsida > Cupressales > Cupressaceae > Cryptomeria > Cryptomeria japonica. The sequence goes on from NC_081406.1 coordinate 619,746,650, forward strand.
AGTCTCCTAAAGCAAGATATCTTCCATGATTGGGACCATGTAAGCAGGGGATGCTTCCGTAACAGAGGGAGCAGCTAAGAGGATGTGCTTCTATTGATATCTGAGGATATTGGTTATATTGGTTCAGATGGAGTGGACCATGTCAAGATGGTTTCTCTAGTGATCAATCAAAAGACTATGATTCATGAGATAGAGTCCCATTTATGTAGGCTGGAAGTCATGAAATTCTTGGATAGATGAATACTTGGTGAGCTTGGAATACACCAAGATTGATGCAGACTCCAACCTGGTATTTCATGAAAGGTCAAAGCATGTGGAGATCAAGTATCACTATGTTAGAGACATGGTGGAAAGGTATGCTATTCACTAATGTATTCTTATTTTCAAAAGATGTTTTAAAGTGTAAACTCTTGCGATTGCATTTCTCTTTGAGAGACTTAAGGAGAAAGCTCTTATCTACACCCTCTAATATGGTTCATGGTGGATGTCATGTGTGTGACTCCATGGCAATTTTGGTTCAGTGCTTGATGAGCCCCTGTGAACATTATTGTGAGGTGACGATCTCTCAATAGTGAACACTTGTACATCTGATCATTATCGTAAGGTGACGATCTTACGATATTGATTGATCATACCATTATGATGGATATCATGGGACGTGAAACCTATGGATATGTCATAATGGTTTATATCTCTAGTAGTAATATCTATGGATATGCCATAATGGTGGATATCATGAGACGTGATATCCATGGATAAGCCATAATGGTGGATATTACATAAAGAGATATTCATGGTGGATTTCATGTGACGTGAAATCCGTGGACATGCCATGTAGTAATATCTTTAGATATACCATAATGTTGGATATCATGTGAAGTGATATCTATGGATAAGCCATAATGGTGGATATTACATGAGATATCTATGGTGCATGTCACGTGAAATGATATCCGTGGATAAGCCATAATGGTTGATATCACGTGAGATGATGTCTAAGGATGAGTCATGATGGTTGATATCACAGTAAGGTGATATCTTTGCTTTCCACATATGGATGTACCAATTGTGGTCAACATCACTATGAGGTGATATGTTTTGCACAGCTGGAAGTATCCTCCCTAGCTGAGAGGGAGTGTTGAAGATTGGCAGCATTGGTTATCACTTCCAGTCTGAGGAAGATGAAGTGATGATCAGATTCCTACAGGCTGACATAGATAACATAAAGGTTGTGATAATTATTGTCATATAATAATTATATTGATAGGCATTATAATTATTATATTGGGATAATATTTGTGATAATATAATTATTATGACATAATAATTATATTAATATTATTATTATTATTGAGATTATATAATGTAATATAATATAATTATCTTATATTATATTATTATGATATAATAATATAATAATATAATTATGTTATATAATAACATAATATAATTATTGGGCCAACAGTGGTGACCATTAGTGAAGGGACACCACCAACATATATATAATTGAAGTGATGAACACATACAATTGATTTTTTAATGGACAATATGTAGATGGGCACCGATATGCAGCAATAAAAGAAAGAATCAATACATGTGGTAAAACTCAACATTAAGAAGAGTACTACAGTCTTAGGATGTGGTGTAGATAGATTCTCATTATCATTAGAAAGAGAACCCTTCTCATCAAAATTCATAATGGATTCTCCAAAGTACACTAGACTATTTAAATAATACAGAAATCGATGTTTATGATGATAAGAAGGTCGACCAGAGTAGGCCCCTAAGAATTCTTCTACGGCTTCCTGCGAAGAGAAACATCTAGAGGAACTGCATGCGAGTTACATTGTTTTTGATATATTCAAGATGAACAATTTTAAGCATAAGAGGCGCACAAGAAACCATGGGGACATTCAACCACAGTTTTGCTTTAGAGCATCCAAGTCCTATCTTAGAACCATGTGGATCAGGTTCTAACAGAACTTTAATACCTTGTTCATCACACTAACAACCTTTACCTCCATATCCTATTTTTGAAAGAATATCAAATCCTAAACCATAATGTGATTGCAACTATTCGAAAAGAGGAGGATGTTAAGGTGGATTGGATTAACTTTATCATCGTTTATAAGCATAATCATCATTTATGGCAAGTGTAAATGAGATCTTTGGGATGTTAAGGTGGATATGATTAACTTTATATTCTCCAATAAAAGATTCGGTGAGGTCTAACAATCCCCATTCATCACACAAACATGCATTTTGTTGAGAAAAAGAAGTAGAAGAGTTAAGAGTTATCAACCTTAGGAGGATTTTGAACCTTAGGAGAAGTGTTTTTAAAGACATCGCCTTCAATAAATATAGTTGGAGTGGATATCTGCATATTGGAAGATAATGATGGAATGAAACTTTTAAGGGTAGGAGAAACCAAAATCTGACCACTTGCTGCCACCTAACATAAGTGTATTGCATTAAGGTGAACTTTGATTGTAACTACCTCAATGTTAGTAATGAATTTAATAGGGCGATGTAAAGTAGAGGAGACTACTCTTAAAACATGAATCCATGGTCTCCCTTAGAGAAGATTATATGGTAAAGGTCTTGGCATAACATATACCAAGGTGGGTATAGTTATAGGTCCCAACCTTAAAGGCAAAGTTACTATGCCTAAAGCTTGCCAACCAACATTATTAAATCCTCGAATAAATAAAGAAGCTACAAAATAAGTCGGATCAACTTTAATTTATAGCAATAGATCGACACAACATTGAGTGTCGAACCAATATCAATGAGAGTGCACCTAGTGTCGATATTATTCACATAGACTATTATCATTAAAGGATTTGCTTGATTTTGTACTTTTGGAGATGGGATTTCATGTGGATAGAAAGTAAAATTTAGTGTATATCACGAATATGTTCCATTGACACATTTATATATGTTGGTCTAGCAAAGGAAGTTAAGAGAATCTTTTGCAAAGCTTCCCAAAGCATACCTTGATAAATCGGAGATGTTTGAAGCAAATCCCATGATGAGATCTTAGCAAGAGTAAATCTAAGTTGCTTGATAAGATCATACCCACTTTGTTGCTTAGTCACAAGTTTAGGTGCTTGAGGAAGAGTGGGTTGAGAAGGCGAGAGAGAAGTTGGTTGATCAACATTTTGTTTATTCCTAGTATTGTAAGTATGAAATAACGTTCTATGAGAAGGAACCTTGGATGTTTAAGAAGTAATAGATTGTGCAAATTTTCAAAACGATTCTTGTGAGTGATTTGTGAAAGAAACACCACGAACAAGGATTACTTTCTTAGGAGATGGACTAGCTGGAGTCACATAAATGACCCGTCTAGGGTAGACTATGATCACATCAACAGACTTCTCATCTTTTAAAAAGAAAATTACTAACGAAGGAGTTTGTACAACAAACTTTTGACTAGGAGGAGATGCCTCTAGTAAATCATCTAGGGCATCATCTAACATGTCAAAATCTTATTTTAAAAACATATTATCAAAGCAATAAAACTTTGAATAAAAAAATCTGACAGTTCACATCGGCTTCACAAAAATATAATGGAGGCGATTTGCTACCCTAAAGATGACAAGGTCTCAAGGAGCAAATAGCCCTCAATTACCTCAAGCACATAATATTTTAAAGAAATCAATAAAGAGTCTATATGCTAAAAGACTATCTTTTAAACTAACTTGATAAGAGCACAAATGGAAAATGCTTAATTATAGTTGTTTACCAAAAGATAAAAATGTGTACAGATGAAAGGGAAGCTATCACAGGTCAAAGTGGCTCTTTGCTACAAATGAGAACACACCACGCGAATGACAACGTGCTTCTGACGTCTTCCAATCCAAAATGACTAGTAAGCTCCAAAATAGTCACTCTTTGTGGGACTCATTTATTATAATTGCTAGCTAAGTATCAACCTCTTTGTGGGAATCATTTAAGTTATAATTTTTACACAAGTTTCTCTCCTATAATACTTAGAAATTACAGACTCTCTAAAAACTTACTTTATGCCCTTCTATGTGGATTCACACTCTACAAAAAATATAATTATTGTATGAAATAATTCTCCAATTTCTATAAGTAGATATTGCTTGCATTTTTTTTGTATTGATCCATGTAATTGTTTATTTCTCCTTTATTTAATTTCCTACTCCATTCCCTACATCAAGTTTGACAGCAATTCCCCACTGTAACTACACCTCACTAAAACTACTTGTGGGTAGGGTGCTTTCTCGTAGCCACACACCACTTGACAGTCAGTTCAGCAATTTTGGGAAACGCAAGGCCCTGTTGTAGTATTGTGTTGTGAAATACTGCGATTATGCTTTAATCACTACATCTAAGATACATTTAATCTCCTTCTGTGCTGCTTCCTTATTCTATATATTCTACCATTTGCATCTTCAAATGAATATGCTTTAGTAACTATAAAAAACACACCTTGAAGCATAATGAGCTTGAAGTAAACTGATTTTAGCACGTATTTAAAATTTAAAGTTTTAAACTCATTCCTTTATGCTGGACTGTGTGAGAATATCTTTTCTTGATCCTATAGCATGATTTTAAATCATTAATATTTTATTTTTTTTAAGTAGTTTTTGTCTTCTTTCCTACAATTTTTTATGTTTTTTTTAATCTGATTTTTTCCCCATTTTTTTTAGTATTATTCTTTTGGTTAGCCAATTTTTTCCCCAAACGATTTTCGCTACTATGATTCAATGAATCCACATGATATGGCATACAAAATATATGCTTGTATTTTGTTTGTACCAACAAGCTAGTTAATTTACAAATAGGAGCAGCATCTATAGCAATTTGGACTACATGTGATGCCCCCACCTCCTTAATGGCATCACATAGTTGGTCGTAGAGAAACTCCAAATTTATCTCTTGCCCTAAACAATCTGTTGCCTTTGGTGTGTGTTACCATGATATTAATAAGTGAATGGTTTCTAATATCTACCCAGCCATCCATAACAATGTTGCACCACTCTGTAGACCATACAATTTTAATTGGTGCATTTTATTGCTCTAGTCATATTTTCTTCTTTATCAACAAAAGTCATGAGAAACTTATCATACCCATGCAGTCTATAACCTATCAATTCATTATTGCCTTGAGCATCTCCTCATAGTAAGTTGATTGAGCAACATTAAATAGTATTCCATATACATAAAAGAAGCATGCAATTGCTACATGAATTGACAATGCTCACCATACAAATTTTCAATGGGGTATGAGTTGCCAACATGTGGTCGAATACCAAAAAACCATACATCTTGTGCCACCTGTGTCATGTCTTTAGAATGCACATTAGTCTCTAACTATTTGGTTTCTTTTCATTGTTGAATTTGCATTGCCCCTATTGCTACAACATGAGGGCTCAGTTGAAGAAGTTCCCATCAAGTACTTCTAGATTCCTACTATATTCATACCATTCTTCCTCATTCAAGCAAGGATTGGCACCTCTTCTTTTTGTGTGAAAAAAGAAGCCTTCCAACTTCATGAAGTTGCCCTAAAACGACTTCCTACAAAGTTTACATGTGATGATGGTTGTTCTACCAAACTCTTTGGCCCCTAAAACACAATCACAATACTTAAACAATGGGAACAAACCCACTTTGCCCCACTGGACATTCTAAACAAAAATAAAATAAAAATACTAGAAATACAAATTGACTAAACTTTGAATTTCAAATTCAATAAGTTATAATTTAAATTTTTCCATTTTTATTAGATTCTTAGAATTAAATTGGAAAAGTAGTTAAAATATTTTTATTATTTATATTTTAAGCTTATAACTTTAGGAAAAAAAATTATTGAATATCCTATTTTTTTAATATTTTTTACAATTTATAATTTTATAACTTCACTAATTTCCTATGTAACCCAACAACACATCCTCTACCAAAATAAGGACGGCCCCACTAGGAAATGTTTTAGGGATGAGTTGGAAACATCCCCATATCACCCCCAAAAAAAATTCAAATTGAAAATGTTTGAGGGACATCTGCAAAATTTTCAGAACCACCAAGGGGCAGCTAGCCATCCCCTACGAACCACCAACTCTGTATTTCATTTTATTTTTTAAAAGAAACAATGCAAACTCCTATTGACTAAGTTTTGTAAACCTTTTATGAGTATTTGGAGGACCTAACATGGTTTTGCGTTCGGAAAATGTTGGCACCAAGACGCTACTGCTGTTTTGCACAAATGGTTAGTTAACCTGCACAGAACGGCTTGCAAACAATATAAAATGCACATGAAATTGACAGAAAAATAACTGTTTTAAATGTGTGGAAATATACAATAATTTGCATTAAGCTTAAGTTAGTGAGTTAGTGATTGCTGAGGTTAATAAGCACTTATAAAACCCCAATGTATTTTTAAGATGACAAATGTTCAAACTACAAACAGTCACAAAATTTGAGATTATGAGTCTAATCAATTTATAAATGCATGAGAAGTACAATTTTGATATTGCATAATGCTTTCATGGAAGTTTAGATCTGTATTTGAGCACAAAAATGATAAATGATATGTTTGCATGTTTGCATGAATGAAAAGACAGATAAGTAGTTAAGTTATGAAGTAGAATAGCATTTTGATTTAAAGAGTTATTTCGAAACCTATATGCTTTGGGTGATATTTGGAGTATGATTGCTAGCATGCTAGGATACTACGTTTACTACAATGAGGGTTAACTGATGAACATGTCAAAGTATCTTTTAGTTTAAAAATTTCTCAATACATTATAAACTGATTTTGCAAGTATAATAGAAAATTGATTATTTAATTTTCTTATCAATATAAATTGGTTATTTAAGTGCCTTATCAATGCTATCATATGGATATTTGAAGTTTTCTATATTCTTTAAATTTCCCCTATTTTTATCATAGTCGCCTGTTAAAATTGGCCTCCCTCCTGTCCACATCCCCAAAATGCATCCCCCCATCCCCTGCCATCCCTGTCTCGGAAGCTTGGGGTAATATAGCTAATTTCTATTTTATTATACCAAAAAAGGTTTAAAATTTATAGAAATTTTAAAAATAGATTATAAATATAGCTAAAATTTATTTTAATTTTTAAAAAGAGTTTAACTTAAAATTAAAATTAATTTTGGCCTTTGACTCATATCAGCTAAAACTTAACATGCAGCAAGAAAGTCCTCTAGGAAAAATTATGATCCATGTATGCAAATCTTTGCAATAATTTAATAAGGTTACTTTTCTTATTCAATAAATTTTTTAACATTGCAAAAAATTAATTAAATTTAAAATATCTAAAAGTAATACCTTAAGTTAAAATAGATTTAAGTATTAAAATTAAAAATCTAATTTATAAATATTAAACAATACTGCCTCAATTAGACACCCTACCCAAGTAACTCACAAGGAACCACCTTATTGTAGATATGTGCAGGAATCACTTCACTTTTTGCACATTCATGCTCCCATGAAAGAGTTTACTTTGATCTTCCTTTACACAAAATCAATCCTAAAATCATGTCAAAGAAACCAAGTTAGATCATAAAGGTGCTTGTGATTCTTGGAGATCTATTTAGAATGATTCTAAAACGAAAGCTATTACTGCAAAAGGAGCCTAGCAGTCTCCTAACTACTTGGGATTCCAGCGGCCTCACTAAGATTCAAGCTCACCAAAGTGAACACTAGCTCTCTCTAACTGCCAAGTCTAGTAGAGTCATATTCACTTATGTGAGCATTTATGCTCCCATTTCTCCAATCAGCAAAATAGCATTGGCTTTCTATTTTACCCTACATTGATAAGCACAAACCCAGTAATCTGATTCCTGTTGGCAACATCAACCTTGTTCCTTTTCCTTTAATAATTTGGGATGGCTCTAAAATTGAGCTTAAGAGAGAGAAATACACTGGGACTAACAGAAGAGTTGGCAATAATTCCATTGCTGAAAGGATTGACAAATTTCTAATAAAAGAAGGCATTCTTACCCATTTTTCCACAACCAATAGTAGAATTATCCAAATAACTATTTTTTATCACAACTCAATAAGTTTAGATTGTGGTACCAATGAAAACATGAGACAAATACCCTTCAAATACAAAGCAAATTAGGTTCACCTCATAGTTGCAAGGCTCGAAATCAACTCGTACTTTTTGGGCACTCAAACTCGGACTCCACACTCATTTGGCATTTTTTATGGTCAAATTTGTTTTTGTTTGCTATGTTTGCACAAGAAGGGTGTCGATTGAAGTTGTGGGCAAAATGAACGGCTAGCATTTAGGAATTCCTAAATCAGAAATGACCGGTTACCAAGGGAGATACAATAGGTTGAGTCTTTCTATGTCCAAGTCTCTAGGACTTGCCAAGTCTAGCAAAAGTTCTAGGCGAGTCTCTTAAGTATGGTTCATCTAAGTGGCTTCTTAAGTATGGTTACCAAGATACAAAAGGTTGAGTCTTTGCTATGTCCAAATCTCTAGGACTTGCTAAGTCTAGCGAGTTGTAGGCGAGTCTCTTAAGTATGGTTCATCTAGGTGGCATCTCCTCAAAGGTTAAGCATAGTTGGAATTTTTGGTACCTCTAACAAAGCTCAAAACATTTGGAAACTCAAAATTTCCAAATTAAAATCTGATTTCACAATTCAATTCAAATCTCATTTTGGCTCTCTCACAAATCAAAATAATATTTTTTATTAGGTTGGGAGAAACCCAAAAATTGGTGGAAATGGCTCCCCTCTTAGAAGTTCTCAAATGCAAGAGAGATTTTATTCTATGACAACTACATGAAAATGGCAGCCAAGAAGAGCAATACTAAAGACAAAAACCACATGATTTGGCTCCATGAAGGTGACACACAAAATTCCTTCATCTCAAAACTTATCAAAGATACCAAAGAAAAATGATCATAGAAATTCAGCTTGACAATGTTAACATAATCTCTAGACTAAAAGGAGTAAAACTAGCCACTCAAGTTCGTTACAAAGCACTATACTAACATATGGATGGAGATCCTACTACCCAAGACTCTCTTAGAAATATTCCCAATGTCACTATTGAGATTTTAAAATTCCTCTTTGTCAAGCAATTACTATGGAGGAACTTATATGTGCTCATGTTCAACACAGCTAAAGACGAGACCCCTAGTCGTGATGGTCTACCATCAACTTTTTGATCTTATAGCTATCAATCTCCTTCGTTTGGTGGAAGATCTTCAAAAAATGATAAACTCATTGGTGTCATAACTCCACTTTTCTCCTCGACTTATAAAGAAAAAAATATATATTTCCAGCAATAGATTCAAATTCATTTCTCTTTGAAACTCCTCCTATAAGTTCATAACCAAAACCATAGCTAACTAAATCAAGAACCTTTTGGGATTTCTCATCTCTAAGAAACAAAGCAAGAATCATTCCTATATACAAATTTTTGACATAATTGTGGTTTTTCATTAAGCTCTTCATTCCAACAGTAAGGAAGTGGAGAAAAAGAGTTGCCACTAAACTTGACAGGGCTAATTAAGACTTTTTGGCACAAGTTTTACAGGCTTTTGGATTCCCTTTGCTCTTTATGATATGGATCTTTGGCTGCATTACTAATCCTTGGGTAGCTCCAATTATAAATGGATCTCTTTGTTTTGTAAGGCAGACAGGAGTTTGGACCAAAGCTGCCCCCTATTACCCTACTTATGCATTACTTTTGTGGAAGCTCTAGTAGGACCCTTTTTATCAAACAAAGAGTCTGGGCCATCATTGGAATCAAAGTTGCCAATGTGATTAGGGAGATAACCGCACTCAATTTGTTGACGATACCATCTTGTTGGGAGAAGGAAACCTCCAAACAGAATATTAGAAATTTAAAGTGTTGCCTTAATCAATTCTTTCTTGCTTCTAGAGCTGCCAATAATGCTGACAAGTGCAGGTTCTACATTATAACACATACGTTGTTGAAAGCAGAAACTTCTCCTAAATTCTTCAGTTTGCTCATGGTGGTGCAAGTCCTTTCAAATACATGGGTGTCCCCAAAAGCTTTAAATTAAAAAGATTTGTTTGTTGGTTAAGCCTCTTGGGAAAAATTCATAACCACCTTTACGCTACAGCAATGAGTGACCTAGCCTTGTGAGCAGGCTGGTTTCAATTAAATCTCTCAAATCTAGTCTCCCTATCTACCAGCTCATGATTTATCATGCTCCTGCCTCTATTTTTAATGCTCTTGATAAAAAATACTAGAGAATTTACTGGCAAGGGAGTAGACAAACTCACCAAAGAAGTTTCACATTGTTGACTGGGACAGAGTTACTAAAGAAAAATTGCATACCAAACTACACATTAGATCAACTTCTATAATTAGCACCATCGTGTGGGCAAATCTTTTTGGACCCTTTTAAATCCTCCAATGTCTCTTTGGAAATAGATTGTTGGCTACAACTATGGTGATGGCACGCATAGTTGGTGTCTACTTGAAAACATCCTTCCAAAGCATAGTGCTTCCAAAAATTGGTATTTGATTGTGATATCCATTGAGCTAATTAGGAACAATGTATCTTGGACCCCAGAAATGCCAATAGTATCAAATGCTAAGATGATCCTATTCTAGGTAATAATCCTATTTGTAGTTGCACTCATATGCCTAGGGACCTCCTCCTATCCACAAATCAGCTGGGAATCCAACATCTTTCTCAACTCATAAACTGGGGAAGAAACTACCCAAAATGGTCTCATCTTAATGGAATTACAGATGAGAATCAAAGAAAATGGTTTCTTCTTAAAAGAGGAATTTTGGGCCCACATATCTACTTCAAAGATTGTGAAATCAGTCTCACGTCCTCTTTGACTACAAATAAGCTTCTTCTGTTTGGATCACTCTTTCTCAGCTTTGGCATTCAATTTTGCAACAGATTAAATCTAGAAAACTGCACTCAACATTGGAACTCTTGCCAAAGTAATTCTCTAAAAGGCTAACTTCTCATTAAAATTTTATGGCCGTTCTCATATTTTTTTATGTATGAGTTTATTTGGCTTGACAAGAATAAACAGATTATTGAAAATATTGCTACTCTGAAAAGTGCTCTCATCATCAGGGTTTGACATGCCATGGTGAAAAACGCCAAAGCCCATTTCAAAAATAAGTAAAACACAGCCAAGCTCTCCAACACATAACTTAATCTTCTCAAAAAATTGTAATCTGAAGGGCTTCTTCAGCACTACCGTGATTAGCCACACTTCTCTGTATATTTGTTTCTGCTACCCTACTCTCTTCTTTGATGGGGATTTAAAATCGAATCCCAGTATCACTGTTGCGGGTGATCTGTTACGGCTCAACTCTCATCTCAAGATCCTTGATTTCTGCTAAAATTTCAGGCAGGCCTCTATTAATTTGGCTGACCTTATGGGCTGCAAGTTTGGCCTTTCTCTCAGTGTCTACGAAAACCTTAAGACTTGCAATGTCTATGGCAATTCTAAGTTGATGATCCAAGCCTCTCAAGTAAACATGTAATCAAATCTGTTCAGCTCTGCATCATGCTTACTCAAGTTTCCAAAATTCTTTGAAATTTTGATTAAATAACTGGCAAAATATTCCTAGAAACTTAAATCATCTAGCAGATACAAAGTCCAATGAAGTAATTCGGCTAAACCTTTTTTCAGCTTGCATACAGTATTTCAGAACTCAAGGGGCCAATACATCTCATGGCTTGTGATCCTCCTAGCTATGCATGTGCCAACTTGGGAATGGTATCTTTTGTCTTCTATGATGTATCTCTTGCTCTCTTTGTCATTTATATATAAATAAATCCTTTACTTCTATAAAATAATATTAAATAATACCAATTTAATGTTCAAATTCTTGAATAACTTTGAAATTAAAAATAAAAAATTTCAAACTAAAGGCAAAGCTAAAATGAAAGAAAAATATAAAGAATGTCAATGTGCCTACCTCACTTCCCCGCTTCTGCAGACTTACTTGATGCCACTTCTGCTCAGACGTTGTTAATTGACACTCAGAGTGCAGACTGTTGTTACTATATTATAAGACGCTTCATCACTCCTAGCCCTTGTAATCTGCTCTCAGACTACAGATTGTCACTCCTTATACTTCCTCCTTCCACACTCACCACTGTTAACTTGTAACTGTGGCATTTGCAGACTAAGAGACTGACTGTTGTGAATACAACAGTCACTTGATGCCTTTTAAAACATATTTTTTCACATTTTAGGGTTTTTCCAGGGAGATGTAAGGTGACACAGGCAGGGATGTCTCTTGTCACGGGATACATCTGTGTGCTATCTCCAATATGGGGGAGATGTTCCAAGAGGTTGAAGACACGTCGCCTGCTGCTATTGAACAAGCTGGGGGGCTGGTGGAAGACGGTGGAGATCCCAGTCGGTAAATGCAAGGGCTGGGTTGAGTTCAAGGAGGTGGAACACTCGACCCTGATCAGTCCCGTCCTCCTTGGTCCTACATCTAATCTAGGAGGCGTACTTCCTAGCATCTATAGGACAGTCCTCAGAGCCTGACCGCTATCCTTTTCAACACCATTTAGTTTCCTTTAGTCTACCATACCCTTATAGCAAAATATCCCCCTGAAAAGTATCATATTTGGATGGGAGACTTTAACTTTTGGAATTATTAAACCTTTTTTAAATGGGCTGCAACAGAGCTCAAGACTCTAAAACAATCTTTTGTAGTCATTCTAGCATATTCTATCATCGAAGACTAAAGGAAGAAGCACAAGAGAAGAATTCTTCAAAGGAGTACAAGCTTTAAAAATATGATTCTTTAACAAATTGATTAAGTGGGGCTCAGAACAAAATAACAAAGAAACTCAAGGTAGTTTAGAAGTTTCTAAAACTAATAGCATAAAAGGATACAGTAGAACTGATTAAGAATATGTGCTTTCAAGTACAATGCATTTAGTGTAATACATACCTCCAGAAGTACTCCGGGTGGCTTCATACTCCATGGCAAATGTAGTTGACAGTGATGAATGAAGCGTAGATATAGAAATAAGATCTCTTACACGGCGCACATGAGACCTCACAGACCTGTCATCATACGATGCTGGATAACAGAATACAACAAAATGTGTCATTCTACTAAAATACCAAAAAATTGAATGCTGCTATCAGATTTGCATGTCTTTAGAAAATATGTTCACCTATTTCAAAGTGAAAATAGTCCTTAATGGTATGGAAAACTTGGGTCATGTACCTGTAACCATTTCTAAAGAACAGCCTCCTGTAGTAATATCACCAACATCTCCAATTTCAAAGTAATCTGCAAGCTGGTGATGGGACCCATCTTTCATAACCATAATCAGGTCATAGCAAGTGTAAAAGCAGGTTTCTGGGGCATCAAGAAGAAACTGCCTCAGATCCATGACAGAATCTCCTGGATTGATCTGTTCAGAATTCCATGAAAAATCGGTATAACATAAAAGGTTATTATGTTACATGGCTGATTTACAACAAGATCAAAAACACCGAAAACAATTTTATAGAAATAATTATTTGGAAAAGCATAAAACAAATGCATATGGTACAACCAGAAACAGACAGCCCCATACATAGTTGTATAATATAGCCAATTCAAAAGAAGTCAGATCGGCCTGATTTCAGCTGTGAGAAAAAGTGAATAAATAGACCAATCTCAAAATTAGCGTGACAATCACTGAAATGATTGATGAATATAGCTGGAAGCTATTATGACAATCTCACAATAATGAAATTGTCAGCAAAGGTCATTTAGTGTGGAAAATGTAGCGAGTTGGATTTTGCGTCAGCACAATTAGCACTAGTAATGGATCTACGGCAAAGAGAAAAAAAATCTTCTACTTTTGGCAAAATATAATGTTGTTCATATAAAGCTAAACTAGAGTCTGCATTAACCATACATAAGTGAAAGAAAGTATGGTATCAGACAAATGGGGATAAAACCAGAGTCCAGACTTTTGAAGACAAAGGTGTAGTCTCAAAGCAATGAATGATGCAGCCAGGACACTAGAAAATGGAAGTAACACACACACAGCGATATATATATCCCTATATGCGAGAGTTGACACATCACGTGAATACAACTCAAAATTTCCTTATCTTCATTCTCATGAGATGGATTTAGAGATTCCTGACCTGCAAAAGGACTCCACTGGTGGTAATGCTCCAGTTAAAGCTTATGGGAAGGACTGATGAGATAGATTTAGAGATTCTTGACCTGCAAAAGGACTCCACTGGTGGTAATGCTCCAGTTACAGCTTATGGGAAGGAACTTCTCTGACTAAGTCTCACAATCTTTGCATTCTTAATGGACTCAAATGTTTAATTGACTCCAAAAGATTTACTAGCTCCTGTCACACAGGTGGTGCATTTGTAGTTGATTATGTCCCCATCAGACCAGTAAGCCTCAAGCTTACCAAGTATAGGACTTTTGTGTCTCCCACCAGCTTCCCCTTCCTGGTATTGCTATTTTGACTTTTCCTCTCCTACTGCCTCTATGTCATCCTCCTTTGTCTCTTTGGATTGTCGTACATTCATAACACAATTCATTTTAATGCTCAATAAGTTGATAGTTATTTTACCCACCTTTCTTAGTTTATGTTTAACTATTATACCCACTGACAAACTCAATTTGTCAACATGGTAAATGAATCATGAGACATTGGTAATGATAAGAAACATAAAAGTTTAGAACTCTGCAATAGAGATTCCATTGTGTCCCAATCATTGGCATTTTGTACATGTCCTCTGCATGCAATCCTCATTGAAAATAGGAACAGGCAGCTTCATGTGTATGTGAACATAAGTTCCCCAAGGGTTTCCGAATTACCTCACAATTATTTGGTGCACCCTCCTCTAAGGAAAACCTCAATAATCCCTAATTGACACACAAGCTTGGGTCTCATGTGCTAATTAGGTTTATGTCATCTTGAAAACTCATTGTCGTAGGATCTCCTCTTGCTTCTTATTCGTATCTTCCCATGATAAAAGGTGAGCTCTTCGAAAGCCATGCAATAGCAAAGGAGCAAACCATGAAGGACTTCTAGCAAGAATTGTAAAATATATAGTCTAGATTCACTTCTTTAATCCATTGCAACATTTCTTCCATTCACAAGTCACAAGATAGTGTGGACACAAATAATTTACTATGGTTGGGCATACATGTACCACAACTTATGCCATGGTGTTGAAGATAAGGTATGCTAAGTATTTGGGCCATGTTAATCACACCTTATAACATGGTGTTTAAGGATTACCATGCATTTGGATCATGTTAATCTCATGGCAATGACTCAAATAGGCTTCGAGTAAATTTTTGTATCTCAAATTATACATCACATTTTTCCTCTTCAAGTTTCATTGAGGAGGCTCACCAACAAGCTTCTAGCAAGAATTGTAAAATATGGCCTAGAATCACTTATTTTATCCATTGCAACATCCTTAAAGACATTGTTTCATGGGCTTCCCCCTTCTTGGTCACTACAAAACATTCATCCCATTCACAAGTCACAAGATAGTTTGAACACAAATGCTTTACTATCGTTTGGCATACAAGGACCACAACTTATGCCATGGGGTTGAACATAAGGTCAACTATGTATTGGGTCATGTTGATCACAACTTATGCCATGGTGGTGGACATAAGCTTTACTATCTATTTCGGTCATGTTAATCACACCTTATGCCATGATATTGAACATAAAGTTTACTTTGCATTTGGATCACGTTAATCTCACAACAGTGACACAAATAGGTTTCAAGTTAGATTTTTGGATCTTAAATTATGCATCACATTTTTCTCTTTGAGCTTCATTGAAGAAGCTCAATGACAATCTTCTGAAGTCTTTTGATACTCTATAGTTTCCTGCTTGTTATCTTAGAGCTCTTTATTATTGCCATCATTGTGCTCTTAGAGATTTTTGTTGCTCAATCAAAATTACATCAAGACTCTAAATCCTTGTAAGCACAATTAGAGTCAAACAAGGAAATAGTTCTCACCCTATTTGGAACCTATATATGCAAGCATAAGAACTTTCTTTAATAGAAAATCCTGTTGGCATTAGTTGTACCTTGCTTTGTGTATTGATTTTTGAAAAGCTTTTTGTTGACATTGTAGCTCTCCTTGTGTTTCTCCTATGGGCTTGCAGAGACAATTAGATTCTCTTGCCCAATTCTATGAGTTTTGTGGTTGTCATCTAAATAGAACAAAGGTCATGATCATAAATGAGTGAAGGAGCATTTTTTCCAATTTCCAATTTCTTACAATGCAAGATGGTGGAGACTATGCAAACCTACACCTACTTGATAAAGCAACTTGTATGTCCACCTCTCAATCTCAAACCTACTTATCGAACCTAATTGTGAGAGGGGCATGCCCTTTGATCTATTTGAAACATCAAATTTTTTGCATACATTTACGAACAACCCTTCAAAGCTTCTCTCTTCTATGTAGTTAATACAATGTTGTAAGATTTAAAGACCCAACATAGGGATTTTGACTAGGGTGTCACAATCCTACCATAGATAAGTAGACACAGCACTAACGGAAAATGATCTTGATACAAGACTTCATGATTTTCCAATTGGAAATCTACACCAGCGATTAATAGCAGTCTACCACATAACAAGGTCGATGGAGATTAGTTAAGGCAAGATTAAATTCCAAAAGGAGTGAATTACCCAAGATTAGTGGAAGGACAAAAGACACTGAGACAAGGGACAGCCCCTTTGCAAACCATTGCCCATGAGGAGAGACATGCCTCTTCACTAAATGAGAAGATATAAATGACAAGATCGACCTCCAAGGAATCATCACCATCAGCTCCAAGTGATTGCAGCAATCAGCGAAAGGAGATAATATCCAGATCAGACGTGTGAGAGCAGAAGACCTCTAACTGATCCAATTCAGATCTGTTATACCAAGCATCCAATAATCTTAACAATTGCTCTTATATATATGATTGAATGTAAAATGCATATGTCTGATAATGAATCTGTTTGTAAACCCCCATCATGTAGGGAAGAAAGAAGGTGTAAGGAAGATAAGTAATTATCAAGTGATCATCCAAGTAGACCACCCAAAGTGGATGTCCATGTGTGCCTGCCACTAGGGCCAAGAGGGCAAAGATCTGCTCTTGGACTTTTAGATAGGATGATTAAGAGGCCCCCTATTATGATAATCTCAACGACTCTACAATGATTGATCATTGACCTAAGGGGATGAGGCATGGATAGGGAAAACAAGTCCAAGCACCCCACTAGGTAGACCACCCCGAGTGGATGTCCAAAGTGCCTACCACTGGGGCCAAGAGGGTGAGTGTCAGCTCTTAGGCTTAGTGCAGGTGGCTTCGAGTGAACATATCATGCTTCTTCATCCAAGCCCTAATGTATTTGAATAGTAGCGAGTGACAGATATTGTCTATATATTGATTTAAGATTATTACATGTTATCTAACCCTAATAATTGAATATATATATTTTTATTTTTTTTTGGTTTTGATTGCAAGATCTAAATCAAGACTCATTGTTTAAAGAAGATATTTTACTTGGTAAAGATATAACCCTAACCCTAACTCATCTCTTGCCTTATTGCAATTGTGATTCTAGGGTAAATTTGGAAGGGGACATTACATAGGGGTTTTATAGAGAGTGTACATGTTACCATAATTCAACATATGAACATTGCAAAAAGACAATTCCTTATACAATCTGCAAGATAAAAGCATGTTGATGCAACAACAAACTCAAGATAGAAATATTCAATATTCTTCTTCAAACACAACATATAGTTAGGGAACAAAGCATCCACAATTGACACTATGCACGAAAATATATATTGCAAATTCATAAAGACTATAGAACAATCTGACTACCCTCTAATAACTAACTCCCGACAAATCTCTCTTTCCTATCCTCCCTCCCCAATCATTACATATCTTCCACTTGATATCCTTTCCTTGTTCAAAAGGCACCCTCTCCTAATTTAACTTGAATTCTCCAATTTTTAGCATGCATGTAACCATCGTTCCTCCAAAAGGCTGAGTTGTTACAAACCACTTCTAAATGCAGAAAACACAATTTGCTTACCTCTTGATTATAAGGAATCAATTTACATCATTCTCCACTTCTTTTCAAAATTTTGAACCTCCTAGTTCAAAACTAATTTATATGAAAACAAACCTCAAGAAGTTAAAACATTAAGAAACTTAGGAACTTAACTATTAAATTTTTCTTTTTTCTTTTTGTAATGTAGGATTGCTTCTACTCGAGGATGCTACTACATCAAACAATTAAGTAAGAAATTGGAATAGATGGTAGAACCATCCTTTTCAGTTGAAGAACCAAGCCACAACATTTCCTTCCACCAAATTAGATACCTCTACAACTCATCACATTTTTTCTTTTGCCGCTTCCAACCTCTTGTTGGATCAAAGATCCTCCTCCTCTACTAATTGATTCTCTCTCTATTCCCAACCTCTTGAAGGTTTAGGGATCCTCCTCCACTAAAAATCATCATGGCTCCTAGTATCACTTATCCAACCTTTTATCGTACCTACACATAAATTATTAGAAATAAAAATCAAGTTTAAGAGAACCAAAAATTCTCGTAAGTGTTTCGTCCTCTACATTATGCCATTTAGGCATGCATTCCAATTTTTCTTTTATGAGGCCTACGTTTCTTGACTCTATGTGATGTCTATATAACTTTGATTTCTCACATGACAAATCATTCTTTGCACCATCTTCAGTTGTTGCACAAGAAATATATATTCCTTTGTTTCTCTCTTTTCTTTGATTATGGGATTTTCAAGACAACCCTCTAGTTGCACCTTAATCGTTCTATTTACTTCATCACATATGGGTCTCCCAAAGTTTTCCATCTTTGATGAAGCTTCATCTCTAATGTGCATTGCTTCCACTGCTACAACAACTTGGCCTTCCTCTTGTGATTGGTTGCATTCCTCTCCATTGCAGTTTTCAAACTTTTCTCCTCTTGCATTGTAATCTATAGTATCTTCCACTTCTTTGGGGCAACACAAACCAACAACTCCATCTCGCTCATCCTATTTTATCTTCATCCCATTCATCTATCTCTACTCTCTAAAACTCTTGAAAGATCACAATTATGGGTTTCCGATTCACTAATAATTGTGCTAACTCTTCAAGGGAATTAAGCTTTCCTTGTTCTAGCAATTCTATGCCTCTTGATTCTATGGTTTTCCTCTTTAAATATAACTCTTGTTCACAATGTGAGCATTTATCCTCATGATTCTTTTTCACCTTCTCACATCACTTCAATGCCTTTGTTGTAGATTTCTTTTTCATTGCATTCGTATTAGTGCACAACTCGCATTCCACCAACATCCACCATGACTCGTCTAACTCAATCTCTAACTTTTGCAACTCTTTTTGTTAGTCCATCATTAACTTCTGCCTTTGCCTTTGTCTTATTTTTTCTTCCACCCTAGTTATCCTCTAACTTTTGCCCTTGCCTTTGTCTTATTTTTTCTTCCACCCTAGTTATCCTCTTTCTTACAATATAATATAACTCCATATTTGGATTCATCGTCATATCCACAACCACAATACAAAGCTACAACTCTCTTCTCCTCTTCCCTTTTGGATGGACAATCCATTAACCACGTATCAACATTCTATTGCTATTCTTCATCCATTTGAAGAAATTAACACAAATTTAAAGTGCAAACTTACAAGTTAATGCTTCACAATCCAATACGAAACAACTTCAACTCTCAACACTCAACATTCTTCAACTCAAGCAACTACACCTAACAACACTAATAATAACAAACCACTATTAAAACATCTAATAGTCATTCACTTAGTTGAATGATTTCACCTTCTTCTTCATATATGTCAAACTAACCATGTCACAACACCCAATCACATTCAACATGGCTGCCACTATGTAGCAAGTTCAAATCCCACCCAAAAAACCTGAACAAAGAAGCTAACCAACAAACAACTCTAACATAGCTTCAAGTTTGTATCTTGATCGGGCAAATTCTATCCACCCACTTTTGTACTTACAGTGTGTCCATCAACATCTTGTCTAAGGGCAAATATATTGGTTGTGATGGTTCTACTAGCTTAATTGATATCACTATGAATCTATCTATTGCATCTCCATAAGTTCTCTCTTGACCCATAACTATGGCTACTCCTTCAATCAAAACAAATTTATAGTTGGTCGCTTCATGAACAAATGAATAAACATGTGAGCTTTCTATTATATAGTTAAAAAATGAGTGATTGTTGGATGGACCTCCACCGTGACTTGGGTGCTATGACTACAATTGATTTTGCAACCCTCTTTGACTATGGTTGCCACAAAAATGCAACGTGTCCACCACATGCCCTTCCCTTTTATTTCTTGTATTGCAAACCCACCTGGTACCTCCACCCTGACTTGGGTGCTATGACTACAATTGATTTTGTAACCCTCTTTGACTATGGTTGCCACAAAAATGCAACGTGTCCACCACATGCCCTTCCCTTTTATTTCTTGTATTGCAAACCCACCTGGTAGCTTCAACTAAACATTCTCAATGCTCACGGCAGCTCAAATTCCTCTTCAACAACCACTCTTTCCTCGTTCTCATAAACTATGCACTTTACATATAAGTGTGAAGAGAATTAGGGGACAAGTACACAAGAAATAGAGAAAACAAAGACAAATACTAACATAGAGCATAGTGTCTCATAGGCACAAGAATGATTTGCTCTAACACCAAACTAATGCAACATCAAACTCAACATAGAAACATTGAATATTCTTCTTCCAAGCACACAATAAACAATTAGGGAGGAAAACATCCACAATTGATCGTATGCATGAAATATACAACAACATTAAATTTACAAATTAAAAAAGGACTATACAAAAGTATGACTGCACTCTAAAAACTAACAACCTCTCTTTTCTATCCCAACTCCCAATCATTACACATCTTCCACTTAATATACTTTCCTTGCTCACAAGGCATTGTCTCCTAATTTTCTTAACTCTCCACTTTTAGTATGCATGTAACCAATTTCTCCCAAAGGATAGAACTGTTACAGAACACTTCTAATCATACAAAATACAATTTTGCTAATTCAGAGGAACCAATTTAAATCAAATGGCACTAACTCAACTATCAAAATACATTTATTATTGATATATTCTTGTCACTTGGGCTTCTGTAAATTTATTTTCTACCTCCACAAACTATGATCTTTGAGTTATTCACCTTCAAATGGAAAGAGATATTAATACTAGTCCTTTGTTCATTGGAGAAGATTGACTCCCTAGGTCTCTATTAATGCAAGCTTTTGTTGGTATTCCAAGTTTGGCCTATTTGTCCAACTTATCAAAATCACCATTAAAAAGTTTCCTTCATTTTGATAAAACTTGGATGCCCCATCTCACCTTTTTCACATTACCTCCCTGCACCAAGATGTTTTTCACTATCAAGCATTTATTGCAAATTGTTCATGGATCCAACATTTGCCTTGAACAAATACAACATTATCAATCACATGACTTAAGGATTCTACTTGTGATAACTTTAAGAAACAAGTCCCTAAAATGTTTTATAAAATCTTGTTGAATTTTTCCTTCTTTTTGGAAAAAAAAAAAAAAATTATCAATGAATCTTCCATTTTTTTTTTAAAACTAGTGAATTTATGTCCATCACTAGAAATTTGTATAATATATTGGTGAATTATAAGTATGCACATTAAGTACCATAGCAAATCCTTCCTTTCAAAAAAAATTAAATTCTTATGGAAAAGCAGGGCTCGTGGGTGGCAGTCACCTTAGGGCAATGTACCCTCACAAGGATAAAGGGCAACACCCCTTGTGGGGTGCAAGGGGGCAATGCCCCCTCACAAGGTCTGGGGACCACAACCAAAATGCCCTCCTATCGCAATACACCTCATTGCCAAACACAACCCCACTATCAAGAAAGCATTGGAGCTCACATGGACTAAATATTTTAAATCAATGTAGAAGATGTTCATATAATGGAACCTCTCTCTCTCTCTCTCTCTCTCTCTCTCTCTCTCTCTCTCTCTCTCTCTCTCTCTATATATATATATATATATATTCTCTCTCTCTCTCTCTCTCTCTCTCTTTATATATATATATATATAGATAGATAGAGAGAACAGTTCTTATTGCTTTTATGGGAGTGAAATGGACGTGCACTTTAAAATGTTTCAACCATTCATCTCAATTTTGCAAATAAATTTTTACTTCCTAAAAAGCAATGATTAGATTAGAGACAAATTCAACAATGGGTAATGAAGATTGGTAATATGGATCTAAAATAAGTAATAATTATGTAACATTAATGGCAAATCAATTTACATTTGCACTATTATGTTACTAGTTCATCAACCAAAAGCCCCAAATATGGATCTGATCCAAATTGGTTAGGTATGGCCAAGGGATCATACTAGGGATGGAAAATTATTGTGGGTTTGTACTAAATGAACCCAAACAAACCCATAACAAATTATGATGCATTTTCCATAACATGGGAGTGAACTCAAAGGCTTTTTAAATTTTTCCGTTCTATTTTGGCACAATTTTTGTATTTGGAATGTCACGACCGGTTCTTTTAGAAATTGAAATAATGATAACACTGACATTATGTTATTAACGACATTATTTTTATGTGATATTACTAATGCGATTTATGTAATGTTAATTATGAATTATTATATATCATGATGATCTGATGTTGTCGTTCAGTATGAGGTGGATACAGGGTCGAGCGTTGAAGGCAGACATATGACCGAAGAGGGGTCTCCTAGCTCATCGATAGCAACCCGGGGAATGTAAACCTATACATACACGCATTGATAATATTAATTAAATAAATTGATTTAAAAATTAGGAACCAATTTAAAGGTTTATAAATTAAGGAAGAGATTATAAATAATTAAACAAATTATAATAATAAATTAAATTTGAATTTAATGATTTTCGAAAATTAAAATATTAAAATTTAAAAAAATTAAGCATGTTTAAAAATTGGCACATGAGTTACAAATTTGATGGAGAGTTTGATGGAGAGTTAACTCCCTGTGACTTCAGTTCAACTTTTTCATTTGCATGAGTTTTTGCTTCTTAACTAGCAATTTCTCCTTCACTAATGGCTCTCAACTTGAGTTTCTCCATTTTCACTCTCCTCTCACCATTACTTTTATCAATTTAGATCCATACATTATGGATCTATTTCTCGGCAAGGGAAGTATTTAAACAAACCTGAGATACCATTTTGATAGGCAATAGATTTAAAATCAAACTTGGGGGCTTCCTTCATCGCACCCCTTGAAAAATAATTGAATGAATGATTCAATAATCAGATAAATTAATTGAACGATATACAAACGTATATATAGAGGTTACGAGATGTTGTTCTA
Source organism: Cryptomeria japonica (assembly GCF_030272615.1). Classification (NCBI taxonomy): domain Eukaryota; kingdom Viridiplantae; phylum Streptophyta; class Pinopsida; order Cupressales; family Cupressaceae; genus Cryptomeria; species Cryptomeria japonica. The sequence continues at coordinate 619,770,072 of NC_081406.1, forward strand.
TAAAAAGAACAGATAGTTAAAGTAAAAGACTAAAAAGCTAAATGCTAAATAAAACTTAAAAGCAAATTAAATAAAAGCTAACTATGCATCTTTAATAAAGAAGCAATAGTTTACAATTAATGAGCTAAAAAAAGAAAGAGCTAAATGACCATTAAACAAGGAACTAAATATAGGTGACTAAAATATAATTAAATATTCTTATACCCTCCCTTAATGGTCATTCTATCTATCACACCAAGTTGCCCTCTAAATTTGAGAAACTTTGTCTGTCTCAAAGACTTGGTGAGGATATCTGCAGTCTGATCTTCTGTAGGAATATACTACAATATCACTGATCCATCATCAACATGCTGGAGGATGAAATGACAATGAAGCTCCACATGCTTTGTCCACTCATGTAAGACTGGATTTTTGGCTAATTTCAAAACCCATTGATTATCACAAAACAAGGGGGTACGTCCTAGTTGAGACATTTGCATGTCTACAAGCATCCTACATAGCCAAATTGCCTCACATGTTGCCTTAACAGTTCCCCGATACTCTGCTTCAATCAAGGAAAGAGCTATTGCCTATTGTTTCTTGTTGGTCCCTATGACTGCACCTATACCCAAGCTGAAAACATACCAAGAGGTTGACTTTCTATCATCAACATAACCTGCCCAATCTGAGTCTGTGAAACCAACCAGCCTAGGATCTTTGCTTTTGTTGTACAAAATGCCAAAATCAGGAGTGCCCTTCACATATCTAAGCACACACTTTGTTGCAACACAATGTTCAACTTTGGGGGTTGACATGAAGCGAGAAATATAGCTCACAGCATAACTGATGTCAAGTCTAGTGGTGGTGAGATAGATGAGGCTACACACTAGTTGCTTGAATGAAGACTCATCAACTACAGGTGAATCTGATTTGGCTGAAAATTTCAGCCCTATCTCCATAGGTGTAGATGCAAGTTTGCAATCTTGCATTTGAAACTTATCCAATAGGCTCTTGGCATACTTTGACTGAGAAATGAATATGTGGCTATTAGTCTGCCAAACCTCCACATCGAGACAATAATGGAGTAGTCCCAAAATCTGTCATATCAAAATGCTTACACAAATTCTATTTGACCTACATGATCAAATGTGTTGCACTGCCAGTAATGATGAGATCATCAACATAGACTACTAGAAATAGAATATCATCACTAGTATGTTTGACATACAAATTGGGATTTGAAGGACTCCTTTGAAAGCCTTGATCAATCAAGTACTTATCAATTTTTATGTACCATGCACGAGGAGCCTGTTTGAGGCCATAGAGTGCTTTGACTAGTCTACATACCTGGTGTTCTTTACCGGCAACCTTGAAACCTGGAGGTTGTGTCATGTAGACTTCTTCCTACAAATCACCATTAATAAAGGCACTCTTGACGTCCACTTGATGGACTTTCCATCCAAACTGAGTTGAGAGAGCAAGGACAAGCCTAATTACTGATCTTGGTTGTGGGAGCAAATGTCTCCTCATAGTCGATGCCCTCCTTCTGTGAAAACCCTTTTGCTACTAACCGAGCCTTGTACTTATCAAGGGTTCCATCAGCGTTATACTTGACTTTAAACACCCATTTGCAACCAATGGGCTTCTTCCCTAGAGGAAGATCTAACAATACCCAAGTGTTGTTTTTTAGAAGACTATGTTGCTCAGCTGCCATAGCCTTTTCCCACTCATGTACACCTTTAGCCTTTGTATATATCTGAGGCTCATAAATACTGTGAATGTTGGCCATAAGAGCAAAATTATCTGTGTTTCACTTGCTCTTACCACTAACTGATCTACCCTTAATGAGCTCATCATCATGAAGACCACCAATGGTCTTGGCCCACCACTTAGGCCAGAGAGTAGAAGTACCAACATCTTCTGCAGGAAGAAGAAGATTACCTAGAATATCTGGAGCAAGCTCCTCTGGATGTGGATCCAGAAGGTCCTGAGGAAAGTCAGGTGGTGCAATGTCATGCATGGGAAACCCCACAACTGTAGAGTCAATTGAATCCCTCCCATCGGGTGGAGCTAAGGGAAGGCAAACACCCATACTTGCAACCTTTGGAGGCTGATCCTCAGTGCTCAAATCAGGTGAGGAAGGCTGAAAAGACCCTCTTTCTTCATCAAATACTAAATCTCGTCTGAATGAGGCTATTAGTGTCTATATCAATCAACCGATATGCCTTGTGGTTGTCACTGTAGCCGGTGAACATCAATTTTTTACTCTTTGAATAAGTTTGGTGCACTTGGCATTTGGAATCCAAACATAAGTTGTAGAGCCAAAAACTTTCAAATGACTAATTTTGGGCTTCCTGCTAGACCAAGCTTCCTTTGGAGTCATCTTCTTAACGGCCTTTGTGGGAGACCGGTCAGAAGGTAGACTGCAGTGAAGACCACTTTTGCCAAAAAGTGTTATGGAACATTTCTATGCTCCAACATAGACCAAGCCATCTCAGTGACTATACGGTTCCTACGCTCAATAACACCGTTCTGCTGAGGGGTGTAAGGTGTGGTAAGTTGATGCTTAATGCCATGTGATGCACAAAAGTTGGTGAACTCTGTAGAACAAAATTCCCCTCCATTGTCAGACCGAAGAGTGACTATCTGACACCCAGACTCTTTTTCCACTAAGGCCTTAAACTTCTAAACATGGTGAACACCTCTGATTTCTGCTTAAGAAAATAAAACCCACATGCGTCTATTGAAATCATCAACAAATAATAGAAAATACCTGTATCCAGTGACAGATGGAGTGTTCATGGGACCACAAATATCCACATGAATGAGCTATAAGACCTTGGATGTTCTCCAAGCGTCTCCAACGTAAAACAGAGTCCTATGCTGATTTCCAGCTTGACATGCTCCGCAAACTCCATGATTTTGAGTTTGAATCTCAAGTAATCCTACAACTAGATCCTCTTGAACCAACTGAGAGAGATAGTGGACATTCAGGTGTCCATATCGCTGATGCCAAAGAGTGTTGATGGAAGTACTCCTAGCTGCCATGGCGAGCTCCTGAGAACTAGTAGAATCAACAAGTCTATAAAGACCTTGATCCTCAATGCCAACTGCAATTGTAGTGTGAGTCTCCTTGTCAACAATGTTGCACTTGTGCAACTTGAAGACGACATCCAGTTGTGGTGAATGCTACATAATTTGACTGATTGACAGTAGATTGAGCATCATACCAGGTACAAAGTATACATTGAAGAATATCAAATCCCTCCCACCAGATGAAATCTGAACGTTGCCCTTGTTGACAACAGTATACTCTTCACCTCCACCAAAGATCACTGAATCAGTGAAAGGCATGTACTCTGTAAACCAATCCCGATGATGTGTGAAATGCCGAGAGGCTCCAGAGTCAATGTACCAGGCTGATGATTGAACATCATCAAATGAGGTTTGGGCCATGAACGCATAGAAAGCAAATTCCTTCTAATCAGGATGCGTGGCAGAATTGGCTTTCTGCTTGGACCCTCGTTTGGATTGTTGGGATGCTATCAATTTCCTGCAATCATTCACCAAATGGCCATAGATATGACAGTAGGAACACTGTAAGCTCTTCTTCTTTGAAGACTACTGATGTTGACCTTGACCTGGTCCTTTCTGCTAGAAGGACAGAACTTTACCCTTGTTCTTATGTGAAGCTCAAGTTGTGAAGGCCTATTCAGTGGATGAACTAGCGCTGCTTCCAAACTACTGCTTCCATCGATCCTGCTGTAAAAGCTTGTTGCAAAGATCAAGAAACTTCAGATCAACACTAGTAGAGGAGATATTGAGGGTATCAATGAAATGCTCGTAGGATTTGGGAAGGCTTTTCAACATGATCACTACCATATCCTCTTCCACCATGGTGCGGCCTATAGCTTCCAACTGGTCATGGATGTCCTTGATCTTTGTCAGATGTGTTGGGATGTATTTTTTTTTAATAAGAGTTAAAGATTGATCATTTCATTATAACTATTGGACATGATTCTAATCTGATCTTTTATGTTCCTGAAAGAAAGCTCGGCTTTTGTTGGACGTTTCATGAAGATCCTTCAAGAGATCCCAGATCTCTTTAGTTGTTTTACCTGAAGGCATCTGAGGGAATTGATCATCTGTGACTGAGAGTTTGATAAGCATGACTGCCTCTCGATTCTTCACAACATGTTTGTCTTGATCATCACCTGTTGTTGTAGGACGAGATTCCTTGCCCAAAAGAATCTGATCAAGGCAACAATACTCAAAAATGGTAAGCATGTGCTATTTCTAGGTGTTGTAGGTGCGGCCGTTGAACTTCTAACTGTGTTGCAACATGATGTTGGTTAATGATGCCATCACGGAAATTGAGGTTGAACGAGGTCAACCGAGTGAAAGCAAGAGATAGAAGAATCTAATTAAAATATTAGAATAGAAGCAGCTGCAAAAAATTTGAAACCCTAGAGTGGAATTCTTTGGTACGAATCCCAATGTGCAAATTTTGAGGTTTGGGAGAAACCCAAAAATTGAAATTCCCTGCAGATTTAAACCTTGAAAAAGTTTCAAAAAATAACAATCTGCAAAAATAGGATTGATTTTTTTTTTGTTAAAAAATCAATCAAAAAAAGCTGGCATGGATTGAACCTTTCATGGTCAGTTGTTATTAACTTGATATGTATGCCTTCATGGCAAGATGTAAATTTTAATGTAACATTATCTGATTTTGTAACTTAGTGATTATTGAAATGCAATGTAATTTCTATCTTATGATGCAAGCAATGTATGTATGGAAATTAAATGTAATGCATATGTTTCATTTGAATATTAGATATAATGAATGGTTAGATTCCTAATGAATGAACTTAAGCATATTTTCAATAATTAAGACTATTGGACGAATTAACCATTGATTAAGTGTAATTACATTATTAAGTTTAATTGGATTATTCTTGTTCAGCGATATTAGTGGTAAACCTAGTTAACCAAGTTGAGAAACCCTTTAGGTGTTAAGTTAAGTCTTCCGTTGTGTAATCTAAGCTTATTGTTAATTCTTTGTCTCTTTAAACTTATTAAGTTTTAAAAAAAAAATTGTTTGCTCTTTCTAGTGTTTTTCGTTTAATCACTTCGGGATTTCCTGGCGGGGCATTACATAATGTCATTCGTTTTGTTGCTTTCTATCGCTATTTGTTGGTCTATTTCCTTGTACTTGCAGTACATAACATGAATTATTTGAATGCTGAATTCATTGTTTTTCTGGTTCAAATTTGACTGGGCTAGTCGATGCTTAGAGTGGAGGGAAGGAGACTTATTCCAAATCATCGCTGCCTTCCCAATGATAGGGTAAAACTTGCAATTTATCCCATCTGCTATTTGGTTGATTTTGATCTTCTTGAATCACTGGATTTGGCAGAGCATAGTCGAGTCCACTGGGGGGGTTATCACATCCATCCTATGGGGCAATTTTGTTGACAATTTGTTGGTTTCCAGTAGCTTTTAAATAAATTATTTCCTGCATAAATCGTACTCCATGAAACTTGATTGTGAATTGATTTTTAGCACAGGAATCTTATTTTCAAATCGATGTACATTGGCTTTGAAATTGACTTGATTTGCTTGGGCTGGTAAAGTAGATTTTTCCTCCTTGACTATCGCTGTGACACAGGTAAATTTGTTGTTTTCTGATTGCTATTTCTTATCTCAAGAGTTCTTAATTCCTTCTAATCGCTGGAGCTGGCAGTTTGAAATTTCTTATGAGTCAAATTAGCTGAGTAGATTTCCATGTGGCATAGAATATATTGCAATGCATTAGACATTATAAGATTGAATTGCCACAGAGATGTGTTGGGCAGGCAAGTCAAATTCTCCCTTGTTTGCTATCGCACCCTTTGTTTCCCTTGCAGACTTTTATTTTATTTTTACTCCAGCTTTTGATCATGACCACGTTTTCCCCCTTCCCTCACCATGATTTGTTTTGCAGATTATAATTCCTGGTCTTTCTGTTTATCGCCCATTTCTTCCTTCCTTTGCATTTTATTAATGGGTTGATCTGCAATATTCATAAATATTGGGTTTAAAGTAATCATTGCAGACATATTTTTTTTCTAACTGGGCAAATTCAATTGCTGTGAGTACAAAATGCCCACCCCTCACACTCTTTCTTTGATCTGTGTTTAAATTAATGGATCAATCTGCTATATATATGACTGAGTTTCAAATCAGATTGAAGGTAAATTCTGTTATCGTATTTCTCTCAAACAATTCATCCACTCAAATACCATAAAAATCAAATAGTTTAGTCTGGATCATTCTATGGCTGTCAAATGGGAGTGCACAGCATATTTAGTTAGAATCTATACCCTTTTACAGCTAATTTATGATTGATATCTATAAATTATATATATATATGCCCGCCGATTCATGTTTTAATATAACCAATATTATATATTTATATATATCGTTTGTAGATTATTTATATCTACGAAATGATTTCCGAAATTGGATAAGATTGGTTTTCCTTTTATATCTTTTGCTTATTTCAATTTGGAACTGAATGATAGTGAATTTCTATAATTTGGGTAGAATTAAGGATAAACTTTATAATAAATAAAAATTTAACCAGGGAGGATAATATTTAACTGTCTATGAAGGATGTATTGGAAAGATGTGCTTGTTTATGGGTTAAACAGGGAAGGATGTTTTCACCTACCCCAAAAGGGTTAAAACTTAGCCAAGTAATTAAATTTTCTCACTGCCATAACACATGTAGCTAGGTTCAACAATCTGGTTGTTAGATACTACATGCACACACAGGTTCCATTCTCAACAATTGATGTCAGTTTGCTAGGATACTCCATCATGAGGGACGGGAGCCTATCATGAGCACCGAGAAGCGAAAGCTTTGTTTGGTTGGCCAGATAAAACGCCTGGGTCATATGTCCGTCTTCCATTTGCAGATGGAGGTGAGTCCGATGGCAATGGAGACGCTACATCCGGAGACAGATATTTCATATTATGACTGTAAAGTCCTACGTATTATTGTATGTTGTATTAATGATTCATTTTAATAGACCAATGTGGTCTCATGATTGAGCTATGTAAACCATGTAAATGACCAGTAAAGTCTACTGTAACAAATGCGACAGGAGGTTGCCATGTAAAGGTAATTAAAAAGAAAGGAAGACCACTAACCCACTAACCTACTAACATGTGTCATGACTTATGGTTGCGTGTTCCATTGATGAGTTTTCTTTAATTTCCCTGATGAATGCACAATTTAATGATGCTAATTTAAGTTCTTATGCACAATAACCTTAGTTCATTATAATCATTGAAAATAACATAGAAATTTGTAGGGTCCTCTTGCACATTAAACTAGTTATCTTTAGTCAATCTTAATAATATGCTGGTTTCAATGCTTATGTGCTTCTTGATTAGTTTTTCTACCATTTCATTAAGAATGCAAAATGCTAGGGATAGAGGGTAATAATGAGATTTAAAGTTGTCCTTATTCTCATGATCATTAATAAGTCGTCAAGTTGACATAGTATTTTAAAGTTTCTTTGAATTCATCTTACTCATATGTTTGCTTACTAATTGAACGAAATATTTATCCATTTTGTTATGATATTTCCTACTCCTTCATACTCGTTAACTACAGTTCTTGATAAATTTTGCACTTATATTTGTTATTCATTTGTGACAAATGTATGTAGTTTTTAATAAATGTATGCTAGATTTAATTTGGAATTAATTATGTTAGTTAGCCTAAGGTTAGGACTAGCGGGTCCTTACATGGAATTTGTTATTCTACTCAAACTAGTTCAATTTGTTTAGCAATGTTTACCTAATACGGCATAAAGGCTATTAGGCAGGCAATGGGACAAAAAGTATAGATAAAAGTCATTGCATCCAAAGTCCAAACACAAAAGGTGTAGATTCTCAATCCTTCGCTATAGGATTAAAATCTATGGAGAAGGACAAAAGCATAGGCGTTGGGCCTGAGCAATAAATGAAGGTTTCGTGCTAAATGAACATATATTCTAAAGCGCAACATTTTTCCTCTATTCCCTACTTTAGAAACATTGAATTGGATAGTACTTTAATTATAATTGCATGATTCCCTCATAAATATTTTCTTTCATGCAAAGACATGACCAACTAAGAAGTAGGAACACTACTATTCATGGGGCTTAATATATTATATAGAAATATTTTAAATTTAATACATTTTTAAATTCTAATACTTTTAGTTTAATATGATGTGTAAAATTTAATATTATTTAATTTGATGTAATATATAGAAATTTTGAATTTAATTCTTGCTTTTAGGCTGTAAATATGTAGATAGTATGATGTTAATATTTTTTGTACCAACAGACCTAACCCCAAAAAAAATTGGCCAAATCCACAAAACAAACCAGCAAACCCAAACTTGAACTAGTACCAAGATCAGTAACTTGGCCTATAAACTTTAGGCAAACTAGATCTAATCACACATCGGATACTATAGCAAAATAGTTCAATTCAAAAGTTTTAAAATAAATGCTCAAGTGATTTAATTGGCCTTATACTTAAAAATTGTAAAAATGTGTTTATTTAGGTTATCTTACTACTTGTGTTGTTCGCCAAAAATTGAAACCCCAATTTCAACTATTTGTCATTTAGCAAAAATTTGCCAATAAAAAATTACTAGATTCTACCTTAAGCTATCTACAAGTTTGTTCCAATAAAATTTTCATTAACATAACCCACCAAATTCCACAAGGCAATGGGATATGTCATCTTTGTTCTTTTTGTAATGGAAATCATGGTATGTTTTATTTTGAACTGCTTGTCTATTGAGATTGCCTTATTTTTAAGTACCTATCTACAATGCGATCCTATACAGATATCATTGTTTCTAGTAACACTCTAAATATTCCATCACTACCTTCTTCAACTATGGTAGAGTCACACTCAAACATTGATCCTTATAAGAGACTCTCAAAGCTATTTTGTTAAGTGATTTTATTCATCCAATTCAAGTAATTGAAGTTGTCATGCCCTAAATGAACATCACACTTCATGCATTGATAAAGATAGGAAAGTGTGGTAATATCCCTCAATTGAGCTTCCTCCAAGCACCCAATTCTTCTTATTCTTGTGTGAGGCATGATCAAACAAAACTCTCTAACATCCACTTGTCCAAATTTCAATCCATTGGGACAAGCACACATAAACTGCCAATTTTCTCTCCATCTTATTTCCTCTAAGGATTGTCCAGCAAAGCCTCTAAACCTAATAAGTCTATTTCCCAAATAAATTATCATATCTTGCAACATTAGGTTATTGTGTTAATTGATTTTATTCATCCAAGTCAAGAAATTGAAGTTGTCATGTCCTAAATAAATTGCAAAAGTTGATGATAAACCACAGGAACCAAGATTTATTTGCAAGCAAAACACTTGTCACACAAAAGAGATCAACCAAAGATAAGATTACAATGAATGAATAAATCCTTATAAAGATAAATGAAACCCTAGGTGCAAAAACCTAATGCTAAAATTAGGAGAACTAAAGCAATGCAAAGTAGGAGCTAAATTAAGCTCAACTACAGCTAGAACTAATGCAAGAAAAGCAAAATCTAGATAATAAAAAGCACGTAAGTTAAGCTTAAGTGAAAAAGTAATTAAAGGACCAAATTAATAATAATTAGATGTCTGTCCTAACTACTTCAACATGAATATCACACTTCATATGTTGATAAAGAGAGGAAGTGCGGTAATATCCCTCTTACCGTGCTTCCTCCTGTTGAAATGGTAGCTAGCTCAGATACCTGTCCATTGCATTTTAATGTTGTCAATGACAATTAAAATAAACATGTATTATCTCTCATGTAATTCGAATTATTGGGTTGGACCCAAACATGTAACGTGGAGGCAAATAAATGTATTTTTCGGCTAGACCCAAACATATAACGTGGTGGCAAGTAAATGTAACTTTGGGCTGGACCCAAACATGTAACGTGAAGGCAAATGTAAATTGTAAGATGACAATGTAATTTAAATAAATAAATATACAAGCTGACTTGGGGTATTGGCGCCAAAAGGTTGGATATAAAACTAACAGCAAATGAAGTCATTATCACCATCATCTTCTACGAATGTATTCTGCTCTCCAATATTGGCAAATTCTCCTTCACTTGTGCAAACTTGTTCAAGTCCATTGTGCGAACTTATTTAAGGCTGTTTGTGAGGCGAAGTTGTCAAGATCTTCATGCGAACTTGAAGACTCTCCTTGTGTGAATCTGGTCAAGTCTTCCTCAGTCATCTGCTGCTGATCTTCCTTGCCATCTGCTGTTGATAAAGGGCTGCAACCTTCATTATTATGTAAAGAGAGATCGTGATCTGCTAACTTGCTGATTGGAGAGCAATCTGAGATAAGTTCATTGCCTTGTAATTGCCTACATTTGAGATAATACATATTGTATTTTGAGGCTGGGTTTTTCACCTCCAAGAGGAAGGTTATCCCAGGGTATTGGTGTGTTTTGTCTTGTGTTCTTATTGCTGTTACTGTTAATCTACAGTCTGTTATAATCTGATTACTTAAAATTAACATCTGATTGCTTAAAATTAACATGGTATCAGAGCTTTAGGTTCATTCTAAATAATCAGATTATTATTTGTCCTTCACTTTCAATTTGTTGTTTTAGTTTTGCAAGATGGTTACAGGTCTGAAAGTAGAGGACAGACTTGAAGGTGCCCTTAATTTCACATCATGGAAGGTTCGTGTCCTCCTTACTCTTGAAGAATTAGAGTTGTTACAGTTTGTGGAAGACAAGGATCTGACTGAACCTTCAAATCCGGAAGAGCTAAAGCAATTCAAGAAGAATGCTCTCAAGGCAAAGAAGTTCCTTATTGATTCCGTGAAGGATCGTCTTGTTCCAGTTATCTCCAAATTGAAGACAGCCCGAGAGATGTTTAAACATCTAGAAGGGATATATGAGATCAACATCATCAATCGGACACTTACATTGAGGCAGCAACTTCTTCAAGTCAAAATGAGCAAAGGAGATTCAGTCATGTCCTTCTTCATGAAGATTTCAGAATTGAAGGACCAACTCAGCGCTGTTGGAAGAGAAGTTGTTGACAAAGATATTGTCATGATTGCTTTGAATGGTCTTCCTGACTCTTGGGATCCATTCATTCAAAGCATAAGTGGAAGAGCTGAATTTCCTTCCTTCGATCGCCTCCGATCAGATTGCATTCAAGAGGAGTCACGCCTTGTTGCCAGAGGAATGCATAAAGGCACTCATGGAGGAGATCAACATGTACTTGCATCTCAACATGTTAAAAGAAAGGGAGGCCATTGGAAGAAGAACAACTTCAAAAGAGATAGAGACTTCAAACCTCCTACTTATGATTCAAAGAAGAAGCCAAGGGATCTTTCCCGTGTCCGTTGCTTCAGATGCGACAAGTTTGGACATTATGCTAAACAATGTCAGAATCCGCCCATGCAAGGAGAGGCCAACCTGAATGAAGTTGCAAACTCAGAGGATAATGAAGACTACCTCTTCATTTCTACCTTGTCCAGCGGTGTGCCAACCGATAGTAACACTTGGTTGATAGACAGTGGTGCATCTAGACACATCACGAGATATCGAAAGCATCTCTCAGACTTGATGGAGAAAGAGTCCAACCTTCATGTGGTAATTGGTGATGATGCTCAGTATTCGGTAAGAGGTTTTGGTAGCACTTCTTTAAATTTAGAATCTGGCATGTCCTTGTATCTTAGTGATATTTTATTTGTTCCTGGAATTAAGAGGAATTTAATTTCTATTTCTGCCCTAGAAAATAAAGGTTATCAAATAGCATTTTTTGAGGGTAAAGTACTTGCATGGACTAAGAAATCTACTATTAAATCTGCTTGTGTTATGATAGTTTGTATAAGCTTTCAGCTAACCCCATTCGAGTACTCATTCATGAAGCTTCTGAATCTAGCGAGCTATGGCATAGGAGGCTCAACCATCTTCACTATCAGGCACTTCCTTCACTTGAAAAGATGGTTCAAGGTATGCCTAAACTTAATCAATTTCATGATGATACTTGCAAAGGTTGTGCATTAGGTAAGAACACTAAAAGTCCATTTCATAAAAGTGAAAGTAGAGCTAAAGAAAAATTATCACTTGTTCATTCTAATTTATGTGGACCTATGTATGTTCCTTCACCTAGTGGATTTCTATACTATGTTACATTTATAGATGATTTTTCTAGAAAGACTTGGATTTACTTTCTAAACTCTAAAGAATCTAATGAAGTACTAAGTAGGTTTAAAGAATTTAAAGCCCTAACTAAAAATATGTCTGGTAAAAGGATTAAAGTGTTAAGATCGAAAAATGGAGGTGAATACACCTCAAGTGGCTTCAATGACTTTTGTGTAGAGACAGGCATTAAGAGGGAGTTTTGCGTCCCCTACAATCCTCAGCAAAATGGTGTAGTTGAACGAAAGAATAGGGCCATTGTTGAAGCAGCCAAAGCTATGATTCACGATTAGGACCTGCAGACCTTCTTATGGGACGAAGCATCTAAGACTGTAGTGTACATTCAAAATAGATGCCCTCGCCGTGTCCTGAAGAACATAACTCCCGAGGAAGCTTTCACTAGAGTCAAACCAGATATCAGCCACCTTAGGATCTTTGGAAGTCCTATCTATGTTCATGTGCCAAAGGAAAAGAGGACTAAGCTAGAGCCTTCCGGGAAGAAGGGTATCCTTGTTGGATATAGTGAACCTTCCAAGGCATTTTGCATCTACATTCCCGGTCAAAGGTATATTGAGGTAAGTAGGGATGTCACCTTTGAAGAAAATATTGCTTTCAAGAAATCTAAAGGTTCTCTTATTAATAATGATAAAGAAGTTAATGATAATCAAAATATGGATATCGATACTAACCCTGAGATTCAGAGGGAGCCTATTGAGCCTCCCGAACCTATTGAGCATGATGATTCTCCTGAGCCTCTGGTTCCAACTAATGGACCTAGAGATATTGCAGTTAGCAAGAAAATGCCACTTTGGGTTAGAAGCACAATCCAAGATGCAGAAAAGCTTGCAGCTCCTAGTGGCACTTTCAGAGAAAGTGAGAGACCTCAGAAGTTCTCCAACTATGTTGCAATGATGTGCAACATCATTGAGACCGAACCATCCAGCATAGAAGAAGCTATGAACCAGCAAGCATGGAAATTAGCTATGGACGAAGAGTATCAATCCATCATCAAGAATGATGTCTGGGATATTGTGCCTAGACCTAAAGGTAAGTCTGTTGTTTCTTCCAACTGGTTGTTTAAAATTAAACATGTTGTTGATGGTAGTATAGAGAAATACAAAGCTAGATTTGTAGCTTGTGGTTTTTCTCAAAAGGAAGGCATAGATTATGAAGAAGCATTTGCTCCTGATGCTAGATATACTTCCATTAGAACTATTATAGCTATTGTTGCAGACAAAGGTTGGAAGTTACATCAGATGGATGTAAAGACTGCCTTCCTTATGGCATTATTGAGGAAGAAGTCTATATTGAACAACCTGAAGGTTATGAGATTCATAATAGAGAAACTCATGTGTGCAAACTAAAGAAAGCTCTCTACGGCCTCAAGCAATCTCCTCGAGCTTGGTATGAAAGAATTGATAAGTACTTGGTTAGTTTAGGGTTTTGAAAGAATGATGTTGATCCTAACATTTACTTTAAAGTATCTAATGGTGAAATGCTAATTCCGGTTTTATATGTGGATGATTTATTCCTAACTGGTGAAGATAGTCTCATCATTAGGTGTAAGAAAGAATTAGCTACTGAATTTGAAATGAAGGATTAGGTCTAATGCATTACTTTCTAGGGTTAGAAGTGTGGCAAAGACCTAATGAAATTATTCCAAGTCAAGGAAAATTTACTATTGATGTATTGAAAAGATTTGGTATGATGGATTGTAAACCTATGTCTACTCCTATGGAAACTAACTTCAAGAACTTGAGTATTTCTGCAGCTAATTCTGATTTTACAGATCCTTCAGAGTATAGGCAATTGATTGGATCCTTGATGTATCTAGTTAACACTAGACCAGATATTTGCTATGCAGTGAATACACTTAGCCAATTCATGAACCAGCCAAAGCATGTTCACTTGGTGGCAGCCAAGCACATCCTGAGATACTTGCGTGGAACAGTTGGCTATGGGCTGAAGTATCCAATCAACACAGTGATCAATTTGGAAGGCTACTCTGATTCTGATTGAGCTAGAAGTGTTATTGACAGGAAAAGCAATTCTAAAATTTGTTTCAGCTTGGGTTCCTCTATGATCTCTTGGGCTAGTAGGAAACAGTCCTCAGTTGCATTGAGTACTGCAGAAGCTGACTACATTGCTTCAAGTGTGGCAATTAGAGAAGCAGTTTGGCTTCGCAAATTTCTTGCTGGGTTGTTTGGACAACCTTGGGAATCCACTGTTATTTATTATGATAATCAGAGTTGTATTAAAATGTCTAATAATCTCATGTTTCATGACAGGTCAAAACATGTTGAAACTCATTATCACTATGTTCGTGATATGGCACAAAGAGGTGCCATCCAGCTGAAATATATCAGCACTGATGAACAAGTTTCAGATGTTCTCACCAAGCCTCTAGCTCGAGTGCAGTTTGAGTACTTCAGAGAGAAGCTTGGAATTGTGGAGAACACAGCATTGATTGAGAGGAAGTCTCAATCTTAGTGATGCAATTTAGTTTGCATCCTCCACCCTCTGTGGGCAATGTAAGGTGGAGTCACCCTCTGCGAGCAATGCAAGGTGACATTGTATCCTTCTCTGGGTGAAGGATGAGGTGTAAGACCTCTTCCACCCTCTGCGGGCAATGCAAGATGGACATCATGAAATGAGTTCATGATATTTATGTGTTTCATCGCAGGTATACTCTATGGAGCTTATACATTCATCCTTGCGGGCAATGCAAGATGAAAGTCATGAATGTATCATGACAAGTGGCAGATATCCTCCCTAGCTAAGAGGGAGTGTTGAAATAGTAGCTAGCCCGGATACCTATCCATTGCATTTTAATGTTGTCAATGACGATTAAAATACACATGTATTATCTCTCATGTAATTCGAATTATTGGGCTGGACCCAAACATGTAATGTGGAGGCAAATAAATGTATTTTTGGGCTGGACCCAAACATGTAACGTGGAGGCAAGTAAATGTAACTTTGGGCTGGACCCAAACATGTAACGTGAAGGCAAATGTAAATTGTAAAATGACAATGTAAATTGTAAAATGACAATGTAATTTAAATAAATAAATATGCAAGCCGACTTGGGGTATTGGTGCCAAAAAGTTGGATATAAAACTAACAGCAAATGAAGTCATTATCACCATCATCTTCTATGAATGTATTCTGCTCTCCAATATTGGCGAATTCTCCTTCACTTGTGCGAACTTGTTCAAGTCCATTGTCCGAACTTATTTAAGGCTGTTTGTGAGGCGAAGTTGTCAAGATCTTCATGTGAACTTGAAGACTCTCCTTGTGCGAATCTGGTCAAGTCTTCCTCAGTCATCTGCTGCTGATCTTCCTTGCCATCTGCTGTTGATAAAGGGCTGCAACCTTCATTGGTATGTAAAGAGAGATCGTGATCTGCTAACTTGCTGATTGGACAGCAATCTAAGATAAGTTCATTGCCTTGTAATTGCCTACATTTGAGATAATACATATGGTATTTTGAGGCTGGGTTTTTCACCTCCAAGAGGGAGGTTTTCCCAAGGTATTGGTGTGTTTTGTCTTGTGTTCTTATTGCTGTTACTGTTAATCTACAGTCTGTTATAATCTGATTACTTAAAATTAACATCTGATTGCTTAAAATTAACACCTCCAAGCACCCAATTCTTCTTATTCTTTTGTGAGGCATGAGCAATCAAAACTCTCCAACATCCACTTGTCCAAATTCCAAGCCACTGGGGCAAGCACACATAAACTGCCAATTTTCTCTCTACCTTATTTCCTCTGACAATTGTCCAACCAAGCCTCTTAACATGAGTCTGTTTCCTGAATAAAAAATTATCAAATCTTGCATTGGCCCTTCCATGAAGATATTTATCATTCTTTTTTGCATATTTTTCTACAAACTAGAACCAAGTTTTAATCTCCACTAGCTCTCTTCTCATATTCAAAGTTTTCTATGGTTTTATGTACTTGTTTCACATGACTTTATCTTTTGTAAATTATCTAGGATTTACTTGTTTTTACTGTTGTCACTCTAGTTTTGCCTATCAAGTTTTGCCTATCAATTGTTCTAGCATGTAGTTACTTTTTCAGATTTTAAGCTTGTTCTACTTCCTACTTGCAATTGCAACTTAATGTACTTTACTAATGTATATTGACAGTTAGTGGATATAAAAATTGAAAATTCCTTTCTTTCTTTCTTTCTTTCTTAGAGTAGCATAGTACCGTATTACACACATAAACGAAGCTCATATACAATAAGATGAGCAAATCTAAAAAGAATAGCTTACACACAAAATGACAACTGAATCTAAGCACAAATGGTCTCGCATCTAACAGCATGTGAAAATCAGAGCCAGCAAAATCAATATGTGATTGTGATAAGGGATAAGCAAAAGTTTAATGTTTATTACTAATTTTTAATATACAAAAACTGACTCGAGCATGGGGCATAAATCTATCATCCATCAAAACAGAGATGTGACAGTCAATTGATAAGTTCAGCTTCAAGAAAAAAAATGTAGACCATCCATCACAAAAAAGGATGCTTGCTTCCAAAGAAACCTCCCTGCATTTTATGCATTTCATCATCATCAAACTGCCCGAAGATACTTATCGGGCATTAAAAGTACTTCTGAGACAACTGCAAAGAGCAACGACATGCTTAACTGAGATATGAATACTTAAGGAAGATGAAAAAACTGGCTTATGCATCAACATACATACAAGTAACCCAAAAAAGAGAGAGAATACAGTGAAGAAAGGTTAGAAAAAACCAAATTGACTCATTAACATTGAGTACCATATGCATCCAAGATAACAGAAGTTACAGGACAAATAAAAAGGTCAGAATGGCACATGCTTATAGAAGTTACCGGCAGCAAAAGGAAAGGATGGAATGATGCTCATGCTAGGATAGAACTGATTTCTAAATATTCAATTTGCATAAACAGAAAATGGTAATTCAATATGCTTATTTAACATTCTTGGAACTATGAAAACATTTCTTGTTTTCAGGACATATTAAAAATGCACTGCAGAGCAGATTATTTCCATTTGAAAAGTACAATGAATTAAATAGTTTACCTGCAACTCGAGTTTTTCCCCACATGGTCCCTTCACAGTAACAGGATAGAGACGAAGATCCCCTGATACCAAACCATCAATGCATTTTAAATACAGTAAATCTCACCAGACAATTAGCAAGTAATAAATTTAACTATTGACATTTTGAATTCAGATTACTTCTACAAAATACCAATAATTAAGAGATGAAGGCAAACCAAATTAAGGCAATCAAACTCACACGGTAGAAACATTTTGGACCAGAATGAACATACTAAATTATGCATAACGACCATTCTATAAACTGCATCTAATCAGGAAGTTACTGCTTCCCATATGTGCAATAATTCACACCACCTTACCATTCCCATGCTTAACTGTAGAACTGGAATCTGTCTCATTTCCATTTTCTGAGATATGTGGATCCTTGTGGGGAGAACCCTTCTCTGCATGTTCAGGTCCATTTACAACAGAATTAGGATCCTTTGATACATCTGAATTTTGTCCAGAATGATCAACAATTTGTTCTTTCCCCGAGGAAATCTCGTTTGAAGCAGGTCCTACATCCAGAATTGGATTGTTCTGAGTAGCATTCTTGGAATGCATTCCTCCTCTTCCCTTGTTTTTGGATTTATTTGACCTTCCTGCCATCTTAAGTATCACCAGACCCCATCATTAATTCATAAACTAAAAAGGATGCCTTTTCATGAACTAAAACAATATGGTTAGCAAGAGTGAAAAGAACTAAAGAAGTACACTATTAGACTTGTGGTTTTCTATTTTTTGCATGAAAATTTAAGAGCATTTTTGTAGCAGAATGTTTTCTTATTAAATCGCAGAGAGGTAATAGCTTGAAGAGAAACAATGATAAGACTTCAGATGGGTGACCGCACTGAACTTTTATCAATTAAGTGAAATATGGCCAGCTCCCTGTTCTTAAATTAACAGCATCACACCCAATCTCTGTCTGCAATCTCTAGATACTTATGGTTATAAATTAATCATTTATTTCATTATGATGATTATCAAATATCAATATAATTAATATTTGTTTTTGATGGAATCAATTTCAATATTTTAAAATGTCAATTTTTAATTTTTAAGCATCATGGCATTTAACATTCTTTGAAGTTGCATATCCATTGTCTAATTATTTTTTCAAAAACAAAATTTTTGATAGGTATTATTTTTTCAAAAATTAAGTATTTATAAATATTTTTCTATTTTTGCCATCTCCAAGTACCATCTCCAAACTTTTTTCAAATCAGCACACAGGTACACATCCCAATC
The DNA here is from genome assembly GCF_030272615.1 of Cryptomeria japonica. Taxonomy (NCBI): domain Eukaryota; kingdom Viridiplantae; phylum Streptophyta; class Pinopsida; order Cupressales; family Cupressaceae; genus Cryptomeria; species Cryptomeria japonica. The sequence continues at coordinate 619,788,640 of NC_081406.1, forward strand.
TCCCATACCACTCAACACTCCCCATCCCATCGTAACTATGATATAAAATTATTAACTTATTAACACATAAGACATTCACGAAAATGATCATATTGACAAAAAAAACATCACTAACCTCATCATTAGTCTTCTCATCTTTGAGCCACTGGTATTTTCCTTTCTCCCATATGACTCAATCTCTTAACTTACACATTCAAGACAGAATTTGTTGTGCAAAATACCTAAACACCTACTCATAAGCATTCAATTTTTTCCATAACATAATAATAACTAAATAGCCAATAATAAACATTCATTTTTTTTCATAACATTATATTATATCTCAAAATTCGCTTAAACAAATGTCAAACAGTGTATAATATTGTTAAAAATACACTATCAAAGTATGATCCCAAACAAATATTTGAAATCATAGAGCAAATATACATTCTTAAAATTTATTATTGGACTAAGTCCAATTAATGACACAATCTCTAAAGATTGCCTACTAGCTTGTTTTGTACAAAATAAATCCTTAACTTAAGGCCCGCCTTACTATTAAAATTTAATAGTATGACTTTCTAACGTGTTTAGTAAGATATTGGATATTGTAAAAATTTATTTTTCACTTTGCAAAGGAGAAATCATATAATTTGTAACTGGGGGTGGTTGATGATTAGAACTCCATGACAACATGTTCTTAGCATGTACGGGTAATTAATAGCAAAAAGAATTTTGCACTGAATAGGGAATTTAAAAAATAAAAATGTAACAGCTTGCAAAAGAGAGCATTGTGGACATTGCACAAGAAGAGTTGCAGTAGAAAAAGTGTGTTTGGCTGCCCTTTAGCCATCCTGGCAACGGTAGCTAGCTCTCTTTATATTTTATTTCTGAATAATTTAAATGTAGATCTCCTCTCTACTGCTGCAAATAATTATATTCTTTACATGTTAGCATAGTGAAGGCACTCTCTCTGAATTCTGGTTATCAGCTAACATCTCTGAGAGATTTGGTAACACTTTGGTGTACGATTTGTTCTTGTAGTTATGGTTCCTTCTGAACACAGTTTTCGAAAATGAAAATTTATAATGACAAGAAAGCTTGATATGCACAACATTGGTACACTGAAGATATTTTGGTAAAGAATCATGTTATGATGTTATGCAAATAAGACAATCTAGTTAATTACTCAGCATGACCCTCGTTTCCCTGTTTCCAAATTTGACATCCAGTTGATGAGGCTCCGGGCCCAAATGCTAACAAATGATTATTAGGATGCTTCAATTCAAAGCTCATAGGTGGAGAAATACTTCCGCAAGGGTTACACAACACTTTCTGAACGTAAAATGCTCCCAATAACCCTCAGGGTACTGCAATCAGTAAAATCCTGATGATCTTAGCTCTGTAAACCTATTGAAAGGAATTTCTCTACAGAATTATTTATCGGCTCAAACACAATTTGAAGTATAAGAATCAAAGAAAACAATTAATGAAAATAACCTGCAAGTTCTCAAAGGCTGCAGGTTGCATAAAACTCCCGCATACACTATTACACACAAACTAACAAGAAATATCCGTAGAACACAAGCATGATAAAAAACAATCAATACTTTCTGGAAAATTTAACTCTCGCCTCTTACATATCCAGAACTAATTTGCAATATTACATATCAGTAACTTGCCCTGTACTTTGAGTCTGCACTTATTTCATTTGCCAAATCATTCCAATCCCCTAAAAACAAAAAGAGATATTTAGCGTCATCAAGTATGACTATTTAACGGGTGGCCTATTGATTGCACTAGCTGCCACTTAAATGGTATGTGCGATCATTTAAGACTTCCATCCGCCGTATGAAACTTTTTATAACTATCTATCTACTCTGCAACCTCAACCTCACATGTTCATTCTATGGAAAACGTTCTAACAGTAGTGGGTATGTCCACCTACCGAACTGGAGTCTAATGAGATAATTTAATCACTGATCAGGCTAACCAACTGCCATAAAACAAAAAGGCGAGGAGAAAGCAGGAGACAAGACCATATGCCAATCACCCAAAGGAAGTTGTAAACAAACCAATGTAAATAATATGGTATTCAAAGACTTCTATGTGACTAATGCACGAGCTTCAAAAACAGAAGCTCAGGCATTGCAGTCAGTCTGTATTTTTCTCCCTTAGTAATTGACCTGTGGTGAATAGCAGGCGAAAAACACGTATTTGTACATTAATGGTGGAGAAGAAAAACAGAACTTACTGATCAAATGAGTTGATCGAAAAACAAGCGTTGCAGAAGGCTCAATCTGACCTTGAAATGATGATTTTTGCAGCCGCGAAGATCCTTGCGTCTACTAAGCCGGAGGGGTTTGGGTTTTGTTGCTTCTGATAATCTCCTTTCTTTTGTTTGAGGTTTTTATCGAATATTATATTAACCCTAGGGTTGTGAAGATAAAATGTGTTTCCTTTTGCATGTAAACTAAAATTCAACATGTGAGTCATGCAAAGGGGCTTCTTTCCTTAGGCATGATTATTTATGAGGTGGGGACCTTCACAGTATTTGTTGGAAAAAGGTGGGATGGGATGGAATTGAATTATTTGGTGTATTTTATTAATACAAAATGAAGGTGCAATGGTTAGTTAGTATGTTTTATAAATTTGATAAGATGTATATAGTTGAATTTTTAAGTACTTTATTAGAGATTGATATAAAATGAGAAATGTGTACTAATTATTACTAATTATTTATTGGTCTTGATATAACATTAAGTAGTGAGGCTTGACATGAGTGATATCATTTACAGGACTTGATACAACATCAAGTAATGAGTCTTGACATGATCCTAAGTGTATTTGAAATTTGTATGTGATTGAATCTTTTTTTTGTCATGTTTTATTCTCTTCCCAACACCTCGCTTGTCACAAACACAAGAAGAAAATATCATCAAATACTTCGATTCATGTTATACTCTTGAAAGCATTATGTCTATCATATTTTGTTGTTGTTGCTTGTAGTTGATGTGGCTTCAAATTATTCCAATCTATAATACCAAAAGGCAAGACCAAAACAAGTATGTTTCAATAATACATAATGCCAACAAATATGACTTCAATCCTTCATCAATAAATCAAAATGAGTTGTGTATGTTGAAAACGATTAAATGCTAAATTCCCTTATAAAGAGTGTTGTTACAAATGTTGCCATTGTTGCTAGCTTTTAGTAATATTTTAATTCCACCATTCGTACAATGTAGTCCTGAAGTGTAGAACACAATCAAAGCTTACAATGTTCACCCTATCCATGCAAGCTTAAATATTAATCATAATAATACATATGTGCAATCAACAACCCTTTGTTTACTGTAGCGTCGTAAATTGTACGCACTTGCTAGGGTGGTACAATTTCACACCTAGTTTAGCACCTGCCTTGGCGCATTTTGCATTTTGCATTGCCTTTCCCCTTTAGCACTTAATTAATTAAATTAATTAGGTCTAAGGTTCTATTTTATCATCTCCCATATCATAAAGTTGGGCCCTTTTCATTAAAGTGTGCCCCTTTCATTTTATTCTTCCAATACATCATTTAATCTAAAACTCTAATTAGGTCCTATTTTGAACTTGGGGGCTTGATTTCGGGGGTCAAAACATCTCGAAATCAGCTGTAACTTCGGGATTCTCTCTAAAATCATCATATCTGACGGCCCTGAAAATTTGGTGAAAAGTTGTCGGGACCATGGCGCCCGGAGTGCACATGGTCCCGGACATTTTTCCCGAAATTTTAGGAGCGCGATCCAATCATAAAATAAAGCTTAACCCCAAGAAATTGGCGGGAGATTCAATCTCTAAGTCGGCCTAAAGTTGGAATTAAGACCTAGGGTTTCATATATAAGAGCTCTCTTTCTTCATTTGAAAGGATCTGAATTTTGGTTTCAAGGACCTTCTATGCAGCGAAAGAGCAGATCTTTGAAGACTTCAACAACATTCAACATCCATCCATCAAGCATCTATCAATTTCATTCATCCATTTAGGGCTTTGAAGGCATTGAAGAACAATAAGGGATCACCGACTGAAGATTGGCTTGTACCCCTCCCTTGGGGTTGGGTATGATTTCATGTTGTTTTCATGTCTTTGCATAAGCTTCATTATATCATTTGTATTCATGCTTTAGATCACTTTGCATCTTGATTTGGAGCATTTACATTATCATTTACAAGCAATTAGGGTTTACTTTCTAGGTTGCTCTAGCTTGCTTACTTTCATTTTAGGATCTTGCACACACACAAGGTCTGCACACACATTACTTTTACAATACAACTTGGCTATTCGTGGAGGTGGAAATCACCAAAGCGGGGGTTTGACTAAGGCAAAACCCTATATAGCCACCCACCACACCTTTTCAGATATAAGTGCAGGTTTCAGAACTCGGACGACGTCGCAGGTTGCAGATCCAGGAGAAGCCGATTGAGACCGAACTTCACACCAAGTTTTGGAGCAGAAGATCAGGACAGGGGCGTGGGGCGCCCTGGTCCCTGGGACAGGGGCGCTGGGCGCCCTGGTCCTTCTGTCAGACAACAAGTTTCAGCATTTTTGACAGCTTTTCAGGTTGCAAAACAGCAGTTTCCGGAGCAGTTTCAGGGGCAGAATCAGGACAGTGGCGCCCGCGCCCCCGTCCTGAACATTTTCACTCAGATTTTGACTCTGGGTACGCATTTTCATTCTTGTCTTATTCTTGTGTTTACAGCTTTCCATAGTTTAAGTTCAATTCTGTAATCTTGTTATTAATTCATACTTGCACTTTGGGGTTGGGAATTGAACTTGCATCATTTTATCTATCATTTGCAACAAAGGAATAGAAATCCTAATAGGTAGCCCGTGGCTCTCTCTTCCACAAAAAGAAGTAGCCAATTGTGTGATACCTCTAGGCTCTTTCGTATTCCACAAATGTGTGATTGAAAGTGAGATTAGGGCATGTTTGCTTAGTGTCACTTTTTTCCCCCACACATTTACATTTTTAATTTTAATAAAAAAAAGTTTGTTTATTTTAAAAATCAATTTTTTTGCTTTGTTTTGTTACTTTTTGGATAGACTTCATATCAATTTTGAGTTGTGTTAGAAATTAAAATATATTTAAATTATTTTTTCAAGATCAACCTAATCTGGAAAAAATCAAAGTCAATATATTTAAGTTATTTTTTCACCTTTTAACAATTGTTTAAAAATGAATTGGTTGTTGTCCTTTAAAACAATCTTCATTTAAAACAAGGATTGTAAGGCAACGAATATCCTACCAAAGACTAGAAGAAAACAGTTTTGATTTTGTTTGAATTATATTAAAATGAGACATGATTCTTCTTGAACTATAGTAAAAGAAGACACAATCCTTTTTAAATTGTACAGAAGAGTTTTTATTGTACATAATTTCTAACAACTTGAAATTCACTTGTCCAAGTCACTTTTCATATGAGAACTGAAAGATTGAATTAGTACATCATAGGTGTCTAAGGATGCAAGTCATGCGAGCTTGTCTAATATGACTATTCAACTAAATTCTACAAATAAAATTAAATTAGTCAGCTTCTAGGTTTAAAAATATCTATCATTCCTTTTAATCTACATATTCAATATGGTTGCATCCAATTATTACAAATCTTTACTCAATATGGCATTCTTTGGGTTCTACAACGTTGCACCTGCTTTGCTCTACTAAACCTCCCCTTTCAAGTATGTATTATGGGCCACAACTTCAATCCCAAATTCTCCATGAGAGCAACTCAGTTGATATAGGCAACCTCAATGGACTCCATGGAATTTTCCTCCACAACAAGAGATCACGAGCTTGAACATATTTACACAACAACAAGCACAATTAAGAGCCAGCTAATTAACATGGTGATATGACTTATCATGTTGTTTGGTCTAATTTGGTGAATAGGAACTGTCAAGATACATCTTTTTAGATAGAGATAGAAGAATGTTTATATAGTTGTTAATATTTATGAGAAAATTTATAAGCATGATTTGGATGTCTTAATTTAAGGTTTCATATAATAATTTAAAATTACATGTGAGTGCACATAAGGGATGTAAATATGCAAACATTACAACCAAAGAAAAGAAAAAGTTGATGAGTTGTGCATTATTTCGTGTATGAACAACTAAGACGTAAACATACAAAGCTAGAATATCTACATTGTTAAAATAGCATGGAATACACTTCAACAAGTTTGAAATATAAAATATTACAGGAAATATAATTTCAATAGCTTTGAACTCACTTGCACGTCAACCTTGGTCCAAAAACAAACTTACCATATCATAAATGATATTGTACTCACTACTGATATAAATCTAGAAAATCGTAATAATTTTACCCAAACAAACTTGAACCACCAATAACCAATACAACTAGAATAATTGGATTATCAGTATCAACGTCAAGTGCTTTACCCACGCCTTACCTAGACCAAAACATGCAAATGTAGTTACAAGTTTCAAAGTAACAATTTAAACACCTAATGAAATAGATGAATGTAAAATGGTATTCTAATGCAACTTTCCAAATAGTAGTTTTCCTACTTCCCATAAAACGACTAAAAACATTAACAATGTGTATATGTACATTCAAATTGTAAATGTACTTTCACAAAAAAAAATTATAAATCATGAAACCTATATAATCATCTTCTCTACCAATTGAATAAAATATCCAATGGATTGAATGATTGTTGATGCTTTTTTTTTTTAATATCTAAAACTAATTATGCATTAAGAGGAAGTGAAGCCTTTATAGACCTATAAAAATAGCTCATGTAGAATTTTTGCAACCAACACAACCTTTTTAATAGCATTATTTAACCGTGTACCTATCTAAACTGGTTTCGTAATGTCAATTTCATAGTAGACACATGAAAAAAGGTCATAAATTGCATTTTCAAATTACCCTATTAAATGCTTAATGACACAAAATAACATCAATCCCCAATAAAACAAATTTTAAGTAGAAATATTAACTAGATGACTTACAAAGGAACCTAAACTTGGAGACCTAAAATCCATCATTATACACCATTAACAACTTCTATATCACATCATGGATACCTAAATAGCAATAAATAGTAAAATTACCTAATGCCTATTGAAAAAAAATGCATAGCATCCAAACCAACCAAATGGAACACTTGGGAAAGAGAATAAATGGAGAAATTGATTGTTTCATAATAAACAAAAATTATTATTAAATTCCATAAAATTAAATACCCTAGGGCAAAAAAATTTTATCAGACAACAAAATAATTAAAATCTCTGAGCATTAAATTTGAAAAGCACCAACATAATAAAATGAATAGCAACTCCAATTAAAGAAGAAAAAGAAGCAAAAGAGACTCAATTTATGTCATGCAATGAAATGAATCCTACGAAATACAATAATCAATGTTTCACAAAAATAAACCATAAGAAATGAGAACCACTCATATTAAATTTATTACTTGGGGGTATGTTGTTGAAGTACACGATAATTGTAATGAGTGCAAAAAATATTCAAGAAAAATGTGAGAATCTCTATAATTTAAGAGACATGGGAGCAAAATCTTCACCAAAGATAGTAAATTGTGATGAGAAAAGCAAAATTTATTGCAACATCAGGACATTTGAGCAAAAACCCCTGCGAAAGCCTAAAAATCTAGTGACTTGTCCCCTCCTCTACATGTAGACATTGTTGGTATGTTATTAATAAATGCATTTGAAACCTAATTGCTAACTATCCAAACCATTCATTATCTTATATATGTATTTTGCACCAACTCCTACAACACATTGTCAAAGACCTCGTGAGATGTGCATTCTCTTGTTTTGTAATCGTATTTTTTTTTAAACGATTTATAGCCACCAACTTTAGCCCAATCAAATTACTAATAAATATTTTTTGTATATTTTAGGCTTAAAAAACTTGCACTTTTTCTTTTTGAACATAGCATTAAAACAAGAATTAACAAAAATCTAAGTTGTAATTGATTGTTGGGATTAAAGATTAATCACTATTTAAAATTACCCCCCTTCACTACAATTCCATGACAGAAATTAATACTTTATTTATATTGTAGCCAATATGAAAAGGACTTCAATACCTACCTAATTCCTCCTATTTTACTTTTTCAATACTTTAAATTACATAGATACCTTAAAATATAATACTTAGGCATTTCAGTTGTATCAATCTCTTAATTCTATACATATTACCTACTTCACTGTCGTATAAACAATCAAACAATATATTTCAATACTTCAAAAAAATCACCTCTTTGACAAATAAATTACAAAAAAAATTGATAAATTTACTATTAAAAAATGATATCTAAGATGATTTTTTATATTTGAATTTAATACTGATATGGATAAAAATAATTATTAATAATATTTTTGTCATTTAATAAATAAATTAATGTTTACGAGTTGTATTAATATTTAATTATTAAACAAGCATAATCAAATGAAATGAGTATAAAAAATAAAAATAAAAATAAAAATTCATAACAATAGATATATCAAAAGGCTAAATGGGCACAAAGAGGCACTAAATGATGAAATTTATATGAATAGCAGAGAAGAGGAGGACTTTAAAGGAGAAGAAAGTGATTTTGTGAGAAACTAATGAAGAGTTTTTTAATGTTAAAAGTTGTCTTATAAGTATGAATTTATACTTTGAGTGACACCTAACTAATATTTGACTCGTTGCAATGTGTTCTGCATAGCTAAATACCTCATAGCAATGTTCCACAAGGCTACTACAACATACAGGTCCTAATGAGCTAGCTTGAATGGAGCCCACCAAAGCACGAGATAACCAATGCCAAAAAAAATTCAAGGTGATCAATAAAACTAAGGAAGATGCAAACATGGAAGAGGCCAAGCCTGTTAGAGAAATTTGTGTCCCTAAATGCTCTACATGTCTTCCATGTTTGAATATGTATGTCTTTCAAGTTCCATTATTTTTCAATAGATTAAAGCTGCAAGAGATATTTTCATTTAGAATGTTAAAAAAATCTTCTCTAGTATTTTTAGATCTATTCAAGTTGTTTGTTGTGAATAGATTGAAGTAGCAAGCTTATGATCCAATAATGTGCCTACAAGATCAACTTGAACGCATTGCTCAAGACTTATGTGGCCCTTCGCATAATATAATCTTGGCTTTGAGGCCATGTCCTTAGAACTTTTTATAAATAAGATCAAACAAGAGAGGTTTATGTTAAGTTATTTCTTTCATTTTTCATAGGAAAATTGAATTTGAGGAGAATTCCTCTTGCATTATTCATTGAAAACATGTGAACATCCCCAATATTTTCCTAGAAAAATCCATCTAAAGTAGGAAATTAAGTACATGCCTTGAAAATATAGTGTTTTTCGTGAAAGAAAAGGCCTAAATGTATGTGAATGAATCAACTATAGTCATTAGAAATATATCCATAAAATTTGGCTTTCTTTCACCATGGATATATCCCTATTGTGTTAATTGGTATAGTCACCCATGTATAAGGTTATCTTCTATAAAAATTAAAGTGATTTGATTGTTAAGAAGTTTGAAAGGCCTAAACTATCTCCTTGTACTCGGACACTATAGTTCATTAGGCACATATGTTAATATGTAATCCAAGACCTCTTTGATGAAAAAGCACATTTCTCGTAGCTGTAAGAATTTTGTGTTCATCATGAACTCCTTAGATCTTCTTGTTCTTAAATCTCAAGGAATATAATTTTTTTTTAAAATTATGAACATATCTAATGCAATTTTAATTTTTAAAATCCACAAATAGTCCTAATTCACATGTCTACAAAGAGGCTAGTGGTGTTGGCAGTTGTTGTTATTGATGTCAACACTCATTGTGGAGGATACTGGAGATTGTTGTTAGTGCAGTTATGATGTTGTCCATTGGTGTCAATCCTTTGCTTATGGGTTGCCATTGGTGATATGTTGATGGAAGTTTATGTTGATTGGAGATAAATGCAATTTGTTGTCATTCATTAATAGTGCATATGGTTGGTGATTGGAGATGTTATTTGTTGTAGACGTCCACCTTCTTGGCGTTGATGTCTAGACTCAGTATGTTGTGTTGATTCTATTGATGTGAAGGTGGTTACAAAGATGTTATCTTGATGATATCGTATTTAGATGAGGATTAGAAGCACTGAGTTGAGGATTAAAAGTACTAAGATGAAGATTAGAAGTGTGATAATTAAGTGGATATGTTGTTGAGGTGTTGATGGTCTCATACTTTCCACGAGTTGTTGTGGTGTATTTATTGTTGCTCCCAAGTGATGAATTATCACTGCAAAGTGCTCTAGTCTCTAAAAGTTGATGATGTGTGTGAATGCAAGAAAGCATGTTGAAGACAATCTAGAAGAATGCTTCACAATCCTCTGCATATGCAAATATGGCCTTGTGGATTTGGTTTTAATGTTTATGCTATGTGGATGTTGTACTCCTATCTTTTAAGGTCCCTGTTGTTACATCTTATGTGTCTAATAATGATAATAATGAAGCAAGTGTTGTTGGATGTTCTAAGAATGCCTCTATGTGGTCATGCATGATGTTGGTTGATATCCTTGGCGTTGTATTGTGTCTGGAGTTCGATTTGCAATTATCTAGCCAACAAGACTTGTTATATTGCTTGTGCTTTGCTTCCAGGGTTTGCACCACCATTGTAGAGTGTGTTCGGTTGTATTTGGGTCCTACCATGGCTCGTGGAGATCTGCATCGAGTTAATTCATTTAAAAGATGTTTTTGGGTCGATCGGTTATGTGTTACATGTCTTATCTACACCTTACCTTGTTGTTGACTTGGGGGGACATCTGCCAACATGTGCGATGTTTGGGACTGCACTGGAATATGTAATAAGATGTTTTAGGTCCTCTTTATCTCCTAGATAGGATGACTTTCACTGCAATTGGTATTTGTGGCTTACTTAGTGGGATCTTTCCTTGTCCCCTGTTATGGCTAATGTAATTAATGTGTCGAGATCTTGCAAATGGTATAAATAGAAGATCAATTTGCTTGCACGTAGAGTGGATGAGTTTTGAATTTGGAAGATGTGAATGTGAAGCAATAAGTGTGTGTGGTGGAAGTAATGGAGCTTAATTGTATGATGGTTGCTTGAGGTAGTGAGTTAAGAGAAACTACATTCAAGGGAGATTATTGGAGGTTGTGATGTTTACGGATGTCATTATTGTCATTGATGTCAAACCTTTGTTGCCAGTGATATGGATGTATGTATATATGTTCAACTATTGCATGGTGTATCAGGTCATTGGTCTAGATGTTTGTTTTTATGTTTTTATGTTTTTATGTTACTGAATTGATTGTGGGTTCATGTTATACTGTTGAAAGAAAGTATGATAATGATTTAATGTGTTTCCAGAAGTTTGGTGTTCCTTATGTAGTCCAGAAATATTTATATTATCTTTTGTCTTCTCTAGTGAAACTTATTGTGGTCTGGAATGAATGTTTGTATCGAATATATCTCTAGTGATCATATTATCCATTTGGATTGCTTTTCTTATCATGACTATGTTGCTAATCAAGATGTTGTGGTTCTCCTAGGGTGAACCATTTTCTTTTAGGTCCAAGATAAGATAATATGTGTTTATCAAATCAAGTATTGTATCGGTTTGTGCATATTGGTCTGAGTGGTTGTGAATAAAGGTTTTCAATGTTAATTGGAAGGCGTGTTGACTTGGTGTGAACATTCACACATTTCATAGATCTTCCAAGTGATGTGTTTTTGGGTTGATGCTATGTATACATTTCATATTCTTTTGGTTGACCTAGTAAAGTTTATTTTGGATCCGATTGATATATTGAGTGAATTGGTTATGTTAGAGACATGGATGGAAATATGAGTGTGTGTTAGATAAGACAATCATGGATGCGAGATGATGTGTTGGATGCGAAAGTTGTGCAAAGATTTAGAGAGGTATTGAAAAGATAGATGAGTATTCATTGCAAACTGTTATCTGCATTCTATCAAGTGTTATTTGTACACAGTTCAATCTACTATTTCTTTTGCATTGTGAGAACAATTTTGTATCTTGTCCCGAAGAAGTGATCTTCAATTAAGAAAGTCCTCTTTTGTATCTTGCCTGAGGTTGTGCACCTCAGTCTGCAATTCTGGAGCAGTAAGCTCTTTTTGGTAGGAAGCCTTGTTCATTATAAAATAGTTATTATATATTGTGAGTTGAATCTCGCAGTGGTTTTTCCCAGTTTGGGTTTTCGACATAAAAATCTTGATGTTCTTATGAGAGTGTTTGGATTTTATCATTTACTTTCACATAGTTGTATTGGGATAATTGCAATTGTTAAAATAACTTAATATGTTAAAGTTTTTGAGAATGTTGATTCACTCCCCCCCCGCCCCCCCCCCCTCCTCCTCTTAGCTTCCGGTAGTGTTTAACAATTGGTATCAGAGCTTTGGTTCTTGAAGAGTCAACTTAACTGCTGAGGTAGATCTTGGATTTTGAACACAATGTTTGAAGAAGAATTGAATGATGTGGATGATGTGAATTAGAATGGATGGAATGACGTGGATGGTATAGTTGACATGGAAGGAAAATTGAGATCTTCTTTGACAGACCTAGATGATTATTGAGAGAAACACAAAAAGGTAGTTGAGAAGATGTCTTTTTCAAGAACATTGTTGGAAAAAGGGAAGAAGGTTATTGATGAATTTGAAACAAAGATTGATGAGAAGACCAAAGAATGTGCAAAGCTTGAAGAATAAGTTGTCTACCTTAAGGAGGAATTGAAAGATGCAAGAGAACAAATTAATAATGGATTAAAACACAAAGGTGGCAGTGAAGTGCTAGATGTTGTTCCTGAATTCTCAGAGATATATTAGAGACAAGAGTGGACTTGTCTTTGAATAAGGTGAATGTTCGGAAAAGGATAAAGCAAAAGACAAGGTTAAAAATGGCAAAGATTAGATAAATCAAAATTTTTGAAATATAAGAGATGTTTGAAGAGCTCCTTTCGCTTCTATCAAGTATTCTTCTTTTTAATGATATATACTTTTTATGTAATGGATTTGGACATAGAGCTAGATAATGCAGAAGTCAAAATATAAATCAATTTATTGGCATTAGATGCTACTCCTGTAATAAGTTTGGGCATAAGGCTACTAAATGTAGAAATAGGATGATGAGAAATGGATACATGAATTTAAGTTATATTTGTTCTTTTAATGGGATATGTTATGCTTGCAATACATATGGACACAAAGCCTTTAAATGTAGAAGATTTTTAAATAACAAGATGAATGGAAGCAAACCTCAGAAAGGTCTGGTATGTCGTAATTGTAAAAAGATGGGTCACATTGCAAGACATTGATGAAGCAGAATTGAAAAATCTAATCATCCAGAAAGGAAAATTGATATTAATAATGAAAAAGAGAAGATGAGATGAAATGGGTGAATAAATCTAATGATAAGATTGAAGATAATGTTGAGGATGGATCTGCACATTTTGTTGGTGCAGACCCTTCTTCCAGTAATTAACTCAGACAACTGTATCTAAAGGGGAGATTTTAAAGCATATCTTTCATCCCCTCTTGTCTTGGTGTTAAGTTTCTCTTAACACTGCAAATGTATGGAAGAGATTTTCGGTGGATTCTAAGTAAGTTTGTTGGTTTGAAGCTTTTTTGGTGACTTCGGGTATACAACGTATTAGCTTTTTGAAGAAATGTTCATTGACAATTATATATTGCTTATTTGAAATTCATTTCTTCAATTTCAATCGAAGAGCAATAGAGTGTGAGAAGTGAAGAAGAATTCAAGATATTTTTCTTGTTTGAAATATTTTCTGATGGAAAAATATAATATCATTAGTGGTAATAATGAAGCAAGACCCAATTCTAAATTTAGACTATTTATTTCAGCATTGAGCGATACAATTGATGCATTTTTTGTTGTTCCCGAGAATGTGGTATGTAAAGAAGACATTTTCAATTATAATAATGTTTCCTTGGAAGAGTGTGATCATAATAAACTTAATGATTTAAAAAGAATTCATTTGGTAGATGGTGCATAGAGATTTAGGGTATAATATGCTAACCTAGTGCATAAGGGTTTTGATGCTTAGAGTGATTTTCCTAAATTTTAATATGAGGAGATAATTAAGACAGTTTTGAGTATAATTCATGGGGACTATCTATGGTTGGATCGACCATATCAAATTTAAAAATAGGCCCTAAGGGATATGACTAGCTTATGTTCATTTGGAACTGTACCTGCACTGAAGTCTACAAGGAATGATGAAATAAACAAATTGACTGGTGTTGTGCCTAACAAGAGAGAATTGGAAATTCATACTATTATTGACTTGGTTGTTCGATATGAAACTATTGGACTTTCTTATAAAGTGTATTTCAGAAATCGCGAAGGTTTGACTTCATCTGTGATAGTGTTTGTGGCTTATAAGATGGTAAAAGAGAATATTGATTATGATCTTTGTGATTTGTTAATGTTATAATTGTTGGATAACCTCTGGTTGACTCAGACTTAATTATAGCCCTTCTACTATGGTTCACTCATTGTGTGTTTGGTATTTTACTTTCTCAATGCATTACTTGGATTGAACAATATTGCATGGAGAAGAGATGTTTTGATAAGTGCTCTGATTAGAGGTTACTTGGATAATTTGGATAATTGTGATGTTGCTTGTCATAAGTTCTTTTCAAATATCTGGAAAGAGTTAATTATGAGAAATTGAAATCCTCCAAAGATTGTTGAATGGTACAAAGATGACATTAATTTCCTAGTGGATAAGGACAATTGTTTCACTGAGGTTGTTATTCATTGGACGTCATGGGTAGATAAGTTTCCTTATGAAGTATCTAAAGATGAATGTATGGACATTGTGGAAATAATTCTTAAGATCCCTATGTTGAATAGCTAGAATACTACAAGGTGGGGGGGGGGGGGGGGGGGGGGGTGAATCAGTATTCCTTAAAGCTTAAAATAATCTTATTATTACCTTGCAAATTTTCTTCAATAGAAAGGAATGCGTGATTAAATGAACAACAAAAGTAGAAATACCATTCACATCAACATACACAAGATAACACCAGATTTTTGCATGGAAACCCGTTGAGGAAAAACCACGAAGAGGATTAATTCTCAATATAATATAGCTAGTTATAGAATATTACAAGTGCTCACTGCAAGGCTCACTACAAAAATGGCCTATTTCCCAAAAGAGAAAAGTCAAAATGAACTGTTAGAGTTGCATCTTACATTTGCATGGAGTACAGTTCCAATTAAACTCAATAGACAGACTTCTCACACTTATTTGTTTTTCAGCTATCTACTTCAATCACATCCGATCTCTATGTCACACTTTTATTTTTGTATCTATGTGTCTCTCTATTTCTCTATATCACACTTACACACACACATATATTGATACATATCTCAAGTCGGCCATGCATGCCTTACAAAGAAAATACCTTACACACTATTACGATATACTTCAAACGTTTCATTTACATAGGTCGGCCAAGGATATAACAAAAGTTAATGCCAACTCGAATACACACATTATCCACAATGCTTAACCATGTCCCAAAATTACAAGATCAAAAACAATCAGCCAGAGAAATGTGCACGACAAAACAAATTGTTCCATTCTGAAGGAACAAAGTAACTGAACTGTTGGACCATGTATCTCACCTTTTGGAGATCCAAAACACGTACAATATGGAATATAGGAACGTCTAATATATCTGAGTGTACTACCTAAACCACAAATCCATATCTATAATTGCAAAGCAATGCAAAGAAAAACATGATGGACAAAATTACCAAAATACCAAAGCAACAACTGAATAAGTGATGCAGAGCATCAAACACACTCAACCAATTAGGGATATCTTTCTCCCAACTCACCTATCCAATTAGGTGACAACTCTTCACTCTCTCACGAAACCCTTCACATGGCTATTGAGTACTCACAAGCTACAATACCCCAAAACACATCCATGCCTCTCGACACACCTCCAACCCTTGTCATACACTCAACTAGGCAATACAAAATTATTAGACCTCAATCCAAACTTTCCAACACTCACTCACCATCAACACCCTTTGTAGCCACTTGCTCATCACCATTCCCTTACTAGGGCTTCAATCACAACTAGCACCCATGCACAAAATTTAATGGATACTCCCAAACGCATTTACCCCTTTTGACATTCCTACAAAGGTTTCTCAACATGCTCGAACAAGGTTCACTACCCCCCCAACCACCTAAGAACATCACAATGCTTAATGTGGACTCACTATTTTTTAGGACAATCATACAAAGTGTGGGGACAGTCATAATTGAATGGACCATTCTTTGTTCACAAACCTTAAAATGCAAGTAATAATGATGACGATCCACCCTACTACACCTCTGACATCAAACTCAACACCCAATCCACTCCTAAACTTGTAAAGTGCAATGATTTCAACGCACCGTCAAACTGTGATAATTAACACAAGGATTAGGACAATCATAAATCATTAGGGTTTGATTGGTTCTAATGGTTATTAATCATTTGGAACATATTGGTGACACCTCCACACACCTGTCTTGACCTCCACCACTCTTCCAAGGTTCTTCCTTACATTCAAACTCTTGTCACACCACCATCTCAATGTTTTTACCAGTCTGTGACACAAAAATCAGTCTTTGTGTCCACTTAAGCACGTGCCAAAACTAGTAGGGAGCCTTACAAAAGAAATTACATGAAAGAAAATAATATAATACAGTTTTCCACCCATTTTGGCGAATCCACAATGGATACAAATAATTTTTTAAAATTTTATATGCTCACTGCCAGCCTTAGGTAGGGTTTTGAGCAGTTGTTATGAAAATTACTATAACTTTTCAAAAACTCAATGAAAGCAGATGAGATGAAAGGAAAATAAAACTAGATTCATGCCCACAAAATATCCAATTGGTTCCCAATGAAAATGAATGAGCTTTGATAGAGAAAAATGCTCAGGAACAAATTGCTAAGTTCAGAAAATGGAGTAACTCAATGCTTTTCTTGTTAATTTCTTCCTTCTCCATACAAAATATTGCATCCAACCCCTATTTGGTCATGGGAAGGACATATTTGAATTCCTCCAAGGCCTCCCAATTGTTATAACCACTTTTTTTAACCAATATTACTAAAAAACACTTAATTAGTCATAAAATGCACAAAAAAGTTGCTTTAGCAATTTTGACAATGTGAGCAACTTTGTCTTATTTTGATCCTAGACTCAACCTAGGACCCTAATAACTCAAAAATGATACAAATAGGTCCAAATAGGTCTAAAAGACCTCTAAATACCATTAAACACCATATTTGACCCATTGAGGCATATTTGCAACATAGTGACAATTTTGACCTTATTGATCATCATGACCCCCACTAGGACTCAATATACCATCCAATGGTCTTAATGGCCTTTATTACATCAATTATGGTCTCCTAGGACCTTATTCACCACAAAAACTCAAAAAATTCAACTTGTCATCAATTTGGCCTCATGGTGACCATCTTGTGCTAGGTGCTCCTGCACCAACAAGTCAAGAGAAGTATGTTGACATCAATGACAACCAATAGCCAACATAACATTCTCCTTCATCAATGACAAAAATCCAATAATCTCCCCCTTATTCATTGATGGCAACATGTATTCAAAAAAGGTTATTCGCTCAAAATTTTGTTATTCCAAAAAAAAATGCTTGTCAAAACATTAACCATTCTCCATACTTCACATCTTCTCCACACTCTCTCCCCACTTCATATTTCTACATTCTCTCCCCCTTTTCCAGACATCTCATTCTCTCCTCCTTTTCCATCAAGGAAAAAGGGTATCAAATAAAGATACCTATACACATCTTCTCCTTGATAGCAATGCACAAAAAATGAAAGTCTCAGTTACCTTTTTGCGAAAAAATCCCCTTGTACTTTTCTTTGAGTTTCGGGAGAAAAGAATTTCAAGATTTGATAGCGGATGTCAATATCATGCACTGACAATTGCACTGCACAAGCAAATCAATAACACCAATCAAATCATTTGGGACAAGCAAGTTCAACTCTGCCTTCTTTGCATCTTCTAGTAGATGAGTAAAAAGATTCATTCTAGTTTCAACAATTTCTTTAACAGTCCTGAAAAATCATCTGTCTCTATACCAAGGATAATTTCAATTGTAATGAATCAATCTCATTCCTTAATGCACCATCTTTATCTTTGAAAACATTGAAAGATTCAACTAAACTATTCATTTAAGACTCAAGGGAGTCAATATTTGCTTTGTGATTTGCAGTGGCAATAGGCCACCTAATACAATACTTGTAAACACTAGCAACAACACCCATACACCCTCACATCCTTTATGCACTCAATCAATTTCTTTCCTACAACAACACATTTTCTACTCATGGCTCTTTACATTTCATCTTCAAGATCTGCTTTTCCTTTTTCAATGGTTTTAAGAACTAATTGCTCACTTGGTTGTTCAAATAGTTCTTCTAGGAGCAGGTTTTCAATAGAATCAAGAGCTATATCATTTTGGAGCAAGTAAATAGTCAAAGCTTCTTCAATCCTATCCTTATCATACGATGGTTGTGATAACCATGCATCTCAATTTTCCTAATTCCATCAGGTTCCTCAAGCACCTTATACTTTAACAACTTCAAAAGGATCTTCATCATAAGAGTCAGAGGGTTCCTTCTGCACTACTTCTTCTACTACAACTATTTCCTTCTACTTCACATCAAATTCAATGGTCTCTATTAATCTTAGAGGATCTAGTTAATATTGAGAGGGGGGGTGAATCAGTATTAACAACAATTTCAAACTTAAAACTTGAACTTGCAAAACTTCACCAAATCAATCATAAACTAGTAATAAACTCTTTACCATTACCGTGAAGCACTGATAACCAACTGTTAAAACGGTTTATCAAAACTACTCATTAAGTGTTCATCAACATGCATAAACTAAAAGTAAAACATAAAATCACATAAAAATATTCAGGATATGAACACCATGTTTTTCACTTGGAAACCCAAATAGGGAAAAATCATAGTGGGAATTGGTACCCACAAAAATTGTGCACTCTTTTGGAATGCGCCCTATTAGGAGCCTAGTCCAATTAGGAGCTTACAAATATGCCATGTTAGGAGCAGATCCTATTAGGAGTCACCCAATTAAGGGATTTAGATGATGAGCCATGTTACGAGCTTTGACCTGTTATGTTCAACCTCACAAGAGGATTTAACACTCATATGTTGAGCTACCTGGTTAAGGGATTTACAATGTAAGGCCTGTTAGGACCTACCCGGTTAAGGGATTGTGTTGTTGTAATTGTTAAGATAACAATAGTGAATGATCTAGATATAGCACTTAACTACTTGCTTGATCAAATCCAATTCTTGCTCCAAATCTACTACACTCTAGCAGATCTCATACTCTGGTTCGGCTTCACACTCTTCTCAAAACCATCGACACAACAAACATGAATTGTACCGACATAAATAACCTTTACAGCTTAGGCCATTACAAAATCCTAAGACTTACAACATAGATCAACACAAATCTTTACAACTCATCATAGATCATCATGGATCATCATATGGATCATTACAATCAATTACAAATCAATTACAACCATTGAATGATCACCGCATCTCGATCTGATACAAAGTCAAACCCTTAGAACACTCTTCTAAGTGCTTCGTTGTTTCCCAGGAAATTCCATCTTCAAACGCACCAAAACATCATTTAAACACTTCACGCGGTTTGTGCCACATCACCTCCAACATTTGAACTTGATGTAGATCACTGCCAAACCAAAATCCATTACCGGTTAAGAGAATTATTTACTGGTCCTTAAATCCTTCTTAAACCCTAGCAAAAATACGACATAAATCATAAACATGATTTTCGATAACCAAAACATGATGCGGTTCTGGTCATATACATATTACAATGATACAAACTCACATTCCAATCACAACACTTCAATCACCACCAATCGCTAGATCTAATCAAAACATTTCCTCGTTCACCGATTAAGGTCCTAAATCTCAGTTCATCATCTTCAATACCAGTAAGGCATTTCCGGTAGATCAAAAAGATTTAGATGACAAAATACAACATAGTAAATATCAGTTGCCATCAATGACAACACAAATAACTAATCAAAGTCATCCAATCATGCAATCTCAATCTCTTCATCACAATGTCATCACAAATAGTCCTTGACCGGTTCAGTCATCATTCTTCATCTGCATCGGTTATGCCAATCATGGCAACATTCTCCCCCTTTGCCATTGATGGCAACACCAACATAAACACCAACATATTCAACTAAAATCATGGTGCTTAGTTCTGGAACTTCTCTCCTACACTTCACTCTTATGTCGATTCTTCTCTTCTCTTCTTCATTTCTTCTCCCTCTTTCTGTTACACATCTTCTCCTCCTTAGGCTAGTATATTTCTTCTCCCCCTTTGACAACAATGCCAAAGGTGCATATGCATTGCTGGTCATCAAATTTGTTGTTGTTGTCTTCAACAAATCTGCAAATCTCATCTAAGTTGCCCCCCCAATGGAGTAGCCATCATTTCATCGATCCATATTGAAAATTTTTCAATAAGCATACTAGATTGATGCATCTCTTGCATCCTAGTTTTCCTTGTGTAGGGGTCTGACCCCTAATTTACCTCTGAGGTACTCAAAGGTAGTCTTCGACAATGGTTTTATGAAAATGTTTGCTAGCTGCTCTTTGCTTGTCACATACTCCATTCTAACTTGTTTTTCCTATACTCTCTCCCTTAGAAAGTGATATTTCAATTCTATGTGTTTAGCTATTGCATGCAATACATGATTTTTTGAAATATTAATTGCACTTGTATTGTCACAATAAATAGTTATCGGTTCAGACATATCAAGTTTAAAACCTTCTAACACATGTCTCATCCAGATTGCCTGTGTGCAATTCATTGATGTTGCAACATACTCTGCATCTGTTGTTGACTGTGATACACATGTTTGCTTCTCACTTGTCCAAGCAACCAATCTACCTCCAAGAAGAAAAGCTCCACTGGTAGTTCTTTTTCGATCATCAACATTGCCTGCCCAATCTACATCAGTAAACACTTCCAAAGAAAAATCATTTTTATAAAGATACCATAGGCCATAATCTATTGTGCCTTTCAAGTACCAGAATATCCTTTTCACCGCTACCAAGTGAGTGTCCTAAGGATCCTTCTGAAATCTAGCAACCAAACCAACAACGCGTGCAATATCAGGCCTATTGTGAACAACATAATGCAACTTACCAATCATGGACCTGTATTCTTTTTCATCAACAAAGGGTGAATCATCCTGTTTAGACGATTTACAACCTGTCACCATCAGAGTACCAATTGGTTTACAATCCTCCATGCCAAATGTTTTCAACACTTCCTTTACATACTTACTCTGACAGATAAATATTCCACCATCCAATTGTTGGACCTGCAACCCAATAAAAAACTTAATCTCACCAATAAGAGACATCTCAAATTCTTTCTTCATCTCCTCAGTAAAAGCCGTACATAAATCATCATCACCTCCCAAAATTATCATCTACAAATACTTCAGCTATCGACACTCTGTCTCTATCAGTATTAAGATATATGTTATTGTCCTCACCGATACACTGGAATTCTATCTTGATCAATTGTGCATGCAATCTCTCAAACCATGCTTTTGGTGCCTGCTTCAATCCATATGGTGCCTTATGTAACTTGCAAACCATATCTTTATCCTCAGACAAGAAAATCCATCTGGTTGTTCTATGTACACTTCTTCCTCAAGGATGTCATTAAGAAAAGCATATTTAACATCCATCTGGTAGACCTTAAAGCCTCTAAATGCAACATAAGCAAGTAACATTCTTACTCCTCCCAATCTTGCCATTGTTGGCAATTGACACTCATCGGATTCATTTTGTTGTCATTGATGGCAACAAGATTAGATGGAAGTCATATACCAACATACATCGACATTGGAGCATTCAGGGCTACACGGGCACCGACACCGACACCGACACCGACATCAACATCAACATCAGTACTTGAAGGAAGCCAACATCAAGGGAGATTTATTTAGTAAATCATTTTGTAATTATTATCGAGGCCGACATTGAATATCTTTTATAATCTATTGTAAGCCGACATAAGGCATATTGTTTGTAATGGGTATATAGGTCAGTCTGCTAGGTCATTTTGATATATGTCATAAGTATATGACATAGGATGCGATAGGAGAATATATCAGAACTATATAATGCGAAGTATATGTATATAGATCATTTGTATGAAAGTGTTATATCATGCAATGATTTGTAGATATCTTGGAAATCATTCTTGGAGGAGAAGAGATACTGGTAGTAGTGTTCGGGGTTTATGAACTAGTACAGAGCAGAGCTAGAACCAGAACTCCATTTGGCATAACAGATGAATTTTTGAGTTTAATTTTATTGTTTTAATTCAGTAAGAAGCTTGTAGTCAGTGAGACTCTTTAGTGATGAGAAGTATGCTCCAGAGAGTGTGCCTTCCTGCATGTGCAAGCCCCCATTATATATAATATCCTTTCATATGGCCAGTGAACTGATATTGTGGGTCACAAATCCCACCGTGGTTTTTCATCTTTGAGGTTTTCCACGTACAAATTTTGTGTGTTATGGTGTTCATTTATGTGGATGGTTTATTTTCTTCAAGCTATACATTTATTTGTTTACTGGTTTATATGTGTATGGTATAAAAGGATAAAATCTTGTGTTACCGGTAGAACACTAATTCACCCCCCTCTCAGTGTTCTTGGATCCCAACAATTGGTATAAGAGCCTGGTACCTCGGAAGAAGTTTAACAACTTGAGGAAGATCCTGAAACTAGAATCTTTGAGCATGGCTATGGAGAAGCAACTTGAGATGGCTCTTGAGGATTATGATGCTGAAAGGATGAAAAACTTGAAATTGCAAGAAGAATTGAATTCTGCAAATGAGTTCATTCTTATCCTGCAAGAAAGGTTATCATCAGCTCAAGCCAAGTGAAAATAACTTTTGCAAAACCCAGATGATGAGGAGAAGAATGCACTTAAGGAACAATGTTAGAAACTAAGTTAAGCAAACATGCTCGTGAAGAATGAAATGCAAGATCTAACTATGAGGTTATCAAAAGATATTGAGGATAGAAAGAAGAAGGAAGATAATCTTGTTATATCTCTGAAGAACAAAATTGATGAATGTGGCAAATTGACTCATGAGATTAATCTGTTGAGAACTGATTTGGCACACTCTCGGAACAATGAACAAGAACTTGAAAGACAAATAACTACTCTAAGAGATGATTTGACTATTGCAAGTGAGTATAAAGAAAAATTTAGGATTAGTGTTGCATAGTTGGATGACTTATTGAAAAGACAAAGACAGATTGATGATTCTAGAGGACTTGGATTTGTACAAGGTGAAAGCTCCAGTATTGCAAATGAAGATCAGACAACCGGTATGCAGAACTCATCAAAACAAAGGAAACCAGTAAGGCAATCTAATGCTTATAAATTCAATGGTAGATGTTTTGTTTGCAATAAATTTGGGTATATGGCTAAACAATGTAGAAATAAAGCAAATCAAAACTACAATTTTGTTCCCGATGCACAAATTGCAAGAAGTATGGTCATAGATTAGAAGATTGTAAAATGAATGTTAAATGTCATGCATGTGGAAAGTTTGGAAATTTTGCTAATCACTGTAGGTCAATGAATGACACCGGATTTGTCAAAGCAATTCAGAAGAACAATGTTACATGTTATGCATGCAACAAAATAGGTCATATTGCTAAATACTGCAGAAGCAAGACTCAACCGATTAGCAATGATAAATATAATGAGAAAGGAAATCAAAAGGTAGATGAAATACAACAAGATCATACCAAGAGATGGGTTATAAAATCTGAAGAACCAAGTGGAGATGGATCTACACCAGTAACTCCATTGGTAGAACAGGGTATTCCTCCACCGACAGGAAATTCCACTGGTAACTGAGTCATAAGCCTTAGGGGTTGGAAAACTCAGTGCAAAATCTTGCATATTACCTCAGAGGAGATCTAAGGAGATCTGGAGAGTTGTGTTCATCATTGATGAAGGTTCACCCGACACAAGACTATGAAACCGACATCCATAGGGTTGTTCGCGAAGCATTAGTTAGAGAGAAAGATTAGGATTTTATTCGCTGATAAAAGGGGCAAGTGAATTCATTTTCACTCACCGAGCATTCAAGCATTCATAGTACTTTGCATTATACAGTTCTGCTATATTCTCCTATGTCGCATCCTATGTCATATCCTTATCACATATATCAAAATGACCTAGCAAACTGACATATATACCCATTACAAACAATATGCCTCATGTCGGCTTACAATGCACTACAAAAGATATTCAACGTCAGCCTCGACAATAATTACAAAATGATTTATTGAATAAATCTCCCTTGATGTCGGCTTCCTTCAAGTACTGATGTCGGTGCCGGTGTCGGTGCCGGTGTAGCCCTGAATGCTCCAAAGCCAGTGTCTGTCGGTATATGCCTCCTAATGTCGGTATATGACTTCCATCTAATCTTGTTGCCATCAATGACAACAAAATGAATCCGATAAGTGTCAATTGCCAACAATCTCCCCCTTTGGCATTGATGACAACACTCATGTGAAAAATGGATTCTGTGTCGGTTCAACTGAATTATGCTCCCCTGAGCAATATACTCCTTCTGATATCCTGATATCCTTCCCATGTCATCCTGTCTGATTTTTCTGATATTTTTCACATATATACATACCCCCCCTTTGGCATCAATGCCAAAGACCAGTGAAAGAATTGAAAGAATTCGGAACAAAAGAATAAATGAATACTGTCAATTTCATTGGAGCTTAACCAACTTCAAAATTCCTGGGTAAGCCTTATTCAACAACTAAAGATATGTATCCCAGCCAGTTTTCAAAGTGTTAGATATGGATGCTAGTCCACTTAGTAAGTGGGCAATTGTTTCCTTCTCCTTGACATTTGTCGGTGTGGGTTTAGAAATAATGTCCATGCACTCTCTCTTATGAACACCTAGTGAATCCAATCTGGGACTCACCAATCCTCTAAGACTCCTTGCTCTCCTATTGACTTTATCTCTCTCCTTCTCAAAAGAAATTTTTTGGTTCTCCAAGGACAAAATTTGTCCATAAACAGATGTGGGCAGTGCGGTTAATCCATGAAAAGAGTTAGCAATACTAGCTACCTTATCATGTAACTCCTTTAATCTGCTATCTACATTAGCTGTAAGAATTCCTATGTTACAACAGACTCTGTAGATATTTGTACCTTGTTTCAGACAATTCTCAATAAGAATGAGTTTGGCCTCAATTTTCTTTTTCTCTATTTCCATTATCTGGTCAAAGGTTGCTCTTTTAGCTATAGTGAATCTTTCTAAAGCCTTTCGGTCTACAATCTGCCTCAGAGATTGAAAATTGTTAGAAATATGCTCTATTAGAGTTTTGAGCTTGTCAGAAGGGCTTGCTCCATCTTCAATATGACAATCAGGTGTCAATCTGTGCAATACTGTAACTGATTGATCAATTATTCCCTTGTTTGTAATATCCTCCTTCAATAGTTTATGAGTTGCCATCATCATCAACACAGTGGGACTCATCTCAGTGACGGATTTCTTCTCAACTTGAGAAGTGTCAATTGCCAAAACCTTTTTCGGGGAATCAGTTTTAACTACCGGTATAGATTCAGTTTCCTTTACCTTATCCTCTACAACCTCTTTTGCACTGGTGGCTTCGCCACTTGGTGCAGTGTCAATTACTGTCAGCGGAGTATTATCCACAGTATTTACAGTATCATGTACATTACCTTTCTCAAAAATAGTTTTAGTCGGTATGGACTGTACACTCTCCTTTACGGCGAGTTGTGTCTGTATGTCTATAGTTGTTGCCGGTGTAGTCAAAATTGGAGTTGAACTACCCAAAATACCTTTCCCTTTCTATTTGTCAGGAATGGTGGAAGAGGTAGCTTTAACAAATTCTTCATGAGATGTGACAAAATCAGGATTCTTTTGGAAGAATTTGGTCCAACCCTTACTAGTCTCATTTATTACCTCATTTACTCTGCCCATCATGAGGCTTATTTGTCGGGGTTTACTACTGAAAATTGTCTTGTTTGCAACATCTATGCACCTTTTCATGTCCTCATTGTTTATAGAACCACACATTTCCAAAAGTGGTACTTCCTTAATCTCCCCATCCCTCTTGACAACATCAAGTCTTCTAGCATCAAGTTTATTATACAAAGATAGAGGTATCTCCTTCACAATTTCTATGAAGGCTTTCTTATAAATGTCTATATGTAACAAAATAGCCTCTTCTATTTCATTTTGCTCATCATCCTCTAAATCTTCATAATATATAGATACATTTTTCAAAATTCCATCTTTTGTTATTTCATCAATTAGCTCAACACAGGTCATTTTAGTCTTACCGGTTTCAGTGTCATCGCCCTTCTTATTTTTGCTTGTGGTTTCCGATGTAGATGTGATTGGTTTCCTCTTTTGTATAGGCTTCCTTGCCGAAGGTGGTGGTGCAGTAGATTTAGTTGCCTTTCTAGCAAGTCTCATCCTAGGCTCTGCCTTCTTCTGCTCTACCGATGGTTGATCCACTTTCTTTCTTTGTACCCTTCTGAACGCTAGAAGTTCATTGCCCTCAGGGTCAGAATCAAAAGTGATGGTGGAAATGTAAGTTTTAGGCTTTTTCACTTCTGCAGTACTAGCCACTATCGATTTTGCTGCCGGTTTGGATCCAGAACCCAGTTGAGTGTCTATCTTATGAATTACATCTTGTACATATGCAAACATCTTTTCTATTTTCTTCTCTCTTGTCTTCCTATTAATGCCAGTTTTGACTTCAAGTGCCTTCTCTTTTGTTGTACCAAAATGCTTTGTTTTGTCATCCAATGGGGCATCTAGCAACATTTTTGAGTAGAGTTCAAAAATGCTATCATCTACCTCATATACAAGCTCAGTAATCTAGATTGTCCTAGGTTTTAAGAGTTTCATCAGTTTTCACCATAAAACAGATATCAATGGAGTACTTCTCCACAATTTTCTTTGAAATTCTCTCCCTTTGCCTCATGTTTTCTTGGAATGTTTTGAAATACCCCCAAAGTTTCTCATCTCTGCTGGTACCAAGACTAATGATTGCTTCCTTCATCTGGATACCTACCGGTATGTCATGAGCCCAATGCTTCTTTCCAAGACCAGGTAGCTCATTCAGGAAGTAAAACATCAGACATACAATGAGATTACCATATCTGAAAGTTCCTTTCTTAACTCCCTTGATCTTTCTAAGGTTCAACATCAATTCACTCCTCATCCATTCACATAAATCACATTTTGTTCTATTCCTTAGCATCTGATATGTAGCATGAATGCATGAACTAGTAACATAATTCAATTGGTTGGATTGAATTACCTTATAACCTATTATCATGCTTGCAAATTTCACATCAGTGTTGGTGATTGTGCTAATCCTCATTGATCTGCTATCAGGAGTGAATTTCTCAACCTCTATGTTGGAAATTTTCTTGCCAAGTTCTTGTCTGACTTTGGGTAAGCCGGTGATTGCTTGAATAGCCTCCTTTGTGATAATGTAAGGCCTATCTAACTAGATAAACTCATTGTGAACCTTTTTCAGAATGTATCTGATAACTTCATCTTTGAATTTCGGTATGTACAAAATACCAGTTAACCCTAAATCCTCAATTGCTTTGTATTCTGGTTTGATGGTTCTAGATTCTCCCAGTATCATGGTTTGATACATGCTTTTGATGTCCTATGTGCCTAAATCCTCCACGGTGTAGTGAATGTATGCCCTTACATCTTCAACATACATCACGTCGTCAAGAACCCTAGAAAATGCTCTCACAGAGTCTTCTTTCTTAGCAATTTTGGGAACCTCCTTGAATACGAGCCTTAACCTATCCTTGAATTCGACAATGGTGGGATTTGCAATGAAAGTAGGAGCTAAAGATCCAGATGCCATTTCGAAGAATACTTGAAAGTGAATGCTGGTGGAAGATTGAGTGTACTTACAATTGCTTCCAAGGCTTGAATGTTTTCTTGTTGTTCTTTAAGCTCATTCGATGTCAAGGGACTGGTAGTAGGAGCAACATACTTGTTTATCACATGATTCCAATACTGAGCACCCAATCCTTTAATGTATATCTTCATCCGGTCTTTCCATATCCTATAGTTGTCCTTGATAAACTTGGGGCCCTCCTTCTTCATCATCTTTCTTTGGGATCTTTCCCTCAAGTTGTTAAGCTTTCTACACACAGAGGACCAATGCTTTGATACAAATTGTTAATCTTAGAGGATTCGTTTAATACTTAGAGGCAGGTTGAATCAGTATTAACAACAATTTCAAACTTAAAACTTGAACTTGCAAAACTTCACCAAATCAATCATAAACTAGTAATAAACTCTTTACCATTACCGGTAATCACTGATAACCAACTGTTAAACCGGTTTATCAGAACTGCTCATTAAGTGTTCATCAACATGCATAAACTGAAAGTAAAACATAACAACACATAAAAACATTCACCATATGAACACCGTGTTTTTCACATGAAAACCCAAATAGGGAAAAACCACTACGAGAATTGGTATCCACAAAAATTGTGCACTCTTTCTGAAAGCGCCTTGTTAGGAGCCTAGCTCGGTTAGGAGCTTGCAAAGATGCCTTGTTAGGAGCAGACCCTATTAGGAGTGACCCGGTTAATGGATTTAGATGATGATCCCTATTAGGATCTTTGACCTGTTAGGATCAACCTCGCAAGAGGATTTAACACTCAGATGTTGAGCTACCTAGTTAATGGATTTACAATGTAAGGCCTGTTAGGACGTACTCGATTAAGGGAATTTGTTGTTGTAATTATTAGGATAACAACAATGAATGATCTGGATATAGCACTTAATTGCTTGCTTGATCAGATCCAATTCTTGCTCCAAATCTGTTACACTCTAGCCGATCTCATACTCTAGTTCGGCTTCACACTCTTCTCTCAAAACCACTGACACAACAAACATCAAATGTACCGACATAAATAACCTTTACAACTTATCGGTTACAAAACCCTAAGACTTACAACATAGATCATCACAAATCTTTACAACTTATTACAAATCATCATGGATCATCATATGGATCATTACAATAAATTACAACCGTTGAATGATCACCGCATCTTGATCTGATACAATGTCAAACCCTTAGAACACTCTTATAAGCGCTTCATTGTTTCCCAAGAAATTCCATCTTCAAATGCGCTAAAACATCATTCAAACACTTCATGCAGTTTGTGCCACGTCACCTCCAACATTTGAACTTGATGTAGATCACTGCCAAACCAAAAATCATTGCCGGTTAAGAGAATTCTTTACCAGTCCTTAAACCCTAGCAAAAATACAACATAAATCATAAACATGATTTCTGATAACCAAAACATGATGCGGTTCTAGTCAGATACATATTACAATGATACAAACTCACATTCCAAACTGCAACACTTCAATCATCACCAATCACCAGATCTAATCAAAACATTTCCTCGTTTATTGGTTAAGGTCCTAATTCTCAGTTCACTATTTTCAATATCGGTAAGGCATTTCTAGTAGACCAAAAAGATTTAGATGACAAAATATAATATAGTAAACATCAGTTGACATCAATGACAACACAAATAACTGATCAAAGTCATCCAATCATGCAATCTCAATCTCTTCATCACAATGTCATCACAAATAGTCCTTGACCGGTTTAGTCATCATTCTTCATCTGCATCAGTTATGCCAATCATGCAAAAAGTCTCAACATCATCAATACTAACGATTTCAACTTTTTATTTTTTGTCTAACTTCCTCTTCTTTGAAACTGGAGAAGGGATCTCAATTGATTTTTTGCTTCCCTTCTTGGTAGAGGAGGATCCTTCCAGAGCCATCTGTTCAATAACACTTGAACCAACGCGTTCTTCATAAGTCCCAAACTTATCTTCAGGGAGATCTAATTGAAGCCTAAGAAGTTCATCTACATACATCACACATTCCTCATTACCAATTTCATATCCAGATCCTAATAACCGGACCTTCTGGGGCAACACAACTTCCAAAAAACAATTGTTAGTATCGACCAATAAAGCAATAGTATCTATGTACTTCTCAACACATCTTTTTCAGGATCTTATATCTCAAAATCAAGTTCTTCTGGAGTTCATAGAAATGTTCTTTGCACACCTTGTCTCTGCCATTCAGATTGTCTAAATATCTTTTGATTAGCTTTCCAATAGGTAAGTTATTATCCCAAAGAACATTCTCCTTCAATGGTAATGAATTTAAAAAGTAGAAGGCTAGGAATACAATCAATGATCTAAACTGAAAGGGAAAACCATGATTCTTAGTCAATTCAATATTGTTCAACACTTGTCTCGATAACTCACATAAATCATAGTTCATTCCTGTCTTAGCCGTATGGTAAGAAACATATACAACAATAGTCGATGTAGAACCTTCTCTATTCCGAAAGTAAATCTTATAAGTAATTCCCATAGCAATATACCTTACCGGAGGGTCTGTAATGGTATCAACTTGTAGAGATCTGATCTATAGTTACACATGTCAAAGCTTCAACCTCTTTGTTTCTTATTGATTTCTTCACAGGTATGATTCCATCTGAACAAAGACCAATAACAACCTTCAAAGCTTCCTTTGTAATTTGATATGGTCTGTCTGAAAAATAAATTAAATGAATGATTCAATAATCGGATGATTACATTGAACGATATACACACGTATATATAAAGGTTACAAGAAGATGTTCTATAAATAGAACTAGTCGTTAAAGTGAAATCAAATAAGCTAAAAAGCTTAAAAAACTAAATATAGCTTAAAAGGCTAAATAATAAAAAGCTGACTTAACAAGCTAAATAAGTCGACTAAAAAGCTAAATAGCTAAATAAGTCGACAACTAAGATGACTGCTAAAAATAGAAGATCACCATTGTAGAAGATATTAATATTATTTTAACACCCTCCCTAATGGTCATCGTACTCAATACCTTATAGAAGACACTGCAGGTGTTTTGATCACAAATGCAAAGAACACTTTGCTGCTATAGAGACCCTCCCAGGATCCACATAATGTAAATGACCAAGAGTACCAAAAGCCATCCAATCTAATGTAGCCTTCACACGTGAATTAGAGATCTGACACACACAAATTACTGAAGCCTGGAACCATGATTTTGAGGAAAAAATCAGCAAACCCTTTTGTAGAAGACTACCAACTCCAAAACTGATTGCAAGATACCACAGTTGCAGATGTTCGTCTTGGCAGGTGTGACCCAAACTGATTGCAACAAAGCTCGATCTTTGGAGAGAAAAATTTATCAAAACCAGAGAGCTTCATGAATCACAAATCCCACGCGAACTTCACGTATTACAAATGTTTTTTGAGGAAAAAATCATAAAAACCAGCAAACAATTTTTGAAGAAAAAAATTATGAAAACCTAGATATCCCACACAAGCTTTGCAGATGACAGATAATAATTTTTAAGGAAAAAATTTGAAACCCTGCGAATAATTTTTGAGGAAAAAAAAAGTGAAAACCAACCAAACAGGAAATTTGTTTATCACAAAGCATAGAAGGCTGACTCCTTCTCTCCAGAATGCTCTGCAACATGAGCCTGCTCTTGTTCCTGAGACCCTCCTAGCCTAGATTGCATAGATGCCAACAATTTCTTGCAATCTTTCTTCACATGGCCAAATTGGTGACAATAGTTACATTGTACACTTTTCTTCTTTGAAGACAACAAATATTGACCTTGCCCCTTCTGCTGTAAGGACTGACCTTTACCCTTGTTCTCATCCAAAACTGTAGCTGTGAAGGCCTGTTTAGTGGATGAACTAGCATTGCTTCCAAATTGTTGCTTCCATTGATCTTGTTGTAGAAGCTTGTTGCAGATATCAGGAAACTTCAGATCAACACTAGTAGATGAGATATTGAGAGTATCAATGAAATGCTCATATGATCTAGGAAGGTTTTTCAGCGTGATCGCTACCATATCCTCTTCCACCATGGTTCGGCCTATAGCTTCCATCATGATAGAAAATAACATATTCTTCATAAAGAAAGCTCGACTCTTGTCAGATGTTTTATGAAGATCCTTCAAAAGATCCCAGATCTCTTTAGCTGTTTTACTTGATGGCACTTGAGGGAGTTGATCATTTGTGACTGAGAGTTTGATAAGCATGACAACCTCTCGATTCTTCGTATAATGTTTGTCTTGATTTTTACCTGTTGTTGTAGGACGAGGAACCTTGCCAAGAACAATCTGATCAAGGCAACAATATTCAAATATCGATAACATGCGCTGTTTCCAGGTGTTGTAGTTGAGGTCACTGAACTTCTGACTGTGTTCCAACATGATGTTGGTCAAAGATGCCATCATGGAAATCGAGGTTGAACGAGGTCAACTGAGTGAAAGTAAGAGACAAAAGAATCCGATTTAAAAAAAATCAAAATAGAAGCAGCTGCTGAAAAACTGAAACCCTGAAGAAGAATTTTGGCACGAATTCCAAGGCACAAATTTTGAGGTTTGAAAGAAACCCATAAATTATAATTTTCTGCAAACTTAAAACCTAATTTTTTTCCTGAAAATAATAAGAAAATAAAATAATTTGTAAAAAATAAAAAAACACCTCTGATTTTTTGTTGTTGTTAAAAAACAAAAAAATATAGATGACACCAAAATTCCCATTCCTGATGTCCACAAAATTAGCAGAAACTGTAGATTGTTTTTAAATTCCAAGGCAAATTTGCTGGCACAAAATTTGAGGCATGAAAAACGAGGCACCCAGAAAAATTTGAGACCAACCCAGAAAAGCTCTTGAAAAACCCACCAAGTATACGAAATCAGAATGCAAATCCGACAACTCAAAAATTGAGGCATGAAAAACGATGCACCCAGAAAAATCTGACGACAACCCAGTTGAGGTCTCAAAAAACCCATCAAGAATCTGCAGCTAGCATAAAATTTCGACTTGAACTTAAGGGTCAAAACCCTAGTTAAAAATTGCAGAAACCCTAGGAAAATTTTCAACCTGCAAAAAAAAAAGTCCGCTTAGGAAGAGAAAAAGAACCTGCTCTTTTTTATTTAAAAAAAAAAATAGTTAAAAAAAAATTTCTTCAATAAAAACATCGAAAAAATTTAATAACAAAAACTTTTGAAATTTTTAATTACCATGCTCTGATACCATGAAAAATAAATTGAATGAATAATTCAATAATCAGATGATTACATTGAACGATATACACACGTATATATAGAGGTTACAAGACGATGTTTTATAATTAGAACTAGCTGTTAAAGTGAAATCAAATAAGCTAAAAAACTTAAAAAGCTAAATATAGCTTAAAAGGCCTAATAATAAAAAGCTAACTTAACAAGCTAAATAAGTCGACTAAAAAGCTAAATAGCTAAATAAGTCGACAACTAAGATGACTGCTAAAAATAAAAGATGACCATTATAGAAGATATTAATATTATTTTAACACTGTCCAACCAAATGTAGTCATGATGAATTCTACTTAATACAATCTTGACCAACTCTTCATCATTTATCATTGGAAACTCACTCCAAATATCCAAACCCTTGTTCCCTAACTCAATGATTGACTGTAAATTTACCCTAGAAAGAGAATCTTCAAATTTCTTTATTTTCACATTGTCATATTCCTCACTTTGTACATTACTAAAATTGTAAATATCTTCAAGACATACCACCCTAGCCAATAGTGATGAAAATGCACCAACCGAAACATCTCTTATCAACTCTTTCATAAATTTCTTGAATTCAGGTCAGGATTCATCTTTATAACTTACAAACTTGCTAGACTCCATGAGACAACAATTGCAAATACCTTAGCAATTCCACTCGAATACTTCTTTTTGCTCCCCAAATTATCAATTCATCGATAGCAAAATGATCAAAAAATAACTTTAAGTACTCTGTCGAAAGACCTGGGGTTTTACCACCAAAACCGTCATATCACCAAAAAGCTACTAAACAATTCTGCCTGTGTGAACAGTCACTTATCGAACCTTCACATTCTTTCACATAACAATATTTTTTGTTGTAATCTTCACCAAGAGTTTAAATACATCATCTTACTCAACATATAAACTTGCTATGACAACAACATTAACCTCTTTGGCAAGGGAAAAGGATCTTCATTATAGCTCCCCTTAAGCCAAAGCTTCCAGACTAGTTTCCAAAGGGGATTTCTCCACCGGAGTCGGATGTAGCAACATTTTCTGTCAAATCTACTTCCTTCTTTCTCCAAATCTTTTACACTTCACTCCTCGCTTCTTCTACATCAATCTTCTTTATTGGTTCATTCCTTTTTACTGAATTGTTTCTCTTCGTATTCTTGTTTCTACACACTTTAGCGACGTGTCCAACTTTATTGCAACTAAAGCATTTGATATTCCTTTAATTTGAGTTCTGTGTAGTCATTCTAGATCTGCATTGATTAGCCTTGTGCCCAAAACGATTGCATAACTGACAATAACCTTAAAAGAATCTATTTCTTCCATCCACAATTTGATTTTTGTAATTACTAGCCTTATGACCAAATCTCTTGCAAGTAAAACATTGAACATTTTGATTCACTTTGTTTCTACATTCTAAAGCCTGATGTTCAAATTTATTATAGTAGAAACAATAACCATTGAACGAAGAGTATCTTTGAGCATTAGGTTGTCTAGTCGGTGTTTCCTTGCAAAAATTCTTTGATTCCAGGGTTCCCTTCCTTTGTTTGCTTCTTTAGTGTTTTGTTCAGATTTAGCCTTCTTTATCTTTCCTTTATCTCCAGTTTTTTGATTTGAGCATTCACCAGCTTCAAAACCTTATCCACTTTTATCTTTCAAAGATTTTTGTATGACCATCAGTTCATCAAATTTCTTAGTACTTTCCTTGAATTTGTCTTTAGATCTCAGGTTTACAACTTCTTGATCCAATCTTGCACATTCTTTAGTATTATGTGTTTGATTAAGTCATTCAGACATTCCTCAACTTGTAACTTTAGATTGACAATTGTTTCATTTGCTTGATTCAATTCCTTGTTGACCTCTTTATATCTTTCTTTGAATTTCTTGATTTGTTCCCTCGATTTCTGATACACTCATCTGCTTCTTTAATATTTTCTTTTAAATCTTTGTTTTCACTTTCCATGTTCTCAAGATCTTCAAGAAAATTTTGTAACTCTTCATCCATAAAATTTCTTTAGCACTTAACTCAAGAGACATTTGTTCAACCAACAAGATCTCCCTCAAGCGGTTAGGCTAAAAACAAGGGGCTAAAGCTTCGATACCAATTATCGAACAACTGGAATGCTGAAGGGGGGATGAATCAATATTTTCTAAATCTTAAAACAATCTTATTATTACCTTGCAAATTTTCTTCAACAGAAAGGAATAAGTGATTATATGAACAACAAAAGCAGAAATACCATTCACATCGACATACACAAGAGAACACCCGATTTTTACGTGGAAACCCATTAGGGAAAAACCACGAAGTGGGTTAACTCTCAATATAATATAACTAGTTATAGAATATTACAAGTGGTCACTGCAAGGATCATTGCCTGAGGCTCATTGCCAAAATGAAGGCTCAATGTCAAAAGGGCTTGCTGCTCGAAAGAGAACAATCAAAATGAACTACTAGAGTTTCATTTTACATATGCATGAAGTATAGTTCCAATTAAGCTCAGTAGACAGACTTCTCACACTTCATTCATTCTTTAGCTATCCACCTCAATCACATTTGATCACTATGTTGCACTCTTGTTTATGTATTTATGCGTCTCTCCATTTCTCTATATCACGCTTACACACATATATATCATCAAAGGAATACATCACATATATATACCAATACATATCTCAAGTCGACCATAAATGCCTTATAAAGAAAATACCTTACACACTATTACAATATACTTCATATGTTTCATTTACATAGGTCGGCCAAGTATATTAGAAAAATTAATGCCAGCTCGAATACACATGTTATCCACAGTGTTTAAACATGCCCCAAAACCGTAAGATAAAAAACAATCAACCAGAGAAATGCGAATGACAAAACAAACTGTTAAGTTCTAGAGGAACAAAGCAACTAGCCGACTAAACTGTCAAACCATGTATATCACTTTCTAGAGATCCAAAACACATACAATCTAGAATACAAGTATGCTTGATATATCTAAGTGTACTATCCAAACCACAAATCCATATTTGCATCTGCGGAGCAACACAGAGCAAAACGTGATGGACAAAATAATCAGAATACCGGAGTAGCAACAAAAGTATGTTGACATCAATGACAACCCGTAGCCAACACAACATTCTCTGTCATCAATGACAAAACTCCAACACCCTAGAGATGTAAATGCATAAATATTTGGGACTTGTGATGAATTCATGAGTAAATGCGCTAGAAAGAGATCTACCGAGATTAAATTGGTTCTGAAAGGCAAAAAAAGTGAAGAAATCATCTGAGGAAGCATTTGCTTCTTCTAAGGTGTCAAAAGGTAAACAAATATCAAAGAAATTTGCAAAATTTGTCATTGTTGAGAGTGATGAAGAAAACTTGGAGAAGGTGTGTGTGCAAAAGAGTGCTTTAGCTAGGGAGTTGGTGATTGCTTCCCTTCCCTCTTCTGAAGAAGGTTCATTTGATGAAAATAGAGTTCTTGAGATGCTTTTGAAGTCAGATTGTTTGAAAAGAGTTAGTGAATTGTATCTCATAGTTTTGTCTTATGATCAGGACGCTATTGAGCAGGCATGTGCTACATATTTGCTTTGAAACAGTCTTGTTCCCTTAAATGTTGTTGATGTTCTTTTAGAGGTATTGAGATAATTGTTGATTGAGAAAATGATTATTGTTCTTGATGATGATAGTGAATCTAGTGAACCCTGCACTAAAGGAAATGTATCTAAGAAGATGACTAAAAGGTGGCTAAAGGCACATCATGATATTAAGTTGAATTTGGTTAATTTCAGGAAGATGATGAACCATGCATCCCAGTTGTATAGGTATTGTCTAATGTGGCTTATGACTACAAAAGAGTTCAAAGATGAAACAGACTCTATTGAGTCTCAGCTTACAGAGTTAGCCCAATCCTTTAACATTTATAAAGATGCCAATGGTGCAATGAGGTCCAAGGCTCAAGATTTCCATGCTTTGTTGTCTATGAGGCAAAAATAGAGTGAAGAATATGTAAAACTATTGGAGCTCAAATGCATAATGGTTGCTTGAGGTAGTGAGTTAAGAGCAACTAAATTCAAGTTAGATTGTTGGATGTTGTCATGCTCAAAGCTTCTACTTTGTAACTCGAATATTTGTGTATCTTTTTCAAAGACAGTGAGCCTCCTCAACAAGTACTTTGTATTTTTCCTTGAGGTAGTGAACCTTAACCTACAAGTTATTATGTGCGCAGTGAGCCCTAAAACAAATTGTAATGTTCTTCATATAGTAAGAGTTGAATCTCATTGTGGTTTTTCCCTTCTTGGGTTTTCCATGTAAATGTGGTGTTCTCTTGTACATGCATGTTCATTTTGCCAATCAGATTAAGGAATTGTGGAATTGAATTGTAGTTTAAGTTTTAAACGTTTGTTCAAGATTGATTCACCTCCTCTTAGTATTGGTGTGTGTTGAACAAGTAGCACATATTCCTCACTTTTTCCCATCACCTAGTTGAAATACTCTACCTTTGTGTTGGAAAAAAGAATAACAAGTTTAATGTCTAAATACGTCAAAGCCATTTCTCCTTCAACAATGTTAGGTATGCACACCTTATGGATTTTTTTATGCCAACCTAAGGACATGCCTATAACATTCCATCTACGTTGAATTTCATTTTTTGAATTGTGAAGTAGCACCATTCTCTCAAGTTATGCATGTTTCATCTGCAACATCCATTCTCACAATCTATTATAATTGCCAAGCATTATTTTTGTGATAGTTTCTTTATAAAATTAGCTCTTACATAGTTTTGAATGGGTATATATTACTGAGATTAAAAAAGGTGTGTTTCTACATTATAGGAGACTTGGAGTTAGTATTAACTTGAAGAATAATGCTTTATGTACCTAATACTTGTCAATTTAATGTATATAAAGTTGACAAGTATTAGGTACATAAATCATTATTCTTCAAGTTAATACTAACTCCAAGTCTCCTATAATATATACATAGGACCAAACAATTGCAAGACACAGAAACAAACATGAACAACACAACAAAAACATCCACAACCACTGAATGAAGATTGGCAATAATAGTAACAACCACCGCACAACAACTACCAAAATTAATTGCCTCGCACCATATTTTGTGTCATGTTTGGAGGATGTTCCTTGAGCTCCTTGGTAGGAGAGTTCATAATGTCTTCCTATAGAAACTCAACCAACGGAGTTGGGAAATCACTAATCCAATGCTTCTTACATATGCCCTCCTCTCTTTCTAATGGAACCCCATATTGGACATCCAATTTGTCACCCGGTTTCCAAATTGTTTGATATGAGAGAAAAAAAATTGCTCCACATCTCTTATCGCTCACTTTTCACTGGGCAATATAGTCTCTAAGCCCCGATTTTATAATTTCCCCCCTTTCATGGCATTTATGATTAGGCTAGAGTCCCCTTCAATCCACAACTTCTTCCACCCTTTTTCCCTAGTAATCATGATCCCTCGGAGAAGAGCATGAGCCTCAACTTTGTTTTTTGAATCCATCCCCAAGTCAATGGAAAAAGAACCCACCGAATGAGGATCACTATCACTTCATATCCCTCCCCCACCAACCTTTCCAAGATTACATTACGTAGCTTCGTCAAAATTAAATTTGATCCACCATTTATCAGGGAGAGATCAATGTATTTTGTTAGAGGTATTTTCAACAACAACCTGTTGAGTAACAAGCTAGTAGCATCAGGGCAAAGGATCCCCCTCACATATTCTCATTGATATATACCTACCTACTACTCTTTTGGATTTCCCTAATTTCTATTATAGTGCTCTCAATCTTGTCCCAAACCCTCTCAACCCCTCTGCTTTTATTTTGAAAAAGTTTTTTTTTCAATCTAGATATTCCACATAGTTATTACACAAGTAGCATTCCAAATAATTTTGAGACCAGGGCTCTGAATCTTCAAGAACCAACACTCCAAAAGTCAAGAAATGCTTGTCGAGAGAGCCCAGAAAATGTTCCATGTAGACATAAAGTTATTCTAAAGAGATAAAGCAAAACTACAGTGAGGAAAGAGATGGTCATTATCCTCTTCATTGGCTTCACACATCACACACTTTGAAGGCCCCTCCCAATCCAAAAGTCCCAGTCTATTCCACATGAGTGCCCTTCTCATGTCAACAATTCAAAGAAAGGAGTTCATTTTAGGAATATTGTGTTTACACCATAAGCTCTTCAACACCCACTCAACCTTGTCATTCTTGCATAAAAAATCCTTGAAAATTGTCTTGATCAGGGATTGGCCATTACCCCTACCCCCTCAAACTAGCCTATCTTCCCTAGAAGGGACAACCAAAGGCCATTTATAAAGCTCTTTCTAAATTTCAATACACTACTTACTTAGCTCCCTCACTGCAACCTCAAGATTTCCCCATTTACGATCTAGGGGTTGTCCATCAATGTAATCTTCAACCTTATTGCCTTTAATATCCTCGAAGTGGTTTATCAGTGGTCTATATCAAGGGATCTCAATCAGTGCATTGCATTCCAACCATATATCCCTCCATAATCGAACCTTGATGCCATATCCAACATGCCACCTCATCCTAGGCAAGATGAACTTCCTACAATAACTAAGGAAATTCCAGATAATCGAGCTTGAAGGGAGGGTGATCTCCTTATCGAAGAATTCAATGTTACTTTGAAGATACTTCACTTGCAAAACCTTACTCCATGGCTTCTCCCTTTTTGCATATATTCTCCAGGCCAACTTGGCCCCTAAGGCTAAGTTCATCTCCTTGCATTTCCTGATACCTAATCGACTGCACTCCAATGGCTTGCACACATTTTCCTATTTCACCATATTGTATTTGAAAATTTCCTCACAACCTTTGCATTGAAAGCTCCTCTTAGTATCCTCAATTTTATATACAAACCCACAAATGTGTGCTCCAAATCTATAATACGAAACTCACAAAACAAATTTAATATACTTGTCAATTAAGCATCCCATAAAGATATATCTAAAATATTCTGATGATTCTATTAAACAAGAATAGTTGGAGACTCAATCGGTAATTTTATTAAAGTAATCAATAAAGGCCAATGATCAACAATTATCTCCACAAGAGGAGAAAAACAATCTAAAGAAACCTCATCATCAATATCATGTGAAGATTCAAATCTCTCCAAAGTATCAAACTATTGAATAGTATCATAGTATATGACATATATTCTAAATCATCAAGAGGTACAACAGAGTTTAAAATACAATCATATAGGAATGATCATGTATCAGGATCTCCATGTATAACTCCAAAACTATAGTGTTAAGATCATGAGGATAATGAATGTGTGCAATGAAATTGAAGAAGTCATCATCAACATGGCAAAAAATCACTCTTAGCACACGATCATTTTATAATTCCAAACAAAAAAAGTACTTGGGTGAGGAACAAGACCATATAAATATAGCGAAAGATGAAGCCAATAAAGATGTTTCAAGATTTAATCTCTCCATTACTTATAGTTTCCCTTTTTCAAGATAATCAAAGAAGGATGAAATAAAAAAACATAATGAACTAAGATAGATCTCCAAATTTATAAACACAACAAGCTTCAACAACAATTAAAAACTCCCAAATATGATCAATACTAGAAATAAATACCCCCAAAAGATAACTTATGTAGCTATTAGGATGTCCGAGTAATCATTCGAAATGGGATATTGGAAAAAAACATACCTAGGGCTAAATAAAGAAGTGCATAGATATAATAGAG
This sequence comes from Cryptomeria japonica, assembly GCF_030272615.1. Classification (NCBI taxonomy): domain Eukaryota; kingdom Viridiplantae; phylum Streptophyta; class Pinopsida; order Cupressales; family Cupressaceae; genus Cryptomeria; species Cryptomeria japonica. Next base: position 619,829,811 of record NC_081406.1, read on the forward strand.
GATATCCTAAACACCTTTGTAAAGCCACAAGAATCACAAAATTTGGATGAATAGGAAAAAAAATGAGATTGGATGTCCAAATACAAGATCTGACTGCATTTAGCAATAAAATGCACTATCTACAAAGCATGACGATATGAATTGCTAGAAAGAATACAAGACTAACTTTTCAATGATATCTCATTTGCAAAAAAACCGACTCATGGATTAAAAGTCATAGACATGAAATAAATGTTTTTCCCTATTAGGGCATTAAGAGAAGAGAAAAAGTCTCTTATGGGATGGGCATTGGTTGGCCCATATGATTGGCCATTGATTTTATAAGTACTTGGGTGCTTGTGTGGCCACATGTAGGGGGAATGAGTACTTGAGTTTTTAAAAATAGGTGCATAATCATGCTAAGTGACAAGTTGTTAGAGCTTGGGTAGTAGGCGAGCCATGTCGTCCACCTAGTTAAGCCCCTTGCATGGGAAATAAAACCAAGAACTATGAATTAAGAACAACAAAGTGACATAAAAAAATAAAAATTTATTTAAAAAGCTAAATTCACAGTGAATGACATAATATTGGTGCAACGAATGATGTAGAAGTTGTGCACGCCTACAAAGAAAATATTTTCACTAAAACATTCACCAATAGAATCTACTAGTTATTGATACCTACTCACAACCTATGCATGATATTGAATGGTATGGATGCGTATAATGTATATATTTTATATGATGTATCTAGATTTTTTTTTTTGATTCTATAAACCCTAACAAAAAAAGGGCTAAAATGTTTTGTTGTTCAAAATTAAACTATTATATATGAAGATAAGGTTTTTTTGGGTGTTTTGGACTCAATGATGAGGTCTTATCCAGAAATAAACCTCAAAAGTCTCATTACCAAATCGCCCATAGATTTGTGGAGCTTGCATATATGGATCTATCATACTATGTAAGATATGATAGTGAGATGACACACTAAGGATTACCTACAAAACAAAAATAATCTTCCACAAGAGGAAATGGCAAGAGAATAGCTTGTTTGATTATGGATGCAAAATGTGTAATGATAAAAATGGATCAATCCCTTATATGATATAAAATGTACATGACAAATTATATAGATAGGGTTCATAGACATGATTAGACATGATTATGATAATTGTCTTAATCTTATGACACAAGACAACTAGAGATAGAACAAGATCACATGATGAATAGACTTCTAGAAATATTCCTAAACCAATAAGTAAAATTAACATTGGACATGTATGAATGGGACCTACTAGGTGAACTATTTAGGTAAAACATCTTGTTCACACCAATATTTCATGCTTGCAATATCCTTTGTTCTATCTCTCCATGGGGGCATTTCTTTCTCTTATTAGTGAAATTATAGGAACATATCCATATACTTTCTAAAGTTTCCTCACCTTCTTTCCCTTTTCTACATTAAAATCAATTTCATATCCTTCATTTATGCAATAATCCCAAGGGACATATCCACTTGTACTTTCATGAATGCACCTAAACACCCACATTGTTGGTGCTCATTGTAGCGTTAATAGAATATGAACCACTTAGTAATAAATTATACTAGCATGTGTTCTTCACATGACCTACCTTTTATGCCTCTAATGGTTGACCTTATAATGTAGTTTGTCAATGCTCATGATTTGTGAAGGTATTGTATGGTTCCCAGCTATAGAGCATGACAGCCCTTGAACCACACCTTTCTATTTTCTTGTGTGTTTATTTTGTATGTTTGTTATTTTTTTGCCTTCTTTTATACATTTTTAGTATATTAGGTGTTATGATTTGATAATATATTTATTTTATGTTATATTCATCTAATTCTTTTCTTTTATAATTTTTATATGTTATTTTAACATTGCTTTTCATTAATTTTTTTTATTAATATATATTTTTTACTTCTTTTTCAAGGCCCATAATTACTTTGATTGAATAATTTCTTACATAATTGATAGTACCCTTTTGGGTATACAATAAACATATTTAATTTTAGTATTTCATTTATGTACTTTAGTATAGAATATCATCTAACATCATTAGCCCACTAAAGTGGAGGTGCGGGAGCGGGGCGGGGGGGGGGGGAGGGGAATATAATCTATAAAATTGTGTACCCTTATAATCTCACATTACATTTTGGACCCACTATAGTCTCTATATTCAATAGCATCTCTTTTTGGATCATTAGAAACTTTCCTTTGCCTTTTCTATTCATTGTGCCAAGGTCATTCCCTCCTATAGCCTATAATGAAAAAACATATTCTAGATGTATTAACCTTGTTGTTTATTAGTGTTTGGCCTTTTTATGGATTTTTTTTTATTACCTATTTTAAGTGTTTTATGACCTATTAGTTGTATAGGTTACTTGTAAATACTCCAAAGTGAATCTTAGTGGCTCTTTCAACCTTGAGTCACCTAATTTTTCCTTCTAAAATCATTTTGAATGATCTCTCTCAATCTTCCAAATAATTATTCTACATGTACTTTATAATTATTTACCTATTTTGAGTATTTTAAATCTCTAGTTTTATAATATCATTTCACTCCATTGAAGGTATTAGTAGTGTTCTAAAACTAGATTTGTCTCCCTTAGCTTCTCCAACTAGTTAAAGTGATCTTGTCATTTTATTATTATTATTAGTGTTCTACATTCTAATTTCTTGCCTCCATTGTCGTAAAATCTTTACACACATACACACACAAGTATATCACTCCTTGTAGACCTATGATTGGTATTCAAAGCCTTTATCACTAACTTTAACTCCTAAAAAACAAGTAGGACAATGACACACATGCTTTTTATATTTTAATAGCTACTCATGAAGGAAAATAGACCCAAATAAGGCCTTTACCATTCATGTAAAGATCCTAAGAAGTCTCAGCATCTCCTCTCATTTTTGTTATGTTTTTAATAAAGCACAAAATAGTAATATATTTATTTTTATCTTGGATGTCCCCGCAACACAATAGTTGTTGTGAGCCTTGTTGAGAGGGCAGTATTGGGTTTGAAACCCTGAAGAATTAAGGATGATCTTAGGAGGATTTGGATGCCCCCCCCACATGTGACTATTTGTAGGTAAGACAAACCAATAATGCTCCCCATGCAATGGAACACATACCCACATACCACACAACAAGAGAGATGGAGGTGTGTACAGACAATGAAGACATGGATATGTTGGTAGGATCTGCCCATATCAAAGATATAAGGAGGAGTCCCTACATGCAACGATGGATCAATAAAGGTGACCCTTGTGTGTGGGAATGGAGTGATAAGGAGATAGACACTTGCATGTAGAAGATGGAGAGATAAGGAGATAGACACCCATGCACGAAAGATAGAGAGACAAGGAGATACCTGCGCATGGTGACAAAGAAATAAGGTGATGCATGTGCGTAGTAACATGGATATAAGGGTGAGTTGTCATGTGCATGCAACATAGTGATAAGGTGGAGATGCCAAGCGCACACAATAGCAAAAAAATATCTAAGGATGAGGTCCCTAAAAAAAATGGCCTCACTGGTTCATAGCTCTAGTCAAAAGTGTTAATGGCTTCAACTTTTATTGATAAAAAAAATGCAACTTTTTATTTTGCTCTCTATATGCATTTTTAAATATACTACACACTATTTTTTTTGCTCGATAATATGTGTTTTTTTATTCAAAATAAAAAAAGAGTACATCCATGGATATTCTAAACTTCCAAACAAAAAGAAAAACTCCCCCAAACCACCCAACACCAAACAGTTAACTAGTTACAACTAAACCCTCATAATTTCCAGGACCCATCACCCACATGCATATACAAAATTCGCATTCACAGTTTCAGTTTTTAAACGAGAAAATGCAAATCGCGTGAAGCTACCCAATTGCTACGAGTGCAAAAATTAAAATATACAGGCCAATTAAAACCAAACATAAGCAATTTAACTGTTAATTCAAAAAAGAAAGAGTAAATTCATGCACCTTGAGAGCTCCCTTCCTCTGCATTTATAGTGATCTCACACATCGTCTTCCTCTTGCACGGTCTTAACACTCTGCCTTCCACATTTTTGTCTTTCGTCTTGGCTTGTCAAATCACTTCATCAAGTTCCTTAATTTGCACAACAAGCTTCAATGCTTCCCACCCTTGTTTGGCTTCCTCCCTACAGTGTGCTCGACCACAATCTTTCGGCAATTGAATGAAAGGCATGGGTTTCTTGACTCGTTCATGTGGCACCACTGCAATTCCCTCACTGACATCTATTCCTACCCCAAGATTACCCATTCCATAATTGAATACATGCCAACAAAATAGTCATTGTGCAGTATTGTCTCCATCACCTTTTTCACCACCTCCACTGGTTCGCCAACATCCAATCCCCATGCCATGATTAATGTAAACATGTCCATGTTCATGCGATACATGTGACTGAGATTGCCAAAATCCTTCCCTAAAATTAATGGCACACTCTTAATCAGTTTTTCATCTTGAAAAAGAAACATCTCTCAGAGCCTTCTTTCTGTGACATCTCTAAGGAATGGACATAATTGCTTCTTAGTCTTCAGCATGAAATTAGCCTCCATGATCTCTTTGCAAGCCCCTGACATCTCCCCTCACTTTTCCAGTTCAAAGCTTCTTCAAGAAGGAAGGTTACCAAAATACCAGGCAGTGAAAACAAATAAATGCGCATACTAACTGTAATTCCCTCCCGTATTAAGTGCATTGTCCCCCGCATACTGCCACCCTTTTTTCACCCAACTTCTCCGGATAGAGAAGTTAATGAGTTTTGTTAGGGTCGTACTCTCTATGATGGCCACCAACTCGATCACTCTAATTGCTCACGTAAACTTCCATGTCCAACAATTAACTGCATCACATCTTAATTCACCTACTTTTTCAAAATTCAAATTCCACTAAGTTGGCCATTATACATTTGTATCATCGCCACCCCACCATCTTGTGACAAACTTGTCCAACTCACAGGCCACATTAGACAATAGGTCCGCCACCCCATTTGTTGCTCTATGAATGTGAGTTATCTTGAAATCTTGAAAGGATCGAAGCCTCAAACAAATAATCGAAATGAATTTATTTATTCTCCAACTCGGTGAAGCCCTTTTCACTATTGCTTCCACCACAATTTTTGAGTCCCCCTCTAAGTGTACCTTCAAAATTTTTATATTGCTTGCCAAATCTAGCGAAAGCAAAGCAACCTGTGCCTCAGCTTCATTATTCATGCCATCTTGTAATCTCTGCGCCCCTTTGAACAACACTTTACCTTTCTCATCATGAGCTACACACCTTGCACCTTAAATACCCAGATTTCCCCTTGAAGCTCCATAAAAATTGATCTTGATCCACCATTTATCTAGTTCAGTCCACACCTCATTAGAATCCTTTCCACCACTAGAAGAAGGATTAACCCTAAAAAACCCATGAACAGGTCTAAATTTCAACAGAGGCCATCAAGATTGAATAAGTTTATCCGCCATATTAAAAGATTGCTTAACAAAATTATGATCTGTAGTCGACGAAGAAATGACTTCCAAAATGGCCTTTTCCACTCTATCACACAAAATCTCCCTCGATTCTGATTTATCTTGAAAGAGGCATCTATTTCTGTCCTTCCAAATTTACCATACTACGATTGAAGGCAAAATAATCCAGATGCTAGAGTAAACTGATCTCCTTTTCTCAATGAACCAGCTCTTAAATAAGTCAATTACCCTATCTAGCAGAGGAATCTCCCATCCCAATTTGAACAACAGGAACTTCCATATTCATTGTGACTTCTCACAATTTAATAACAGATGGTCCAATGATTCATCATCCGCTCTACACATAATACATTGAAAAGGACCATTAAATCCCAACCTGTCAAGTCTGTGCCCCGTCCAAATTCTCTTTTTCAAAGCTAGCCAAGCAAACACACCAACCTTCAATGAACAAGGGGAGCTCCAACATAATTTTGTCGACCACTCTTCATTTATCATTGAAATTTTCAATGATCCTATATCCTAGTTTGACTGAATACAACCCTGATTTTGCCCAACACCATTTAATTATATCTTCCTTCTGAGAGAGATATGGTCTGTACTCACTAAGAATATCCTAAAAAATAGCCCACTGAGAAGAGGATAACAAGAGTGCACTCACATCTTTCCATGCCCATTCCTCCACACCATTCCTACGGATTTTTTACATATAATCACTTACCTTCAATCTCCAATTCTGTTCTGTCACCAGTCTAATTCTCTCCACATTCAACCTCATAGCTAGAGGTAGTCTTCCATTCCACGAATCAGTCCATAAATATGCTTTCTCCCCATTTCCCAACTGCCAAGTGATATGCTTCGTAATAATTTTCCTGCATGAAGCAAGAAAATTCCAAATAGCTGATCCATGTGGGAGATCTCTCATGGTAAAAATTCTTTCCCTAGACAATGAGTCCAGATACTTGTGCTTTAGGAATTGGACCTGATGCTCCTGCAAAAAGGGAAGGTTAGTCAATGATAACCAAACACAAACAAGAAGGAAAGACAAACTGTTAGTGTCAGAAATCATATACAAAATACTTTTCTACACAAGCATATCAAAAGAGATATCAAAAGCATGATAAAATATCTAACTAAGAAGGTAAATATGACGAGGCATCTCCAAATGCCTCCTAACATGCTCTTGGTTTCTTCTCCTTTGTTCCTCTCCTCTCCAAGTTCCAAAATAGTGTAGCTCTCAGCAACTTTTTGCACTATGGATGCTTATGGAGGTTTGAGATTGAAGTATTGCTCTAAATGTAAATAAAGAAGCTAATACTAAGCTATTGATACTAAAATGATTTATTTTATCCAAAATGACAATATATGAGTTGATTATGCTAAAATTCTCTCTCAAAATGCTTATAGCTTAAATGCATACAAATTTTCAGGATCTAGATTATGAAGAAATGAGCTCTATTTATAGGTAAAATGGAGCAATGGATGGTTGAGATTGAGCAATCTCAACAAGGGTCAGGATTGAATGGTTTGAGATCCATGTGAGGGCTTTCAACCCAATCCCAAAATGACAAGTGTCAATGTGAGATAGGTTGAGAGGAGAGGGAATAAACATTAAATGCTTGACATGACCTTGAGAGTTAAGGTTAAGGTTAGTTGAATGAATAAACTCTTTATTCAAAGAATAAAGCTTTTATCCAATGGATAAACTCTTGTGCAAAGCAAAAGGGATAAACATGGTCAAAGCAATAAATGCTTGAGGAGACACATAAGTGCAAGTTGAAATAACCATAAATGGTTATGTAAGAGCCATTAGTGATTTTGGAAGACTTTGGAGGTTAAATTGTTGAACACACAAAACATTAAATGCTTTTTCAA